>NW_019154089.1:29963404-30150684 GCF_002288905.1 Enhydra lutris kenyoni
AATTTGTCCCACCTGCTGGGAGTGCTATCTGCAAAGAGCATTTAGCGGCTGCCACTCCAGGGATTAGAACAACTCTAAAAAACTGCCTTGTCATAGATCACTCCCAGCCCAAGGTGGCCACATCCAGGGACTGATTACCATATGAATGTAAGAGCTGGGCCATTTTAGTCAATGCCAAGCAGCTCTGACTGGCCACAGCTCCCCTCATCAGTGGGGTTCTAGTAAGGTCTGTTTCTCCCACTGCCCACTCCTGAATCTCCCTGCTATAGATGTTAGTCCAAAGGGCACGCCTAACAGACATCCTGCCTCACTCAACTCCACCCGAGTCTGCTTCTCAGGGAACACAGTCTCTGACAGAGCTAAATTCAACATCATCAGGGCTACGTACTAAGTAAGAGCATCAGAATGTAAGTGCTAAGGGGACTTTTTGGAAAGAGGGAGGAACTGAGCCGTAAGTGAAGAGTTTCTGGAGAAGGTGAGGTTTAAACTGGGTCTGGAATGAGGTTTAGCATTACATAGCTGAGAAAACAGAGGTTTTTAGAGAGAAATAACTTGGGCAAAGGCTGAGGAGCAGGAAATACAAAGTATGTTCTTCCCTCAGGAAAACAGTGAGATGTGAGAATGAAGCCAAACTGTGGATGGAGCTTGAATTGAGTTTTGTTTTTGTTTTATTTTTCTAAGAATTGCATTTCATCTGTTAGACCAACTGACCTCAACATTTGGCACTGAAGATTAATTACAAGGCATGTAACCCAAAAGTACTTCTAGTAGGATTACTATGATAGTCGTGGGGGAACATCATAAACTGAGGATTATTTAAAAAGACAGAGAGCAGGTTATGGTCATATTCAAAAAGTCTGGCAACCACGACTACAGCAAAAACAATATCAGAGTTCTCTCACTGTGGTTCTCCAGGCCACCTGCCCAACCGTCTATTCAATACTTACTGGAAACATACTATGAGCAAGTCACATTCCAAATAACTGCCCTCATGGAGCTTAACCTCTAGTTGTGAAGACAGATATTAAACCAAGAAATAGACAAAAATATGGAAAATAATTTCACTTCCGATGGGAAAATAAGGTGACCAGAAGATTCAAATTGACCTAAATTGGGGTAGGACAGCAGTCAAAGAACTTTTCCCTGAAATATTAAGATTTTACATGGTGCGACCATTTAATACTGCAAAGGCAAATAAGACCTGACCCTTCCTGAAAACATGGAAGGGGACAGAGATGCAAAACTGAAGAACTAAAGAAGTATTTTGCCTATTTTACTTTTTCATAGGAAAACAGCTACTCCTACACCTACACCTACATAGAAAAGTAGCTAATGCCTTTTGCTTCATCATTATGATGGCAGGTAGGGTGGTGGTTACAGACGAATTACATATATATATATATATACAGTCTACTTATCCCTCCTCAAGTATATACCCTGGGAAGTGATGCCTTGGACTGGATTCCTAATACCAGATTGACCAAGGTTCATATTCTGTTAAAGTCCTGGGGTGAGGCTGGAGTAATACTGCAATATCAGAAGCAAGAGCTAGAATTTTGCTGCCACTTCCAAAGTCTGGCCACCCCAACTCCAGTAGTATGCCTCCTGTTAAACCAGGAACTTTGCGTGGATGAACCATTTGTCCTGGCAGACTGAATTTAGAGACATTTGAAGTTCTCCCTTTGTTCCATTTCAACAGTACTCAAAAAATATGTAGCTTTGGGACTGCTCTGAACAAATTTCCTAGGGACTTTAAAAAAAAAAAAAAGACCTTTTCTTTGACTCTCATTCAATTAAAAAATAACATTTGGGTTTGGTTTGACAATTCAAAAAAATTAGTATTCATTTTTTTCAGTGATTTATTTAACCAGTTTCGTTCAAGTTCCTGTAGTTGGCCTAACTTAGAAGAATCTATACAATGAGGCATTGTGGTTGCTTAAGATTCAACACTCTCCACCAGCTCCCTCCTAGGCCTTGACTTATGGGTCCAGGGGGAATAGGAAGATGGCCCTAGTCTGAATAAATGAAACTAGTGACCTCAACCAAAGAGAACAGACAAATCAAATTATGAATTGTTATTAAGCTAGAAACTGAAGGAAACTTTCTTAACATGGTATTTAAAATACATATCATATAGTAACAGCAAACATATATAATGATGAAAGACTAAGGATACCTCTATTGAAATTAGGAATAAGCAAACACGTCAAACCATTGAGATTTGTTCTGGAGGCTTTAACCAATGCAGTAGGACAAGAAAAAGAAATGTTAAATAAATATTAAAAAGGAAAAGACAAAATTATTTACAATTATAATTATCTCCCTAGAAAATCCAAAGGAATCAGCTAAAAAAAACTATTTAAGCTAACAAGGGAGCTCAACATGGAGTAAGATAAAAGATAAATAAATAAAAATTAATAGCTTTACTATATGTCAGCAAAAATCCATTCGAATATTTCCTATTAAGGAAAGATCCCACTTACATAGAAACTTAAAAGGTAAAATTCCTAAGAATATCTTAACAAAAAAATCAAGACCAGTATTTTTTAAATTTAAATAAACCCAGGCATGACTAAAAGCATCAAGCAACCTGAAACTTAAACATACGCTATTAAGGGCTTATAGATCTGAACTTCCTTCTGTTATTAATTTTTATTCTTGAAGAATTCTCTACCTGGAATAATGACTGTGCTTCATTAACAACCAACCCTTTCCATCTCTGGGTCATGGAGATCAATAGAATGCAATTTTAACTTTTTGCCTGCTAGAAGCCCATCAAAGAATATGGTTCGGAGATTGCTGTACCTCTGACCAACAGCACAGCCACCTAACTATTCAAAAACACTTGGACTCATCCGAGAAACTTGAAGGGAAATACCACAGAATTAAACTTTATAAATTAGAGTTTACATATAATATAAACACATTAAGTATTTGTTAAATGAATAATGTTTACAAATGTCCAAAATTGTCACATCTTTAACAATAAAATTACTTAATTCTACACAGCACCTTCATGTGCAATGTTTTACTTCGTCCTCACAAAACTATAAAATAAGTTGTACAGGTGTTATTTTTAAATACTAATATGTATGAAGCACATATCCTGTTTCGTGGCATACACAAGCAATGAACTAAACATTTTATACACAATAACTTATTCAATGGTGTCCCATGACATCATTCTGAGGTTGATGCTATACATTTTAGGTTCAGATAGGTTAAAAATCTAATAACAGAGCCAGTAAGTAGCAGAGCTATGATGAGCCTAGTTAATTCTGACTTCAAAACTTCACTCTAAATCTCTGTAGTATGTTTCCTCTGAGGGTGATAGTATTATTGTGACTCTTATCACAATCATCACCAGCAGCACCAGCACCAGCATTATTACCTATTGTATTAGTTTGCTCAGGTTGCCAGAAGAGAATAAAACAGATTTGGTGGCTTAAACAACAGAAATTTACCTTCTTACTTCTAGAGTAAGTTCTGTTCCGGAGGCTTTAAGTCCAGAATCAAAGTGTCAGCAGGGTTAGTGTCTGATGAGGCCTCTCTCCTTGACTTGCAAACAGCTGCCTTCTGCAGTTTTACCTGACACATGACCCACGTAAAATTCCTCACATGTCCTTTCCTCTATGCATGCACACCCAGTGTCTCTTCCTTTTCTTATAAGGACGCCAGCCATGTTGAATAAAATCCCCACCCTTATGACTTCATTTAACCTTAATTACCTCCTTAAAGGCCCTGTCTCCAAATAAAGTCATGGTTAGAGCTTCAATCTTGAATGTCAGTCCATAACACCTATACTTAAAGATAAGAAAACTGAGGTTTAGGGAAGTTAATGGACTTGCTAAGGGCACATAGCTATAAAGTAAAGGAACTTAGACTCAAACCTAGATGTATCCCAGTCTAAATCCCATGTTCTTTCCACTTCCCCACAGTAATTATTCACACTGTGGGAAGGGAAGTGCTATGTAAACAATGTAAATGAACAGATAATGCAAAACTCATTTTCATTCAGCTTTGGAACACTCAGTTTACATTTCCATACCCCAATTTATCTTCACCATTATTTCTAAACTGCAACTAAAATGAGTTTGCATTGCCTTATGGTGCCCTCCCTGTTACTTCCAACCTAAGAACAAAGAGAGGTAGCCCAAAACCAAATTGACATGCATTGCAAAGACAGCAGGACATCAAAAATCTACCATAGCTAACCACACATATATAAACCAGAACTGACTGTATGTACTTTGATATACTTAGTAGAAAAGGGCTATATAAATTCAAATTGCTCTTCTACCTGGATATCGAATTCAAATTCACACAGGGTTCTAGGATGCATGTACAGTATTATTTTCCAGATACATTCATTCATTTATTTTTTTCAAACAGCATTTACTGAGCAGGGTCCACCAATTAGTCAATACCAAACTAATTCATCTAGTCAATGGATGACGGTTGCTGTTTTCACTTTCCCACAGGCACAACCATTTTGGTCAGGAAAGAAATTTTTGTTGGGATTTCCCCTCAATGTCTCCACCCATATCCCTCCACTCCCAAACCTGAAACCCAAAATAAGGTAATCTATCTCTGGAAATAACAATGAGGCCTTGTTATTGTGTTTATTCATAGATGGAAAAATTGAGACAGAAGGGATGATGTTAATGTCACACAACTTATAAACAACTTATATACAGTGCCAGAATTAGAACCCAAGCAGCCTGAGTCTATACTTGTATCTGCTATGCTGTACATTTTGATAAGCTGTATTTTTAATTAGTTTATCAACATAAGAACAGAAGGAAAATTTAGGCTTGCAAAGTTCACACTTGCCAAAAAAGGAAATTCTTAAGCTAGAAAAGTAAGGCCTGAGAAGTCAAGGCATTTGTTCAAAGCTAGCCAATGAAGCAGGAGACAAATAGTGCTCAGAACATGGATTCCCCACCTTACCATCCTTATCAGGTGACCCCCATTCAAAGCATCCAAGGGATCTGGTGTCTCCATAATCCTGGGGCTATGGTCTGGAAGGTAAGAGGAACCTAAGCTCAGGCCCACTATCCATTGTTCAAGTGAGCATGGCATCCCATCAATGAGTCAAGGTAAGTTTAGGAAAGGTGTACATATCCTGCACAGCCTTATTATGGGCAACTGCCATTGTTGTGTGAAGACTATGAATAAAAGATAAATTTAATAGGTGAGTTAATGTATAATATGTAATATGTAACTAGTGTGGTCAGGGGAGGCTCCATTGAGAAGGTGGCCTATGAGCAAAGACCTAAAGGAGACTGCCATGCTGATATCTGAAGAACTGGCATTCCAGACAGAGAGAACAGCATGCAGCAAAGCCCCCAAGGCAGGCAGACATAGGAGATATGTTCGAAGGTTCCTGAACTAACCCAAGCTAACGATGATAGTAGCTAGACTGGCAGCAGTAGAGGTGATAAGTGGTTGAATTCTGCATACATTTTGAAGGCCAAGTCCATAGTATTTCCTGACAGCCTGGTTGAGGGATGTGAAAGACAAAGTATTCAAGCATGACTCCATACTTTGTGCTTGAGCATATGAAAGGATGTAAATGCTATCAACTGCTAAGAGAAAGACTGTGGATAAAGCAGGTTTGAGGTGGAAGTGAAAAAGGAGATCAGGAATTCAATTTTGAACAAGTTGCATTTGAGATGTCTATCAGGTATCCAAGTGAAGAAACTGAGCATGCTGTAGAATGTATGAGTCTGAGATTTAGGAGAGAGGTCTAGCTGAAGATATAAATTGGAAGGTCACCAGCACACAGATAGCATTTAAAGCGAGGTGACCAAACTCTCCAAAAGAATGAATGTAGATGGAAAGAAGAGGAAGACTACGGATGAGTCCTGGGGCACTCCAATATTCAGAAGGCAGGAAGAAGAGAAATGAAGAAAGATTTGGAGGCAACAACCAGTGAGGTAGGAGGAAAGCCAAGCAAATGTGTGATGTTCTGGAAGCCAAGGAAAGCAAGCATTAAGAAGGAAAAAGTACTCAGTATTCATCAAAAGCTGCTGATAGGTCAGATAACAGGAGTTCTGAAAAACAACTACTAAATTAAATAGTAGGGAAGTCACTTGGTAACCTTAGCAGAAACCATTTTGATGAGAGGTATGGGGGCAAATCTTGAATGGAGTAGGTTTAAGAGAGAAAGGAAAATAAGAAAATTAACACAGTATAGGAAAACAAAGAAATGGAGTCACAACTGGCATAAAAAAAGGTAGAATCAAAGATGTGAAAAATAACCACATATTTAAATGCTGATGAAAATAATCCATTAAAGAGGAAAATATTGAGACTGTAGGAGAGAAAGGGAAGAATTGCTAAAATAATGTCCATGAGTAGGCACAATATCAGGATTTAGGGCACAAATAAAAGAACTTAGCTTTAGATAGACACATGAGTAATTCATTTATTACCACAGGACCGAAACAGTATATGGGTACAGATGCTGGTGGACAGGATAACATAAAGGTTTTTGGAAGAGGGACTGTCAATAAATAAAGACTAGTGAAGGAGGCAGGGCCAGACTATTACAAACCATACAAACTGCCATAAGTGGTCCAGGCTTCATTCTGACTACAATATGGAGCCACATTAAACTTTAAAGCAGACTTTCACATTATAAAATTGATTCACAGACATATGTAAAATAGACTTGAGGTGCATAAAGGAACCTAAGGCAGGGAGAACAGTTAGGAAGATGTTGAAGATGTCTACTTCACAGAAGAGGATGATTTAACATAAATAATGGCAACAGGAATAAAAGAAGATGACAAATTTGAAATTTTTGAAGCAATGGACCCCAAAGGACTTGATGATCAACTGAACATGATGGAAGAGGGGCCGAGAGTCAGAAAACGACCTCAGCTTCCTGGCACAGGCACCTGGAAAACAGATATGCCATTCACTGAGCTAAGGAACTTAAGAGGAAGAATATGATTGGGGCAAAAGATAAATAGTTGGTTTCTGGACCTCTACAGGGTACCCACAGTGAGGATGTCTCCAAGGTTATGGATTATGGAGAACAGGAGCTAAAGTAAGAGCTGTGAATTGGAGCTAAAGGCCTGGCAGTCATTCTTGATCGTTACTACCGTAACACGAGCAAGGAAGGTCTCAGCAGTTCATGCATGTGTACAGTGCTGTCTGGTCCTACACTCAATTATCCAGACAACTCTGCTTTCACAGAACTCCTCTCTTTGTCCCCATAATGTCAACAGAACTTGCTTTAAAAAAAAAAAGATTTTTTAATTTACTTGTCAGAGAGAAAGAGAGAGAGAGAGAGCACAAGCAGAGGGAGCAGCAGACAAAGGGAGAAGCAGGATCCCAGCTGCGCAAGGAGCCCAATGCAGGACTCAATCCCAGGACCCTGGGATCATGATCTGAGTCAAAGATAGATGCTCAACTGAGCCACCCAGGCATCTCAGAACTTGCTTTTAATCTGCCTTTATTTTACATTTACTGTATCTGTATAAAGGCACAAAAGTAGCTAGTTCTTGACAATAAAATAATGGGCCTTTGTCACAGCAACTCAGAGACATTGTCTATCTTCAATTTAATGGATATGTTCTTGCTAGTTGACGTTTTAGATAAAAGGATGCTTTTATAAAATTTGTTCTAGTTCTTAACTATAAACAACTTTATCATGTGCTAGTGTAAATGATAGAAGCATTGTTTGTCTTCATCTACAAGATTAGCAAAAAGCTAATTATCTAAAACAGTGTTTCCTAAAATGTGAACACATATCCTTCCCTGTGACCTCAAGACACTTTTAGGTGGTATGGGATGTGATTTAAGATGGTACATGAACACAGCACTAAATAACACTGACTCTCATTATAAGAAAGTTCATTTCATTTCCATTTTCTTTCAATTCTTCTGACCAGGCCAGTACAAGGAGAAAGATACATTTCTTAATTCCCACTAATATACATTATAACAGAGATAAAGCAAGCCCTGGGTTCAGAGTGTCCACAAACCAGTAAAATTCCAGTTAAAATTCAATAACATTGTTTTATTTTCATTGTATTTCATTTTTATGCTTAAATTCTATTTCTGGTAAACAGTTTCCACTATATTATGGATCCCAAATATCCTCCTAAAATAGATTAAGTATTTTAAAGTGAGTTAATTTCAAGAAAGATATTAAGGAAAATATGATTCTTGGATATGTCCAAAACACATGAAGATGGTAGTGTTAAAAGATAATTTCCACGAAAAAAAGCAAAATTATAAGTTATACTCATATAAAACACACGTTGAAAATATCATTTATTATTCCACTCATTAAATGAAGGAACCAAGCAGATGATATAACCAGTTCAAATGTATATATACATATATATATATGTATATAACCAGCACAAATCTATGTGTTTTTTTTTTTAAGATGTATTTGTTTATTTGAGAGAGAGAGAGAGAGAGAGAGAGCAAGGGGGAGGAGCAGAGGGAGAAAGAGGAAATCTCAAGCAGTCTCCCCACTGAGCAGAGAGCCTGATGTGGGACTTGACCCCAGGATGCTGAGATCATGACTTGAGCTGAAATCAAGGGTCAGACACAACCAAATGAGCCACCCAGGCACCCAACAAATTTGTGTTATTTAAAAGAATACCAAAATGGACATAAAATGACTGGTTGTCCACTGGATAGAACTTAATTGCATATTCATTTGCTTATCAAGGAACAAGAATTATTTTTGCTTTGCTATCTGTTACCTATACTTTACAAAGTAATAAAACCCTTCAAGGGCAATGAAAGGTGAGAATCCAACAGTCTAGAAGGGCATGACCTAAACAATGCATAGTTTTCCACTGAATTAATGGTCTAAGACAATTTATAGTCCAAGTCCTAAGGAGGCAGCATTGAATGGATAAAAGGTACATAGTCATGGAAGTCTGGAAATTTGGAATCTTAACCCTGCAACTGGGTGAGCTTGGGCAAGGAATTTCTCACTTTTGGCCTCAGCTTATTTATCTATAAATGCAGGACCAGGACATGATATTTCCCAAGGGTCCTACATGTTAGGAAATTCTCAGATTCGTGATACTTAAACTCTCAGAACTTCAGGGGCATAAGAGTGGAATTTTTAAACAGTACCTCTTCTTTGTAGGGTTGTCGACCTGGAATTGGCCTGTTCACCAATCTTCCTAGAACAGAAATTGGGAAGCTCTCTTACTCAGATCAGAAGTGCAGTCCATAGGCAAGTAATAAGTGATCACCATTCATACATTAATGCCTTTGTTAAAAAGAGTGTGTCTTTGTGTTCTTCTTGTAATTAAGACTTTGCTGAAATCCAACAAATATACTTCATTTATCATCATTATTAGTATCATTAATAATAAGAGTAGATGTCCCAGCTTCCAATGACTACCACATCACATCATTAACTTCCTTCTCCCTGAACTAGTTGTTGATCCCACTCTTGCTTAGAAAGTTCTTGTGTCATGGGAAGCTTTAACATAGTTATTTTAAAAATAATTTGATAGGAGAATTTCAGAGATGCAGTTCCATTTTTGTACCCCCTTCTGAGTTTTTCTGGACCACCATTTTGAGGAATTTAATTTGCACTGAGTTCCTCAAAGGACAGTGGATGGAGACAAGGGCAGAGGTTAAGAGAACTGCTCTCCATGACCTTACCCCAGGAAAGAACTCAGGGGGGAGCAAATTCTGTCTTGTTCTCCTCACACACTACTCCTCTATCATCATGGTAACTTGGCAGAGTTGGGGTGAAAAACCAAGAGAGTGGGCTTTGCTGCCAGTAAGTCTTGGATCTTGCCAGCCACTTAACTCAAACAAGTAGATTCATTTCTCTGTACCTCGGTTTCTTGAGCTGTTAAAAGAAATTATAATTGAATCACAGGGTTCTTATGAGGCTGAAAATCAGGCACATAAAACACTTAGCACAACGCCAGTAAGCACTTAATAAATGTTACCTGTTGTTGTAGTTGTGGTACTTGCCATGTCCTTGCCTCGGAGCACTTGGAATGGGAAATCAGAAGTTACCACAAAAATAAGCATTCCTTCATCCAGTCGTTCAACAGTTATTTTCTCCCTTACCCATTTTAATTATTTCCTAGCATAAAAATTGTGCATAATGCAAGTCTATTAATCTTTGCAGCCAATGTTGGAACGTATATACACAAAGTATTAGGAGTAATTTCTGAAGTGTGGGATTAGGAAAATTTCACTTGCAACACTATGGGATTTTATTAAATAACAAATATATATCATTATTATAAATTTTCTTGAAGATTTCCATTTTGGAAAAAATAGAAACGCCAGTCTCATGAGTACCTGACAAACAACTTACAAAGACAGAAAAAGAGAGAAGACTCACCCCCCTATTACTCTAGCTATCATTGTTCTAATTCCTCTGAAAACCCAGGAATATCTTACTCCTGATGAATGTCAATAAAAGATCCTGAATATAGGTATAACAGCATTGGAAAGCTGGAGTTCTTAAAATCTGGAAGGTCATGGATCCCACTAAGTAGCTGAAGAAAGCTGTGGACCTTCCTCTAAGGAAGAGTAAATACACAAAATAGCTGCGTATAATTACAGGGCAGTCCGAAACCTCCCAAGGCTTGTCAAGGTAAAACAAACACTCATATTAATGTCCACAGTATACCATTCACAAGATCCTTCCTCTATCTACTTATTTAATTAAAGGCATACCAAGAAGGTCCCATGACCAAAAATATCTTCCCCACAGGCTTGATTCTGACACCTCATATCATACTATTAGGAATTTCTTTGAATCAAAGCATTATTATTTATAAAACCGCAAGAGATCTATAAAATCCCAAGACATTTAACATGTTAAGGCTGCAATATTCATCCATTTTCCCACAAATATTTATTGAGCACATACTATATACCAGGTAACGGGAGAAACAAGATAGTTCTCTTTGAACTCAGTCTGGTGTTTCAAAGATGGGCAGAGAGGTGGACAATAAACATGTAAGCAAACCAATTAGTGCTATAACTAATTAGTGTTAATGATGAGTACTATGAAGAAAAGAAAACAAAGTAATAGAGTAGGAAGGTTTGGGGGAAGGCAACTTCACACAGGGTGCTCAAGGAGGATTTCTGTAGACCTGCCTGATGAGAACAAGCAAGTATAATGAGTACATCACAAATGACTTTTTGGTTTTGCTCACTTGGTTTATTCCCTTCTCTAGCCCTTTGGGACAGGTTCTGCTACTGTCAGAATGGTTCTTTAAATTCTGTGATAGAAGCAGGGGAGGGGTAAACAAAAGGCACAAAGACTAGCATGGAGAGGTGGAGCTTTCCTATGAATTTCATAAAAATTTTAGAGAAGGAGAAGCTGCAAGGTATGGGGGAGTTAGATGATTAGATGAGAGGAATATTTTTAGAAGAGCTTTTGTGGCATTTGTATCCCTTCTTAAGGTTTGAGCAATTTAAATAAAGAATTTGAGTCGTTTGATAGTAACATTTTCTTTTTTAAACTACGTTCTTTGCAACACAGCTCCGAGACTGGATTATGAGGGCCTTGTCTTCAGTAGGGTTACACACTCATCCTCAAACACACATACATGCACAAATAGCAAAAGCTCAACAACCCTGTTTCTCACACCCCTTGCTAACAAGGTTATTGTGATCAGCTTCAGTGTCAACCTTGTCTAGGCATGTCAGAAGGAAAGAGACTGGAATTTTTTAAAGGTCATTGACCTCTGGGTTTACACTACAGTTCAAGCCATGAACTCTGTACTATAAATCATTATTATTAAAAACAGCTGGGGTGTAGGGAAAAGGTCTTGGATTTATGAGCAGGAAATGGGGGTTGAAATGCTATTCCATAGCTTACTAGCTGAGTAATCTTAGTACATTCCTTAACATTCCTTTAGTATCTGTAAAAGGGGCATAATAGTACTTACACTACTAGGTTAGCACAAAACTGAATTCCTTGAGTATATGGACGTATACATGTAGAATATTCCTTACTCATTTGTGTATCCTTAAAATAGCTCATTGGTAGCAAATACACAGCCCTAATGCTCAACTCCCAATCTGTGGAAAATAAAGCTAATAAATAATTGTAGTTTGTTCCATTAAATCTGGCACATAAAGGTACCAAATAAGTAAATAAATGTTGAGTGAATGAATTAATCGACTGTTCTAAGCACTCACTACCAACTGATCAGAGCTGGCTCTTGAGATGAAGCACAATTGCTATTCCTGGTCCTAGCCTTTATTCCAGCATTATCACAATGTATGTAATTGTTGCTTGCCCATGCCCTCTAGACCATGGATCCACCAACTAATTTTGCAAATAAAAATGTTTTGGAACACACAACATTCACTGTTTATATACTGTCTATGGCTGCTTTCACCTTATAATGACAGAGTTTAGTAGTTGTAGTAGAGACCTTATGACTCAGAATGCCTAAAACATTTACTACTGAGGTTTTCACCAAAAAAAAAGTTCTGATCCAGAACATGACCTCCTTGAAGATAGAGGCTGTGTGCTTCATCATCTTATTCCCAGCACCTTGTGAAAAGCAGGCACTTGATAAATGTTCATTGAATTAATATATATTGAGTATTCCAAGAAGAATGTTGGTTGATCTGAAATTAAGAGTCCACTAGAATAGCCATTCCATTTCTCATCAATACTCTCAGGTGATGAAAACAAGACGGTCTACTTTCATTAGGAAAAGGGCTATGGCAAGCAACTGAGACTGCATTGTTATGGTCAAGAGCACAGGGAGTGATGGTGGAATTGAAGGTGACAAGAGACTGGAGACCAAGAGCAGAAGAGCATAGAGAAAACATGAAGGACAAAGTCCAAAGTCAAACATGGTCTCCCACCGGTTTCACTGAAAACCAACACTGCCTAATCAATGTAATTTAGTGAAGAACCTTAAAGTGTTGTTTGTGGGCTTATATCAGATTCACTTGAAGAGTGTATTAACAAAATGTCCTAGAAAGCATCCCAGATTTAAGAAGTCGTGAATTTTAGGGGTGGGTCAAAGAATCAACTTAACAAACTCTGCAGGTGCTTCTTGTACCCACTAATTTTTAGAACCACTGACCTAGAGAATATGCTCTTTTCCCAAATGAGAATTCCTAATAAATAGTTATCTCAGATGGCTCCCTTGTCACACATATTTCCCATTTAAAGACTTTAAGATCAGTGCATTCTTACTGAAGATTTGAGTACTATCTGTTGAGAGATACTTTTGCTGTGTCTGCACAATGCCAAATGCTGGGTCTACCCAACCAAAACTACCGGATAAATCTGTGCTTCAATGAACTGGACGATCAAAAATTGATTGATGATCCAAGAGTTTCATGGAAAGATAGCCCCAGAGAGAGACAAGGACAGTGGAGGGGAATACGTAACAGAATAACTACATCTTACTGGAAAGTATCTTTACCCCAAAATAACCAAGATAAATGATTTGTGACTGTGACATAGGACAAAGAATTTCATATAACAGAGTTGACTATGGAAAAAATGCTGCCAGTACAGTAAATCACTCTGTGGGGAAAAACAAAAAGGAAACAGTTCAGACTAAGTGCCTCTAGAGATAAAAATCACCTCTCTGAGATATTTTTGTAAAAAATTTCCTTAGAAATATTAAAAAATAATTTATAGTAGAAAAAAGCTATTATAAGCTAAATGGCCTTCCTACATGAGAGCAAAGTATATATTTAACATGGGCTCATTATACCTTATTTACTATCAGTTCTAACTAGATTTTTATTTGCTGCCAAGATTTGGCACCAAGAGTGTTAACTCGAGCCAACCCTTTCTTCTCAAGGTTATAAACATCTATGAAAGGGGTTAAGAAATGAAGATAGTCTCCTCCCCGCCCCCCTTCTCCTCCCAGCCACCTCTGGGACTCATTTCCTGACTTCTCAATAGCAGTCATTCATTATTTGTGTACCTGGGAAACTCAAGCTACCTGCCAACTAGTCCCACTCAGATTCTGGAATCAGAATTCAGAAAGCGCATACATTCCAAAGAATTCTTACTTATTTTTTTTAAAGAACTGCAAATGAGTAAAATGGTATTGGGAAAACTGAAAAATCATCTGGGAAAATAAATGATGTTTGATTCCTAAATCATTCCCTACACAAAAGGCATTCCAGATGAGCCAAAGATTAAAGTGCAAAATATGAAACCATAAAGATTCTAGAATAGAAAACACTGAGAGAAATGTTATAATCTTATAACAAGGAAAGCATTCCTGTATGTAACCAAAAATTCGGATGCCAAAATGAATTATAGATGAATTTTGCTCCACAAAATTCTGCATGAAAGAAAACAGAAAAAAAAAAAAAAGCCAAAGACACATAACAAACTAGAGAAAAGGTAGGTTGCAATGCATATCGTAGACCAAAGACTATTTTCATTAATATACAATGGGCCATTAGAAATCAGTAAGAACGGGACGCCTGGGTGGCTCAGTGGGTTAAGCCGCTGCCTTCGGCTCAGGTCATGATCTCACGGTCCTGGGATCAAGTCCCGCATCAGACTCTCTGCTCAGCGGGGAGCCTACTTCCCTCTCTCTCTGCCTGCTTCTCTGTCTACTTGTGATCTCTCTCTGTCAAATAAATAAATAAAATCTTTAAAAAAAAAAGAAAGAAAGAAAGAAATCAGTAAGAAAAACCCAACTACCAAAATAGAAATAGGCAAGGACATATACACTTCATAGAAAATTAGATAAAAATGACTTGTAAACATATTAATCTTATACAACTTCCTCAAGTTAAGAGAAATGAACATTAAAAAACTGTACTGAGATATCATATTTGACCTATCAGATTAACAATGATAAAAAATTATACCAATTTGCTTTGAACATAAGAAAACAGACACATTGAAAATCTGATTGATAAGAATGTGAATTAATTTAAACTCTGAGAAAAGTAATTTAGTGAAGTTTGTCAAAATTTAAAGTGTACATATTTTTTAACTCAACAGTTAAAGCTCTAGTGATTTATCCTGAAATTTATCTAAACCTGTATACAGTAATTAGGATTGTTATTATTTATATTGGCAAAAGATTGAAATATCCTAAATGTCCATCAACAGAGGGCTGGTAAAAGAAATTATGGTAAATACATAAAGTATAATATAGTTAAGGTTAAAATTAAAGAGAGAGCTCTGTATAATTATGCAAAAGAAGTTAAAAACATATATTAAGCAAAAAAAAGGTGCAGAATAATATACTATATTCATATATGATCATACATGCACAGAATATTTCTAGCAGGAAACAAAACAATCAGGTAACAGTGATTGCCTCTGGGGTGAACTGGTGGTTGGGAATAAGGTCGAGAGGGTATCTTTTTATGATACACCTTGTCTTTTGAATTCTGAACCATGAGCAAGTAGTATCTATTCAAAAGATGTTTTTTAAAGAGCTACAAGAAAATTAGACAGATATCCAAATCCTTTCATCATATTCTAAAGGGCTCCTGAAGACAGGATTTTTTTCCTGTCTGATTTGAATATTATCACTGGGCAGAAAATTTCTTTAAGATATTAATTAGTGTTCTACTTTAATTTTCCTTCCTCCCCCTTCCCAAACATGTATTCTGATCCTTAATATTCCTAGCCTTAGAGAGTTCCACAGGATATAAAACAAAAGCTGCTTAAGTCAATGATTCTATCTTTCGTAAAAACCCCAGAACTTTGAAGAGTTTGTGGCAGTAGACCCAAAGGGAAGGGAAGAGGAATGCTTTTGAGGAAGGGAGTAGAGAGGGAAAAAGAAAGTTTCTGTAATTTAAAAAAAGAGGTGAAGTACAAGCAAGAGGTAGAGCTCATAGGAATAGATATTTGGTGTACTAGTGGAGTCTCAACCCTGGATACAGGGGCTTCCGGGCTCATCAGAGTCCAAACCCCAACAGCCAGCAACTGAAGGGTCTGGAGAAGCACTGAGAGCCAATCTATATGGACCAACGTGGCCACTTCTATCTGGCATTAAGAAAAAGCCTAGGACCTTGGCAAATTCCTGGTGCAGGGCTGAAGGAACAGCAGGGGTGGCTGAAGGAACTCCCATAATGATAGAGACTGGGTTTTCCTCCAGCCATCAGGATTCAGGGCTGGATTTAAATTGATTTATTATATAGGTGATTTTCTCAGTGGAGGGTCCACACCACTATACAGCAGGGGGCTTTGTAAATCAGCTGGTATGTAGTATATACTCAATGTATTTTAGTCCCACTGCCCAACGTCTTTTTTGATGGCATCACATGGAAACGTCTTTTCTTTTCTCTTTTCTACCATGTTTTGTTCCTCGAATATTTCTACGTTTCTTATACTCTACCTTTGTCTTTTCCTATCTTCTTCCTTTCCTGCTGTCCAAGATGTAGACACACCAAAGGTATCAGCAAGGACGACTTGACACGAATCCCTCAAAGATGAAGGTGCGCTCTTGAGCTTACAGAATTTGTGCTCCAAATGTAGGAAATTGTCTCAGAATGGCTGCCTCTTCTGACTAGATTTCTCCACGAGGCTGGAGAATATGTTAATGTGGAGGCAGACGATGAAGATGACCCTCTGAGGCTTCACAGGAGCCTTCAACAGGGATAGCTCTCCTTCACAGCTGAGTGGAGAACCAGCCTATGGAGCTGGCACTGAACAGAACAGTGCATTTAAACAGAAATTCAGAGATCTGGTCCTTTTCAGATCCTTACAAGTGGACAGTATGGGACTCCTGAGAGACCCCAGCATCATTAATCATCGAAGAAATGTCACTTAGCTGTCTAAAGAAACATAACAGAGAAATGGAGAAAGTAAATGGGGAACTGAGACCCTGGGGGTGTAGGGATTTCCCTGAAGTGCTTATTTTAAAGGGCCCAGAAAGTCCAATTTTCCCCAGCGCCTAAAAGTTTCAAAAACACTTTTTAATTCCATGTTTTCATTTCATTTCATTTCATTGAAATGATAATTTCAAAAGAAAAAAAATTAGCAACCATAAGACCAAATCTTCTCTTTAGCAATGACAGTTTATAATTGAAAGTTTAAGTCAGTGTTTTCCAAATGGGGGTTGTCTTCTCTAGAGTTGAGAGAATTTTTCCCTTTAAAAGGGGTCCACAGGGGTGCCCTGGGTGGCTCAGTGGGCTAAAGCCTCTGCCTTCAGCTCAGGTCATGATCCCAGGGTCCTGGGATCGAGCCCCGCATTGGGCTCTCTGCTCGGCAGGAGGCCTGCTTCCTCCTCTCTCTCTGCCTGCCTCTCTGCCTACTTGAGATCTCTGTCAAATAAATGAATAAAATCTTTTAAAAAATAAAATAAAAATAAAAGGGGTCCACACATCACAAAAATTTGAGAAGCCCTGGTTTTAAGCATTGCCTTTTCAGGAAAGTGACATAAAATGTGAAGGTCTTTATGATCTCCCATCAGTGTCTTAGTATGGATCATGTAACAACGAGCCACAGCTTTGGGAAGCAGAGTCCTCAAGATGCAGGGAAGGCTTGGAGGAGGAGTGGTAGAGAGTATGGAGTAGCCAGGTGAGACATGAAAGGCAAAAGAAGGGTAGAAACCAAAAAACAAAGAAGGTCACTGAAGTACCATCTGACATTAGATCAGATATCAACCTAACAGATTGGTCCATAGAGAATTCTGAACTTGAGAGGCACCTGGTTGGCTCAATCAAGCAACTGCCTTCAGTTCAGGTCATGATCCCAGGGTGCTGGGATCAAATCCCACATCAGTCTCCCTGCTCAGCATGGAATCTGCTTGGGCTTCTCTCTCGCTCTCTTTCTCTCCCCACCCCCACCCCTCCTCCCCTTTGCGTGCTCTCTCTCTCTCTCAAATAAATAAATCTTTAAAAAATTTAAAAAGGAATGCTGAACTTGAGCTGAATCCACTCAAACAACCTTCCCCACCACCATCACCCGGGTTTTCCAACTGCCAGTGTATACATCAGCATCCCATATGCCCAAAATATAGACTAGTCTGAGACTCCTGCTCTTCTTTTTCTAAACCCATCTTGTCTTCAAGGCCTACCCTCTTCCTGACTTGATTCAAATTATTTTACCATTTGTGGCACACACTTTATTACTTACCCATAAACTGAACTACTTACTGCTGATCAACCTATATTCCTCTTGTCTACCTAGGAATTTTGTAAGATCCTTGTGGGTAGGCCCTAGAAAAGCACAAGTCCACCATAATAACCCCCACTGCTTTCATTGACTACAGAACACTTTTTTGCATATTTCCTTATTTTACTCAAACATCCATCTTATTAGGCAAATTGGACAGGAATTACTATAGACTTCTATGAAGAAAAGCAAACTGAGTCCCAGAACAGTATGGTGACTGGATTTGAATCCATTAAGTGAGCTCACAACATGCTAATAAACTCCTTGGTAGCCATCTTTATACTGATCTGGGAGTCCTTTTGATAAATATTTGCTAACGAATGGATTCTACCTCCTCCAGTAGACTGTAAGTTTCATGAGAGTAACACACACCTGTTTTGCTCACTATCCTATCCTCAGCTTCCAAATAGTGCCTAGCACACAGTAGGCCCTCATTAAATATTTATTGATAAACAAATCTATTAATCAATCCCTAAGTACCCTCCTGTGAAAAGCATTCATGGTGCCCACAAACATATTTCTTTTAAACATCTACTTTATGTCAACCCCCAAACCAGGGCAGTGAACCCAAAGCAAAACAAAATTACTTCCAATAAAATGAACTGTTCCCCAGTTGCAAATTGGCTCTGGATGCCGCTGCTTCTCTCCCATTTACACTCTTCTCAGGCAGCTATTTCAGGTGTCGGCATTATCATCGATGGAATTCAATAAAGCGACTGGGTTTCCCCCCCTCGACGTTTATTTTCTATAATCCGTCTTACAGCGGGAGACCATTATCCAGTCAAACAACGTTCAATTTCATCGGCATTACCGCTTCAAGGAAACATACAGAGGGTTTGCACAAACGGGTGTGTAGTAAATTTAGTCTTTTAATAGGTTCATTCTTTATTAGGTATTTATTTCGGGAGGCGAAGTCCTAATTAGATTAAGTGGAGAAACTAAAAAGCTATGGAAACACACAGAGAGATTCCAGAATTAGATGGATTTGGTTTAGGTTTCCTGTTTTCCTTTTTTCTTTTCTTTTCTTTTCTTTTCTTTTTTTTTTCTTTTCTTTTCTTTTCTTCAGATGACTGGAGAAATCCACACTGCAATCTCCAGCCCCTCAGATAAGAGTTTGTGAAATGAAACCCCCGTCAACATTTCGTGTGAGGAAGTCACATTTGTCTTTCTCCCACGCAAAGTTATTGTGGGGCCAGAATCTACGAGAAAGCAGCTCCCGGAACCAATGGTGAACCCAATTTACTGTGGCAGATGAATATAACAAAGGTGGTGGTCTAGATGTTTGGCCTCAAGGCACAATTCAATTTTCAGCTGTTTCAAAGCTATTATGTCAAAGGCTGTTTGCATAAACATAATGTTGCGGGGTAATCTTGGGTAGGCAGGAGTAGAGAGGACTGCCCTCTACTGCCTAAAACGGAAATAGCACTGGATGGCTCTTCAACCCTGAATGAAAGCCTCAAGAAAGTCTACAGGCCCCCAAATAATGGGCCATCTCCAGAACGTTCTGAAACCTTTTTTTTCTCAAGCTTTATGATCAGATGTGATTATTTCGAAGGAGAAAATGAAGTAGACTGAGGATGTGATGAGTTGATTGATGATGTGGGAACATACGAGAAAGCTATTTCCCTTCTTAGAATTTAAAAGAAAATTCCCTTCACCCTTCCATCCACCCACACATATATATTTATATTATCACACTGATATTTAATATGTTTTTTTAACATAGAAAGAAGAAACAGACAATGAGTCACAGGAAACAAATCAATACATTTCTGAGTGGGCTAAAAATGTCACCATAAAAAAAAATGTTTCATGTTTATGAGGGCAAAAGTGGAAAAGGATATCTTTTCAGTTTCATGTAAAATTCTAGCTCTTTCTTTGGGTTTCTTCCCTTTTTTGTTCTTTCTCTTTAATAAAAACTGTGCCAAGCTCTATGTTAAGCACTTTGTACTCTCAGAGAACCACTGTCAATATTTAAATGTTTTCCCCTCCAATTACAATTAATTTTCTAGTGAAAGAGGGGATGGGCCACTTCTAGAGAAGATTTTTTAAGTAGGGTCCTATAGTGGAGAGTCCCCAGATAAAGAGAAAGGTCATGTGCAAATAGATGGAAGATATGTTCCAGAGGACACTCACCTAAACCCAAAACTGTATAGAGTCAGTCTTGAACCAAACAGAGAACAGAATACTGTCCATCAGATGATGTTGGCCCCAAATGACAAAGAATTAATCCCGACTGGGTTTTGTAAACTAATATCCCTATATCTAGAGTTGTTCTTATAAATTTTTTTATATTCTAAAATGTCCAAATCTTGTTCAAGCCAGTGAACACAGATGTTCCTTCTTTATACCAAGGTCTCCAATGAGGCCATGCATCAAAATCAGACAATATAAACACATTCATTGAGTTCACAGACTGGTAGAGTTTATAGCTCAGTGGACTTTATAGTTCAGTGAAAGAGACTGATATTCAACAGATAACACAGTCAAGGATTAATCACAAAATGAAGGGCTTGTTTCTTTATAAGGAGATTTTTTTTTTTTACATAGTGTTCATAGAGCATTTTTAATAGGGTACCTAACAAGACCATCCCTATGGTGGCAAAATGTTAGTCTGTAATAATAAAAATATTGGTGTCTTTCTTCATTCCAGGCACTATATGAGGTCTGTACATGATTTTCTCTTTGATTCTTCAGTAAACCCCGTGAGGTAAGCATACTATTACCCCATTTTACTGATTAATAAACTGAGGTTCAAGGAAGTAAAATAATTTGCCCAAGGTCATAGAGCCAATAAATGGTTCATATCACTCTAAGTACAGGGTCAATGCCGTTCACAGCTTCCTACTTTTCTAATTATCTCAGCTAAGTATTCAAGAAAATTTAGTCAATGAGTTTAAGTTGAGAACCAACAGTGTTCACTTTAGACAGAGCTGCTGTATTTATTTTCTTAAAGTTTCAATGACAAAAAAAGAGTTACCTATTTTTAAGCAATCAGGGAATGGGAGGTTATTGCCCAGGGTAGTTAGCAAGTAAGTGCGCTTTCTGAGGCCAGACTGCTTGGATTCAAATCCCAGAGCTACTAAGTACCAGCTGTGTGACCCTGGGTAAATTTCTTCATCTTCCCATATTCAGTCTCCTTACTTGTAAAATAGGAATGATAATAATAGTATCTTATGTCATGGTGTTGTTTGTGAAGATTAAACAGGTAATCCAATATATCTGAAGCTCCTTGAGCAGTGTCTGGCACAAAGTAAGCACTCTAGGGACGCCTGGGTGGCTCAGTTGGTTAAGCCGCTGCCAGATCATGATGGTGGCTCAGGTCATGATCCCAGAGTCCCGGGATCGAGTCCCACATCGGGCTCCTTGCTTGGTAGGGAACCTGCTTCTCTCGCTGCCTCTGCCAGCCACTCTGTCTGCTTGTGTGTGCTCTCACTCTCTCTCTCTCTCTCTCTCTCTCTCTGACAAATAAATAAATAAATAAAATCTTTAAAAAAAAAAAAAAGGTAAGCACTCTATTTTCGATTCACAATGAAAACACAAGTGCTGGTTCCTTGGGTTCAAATGGGTTCTTGAAAAGATTAAATGAGATAATATTTGTAAAATGCTTAGAACAGTGCCCAGAACGAAGTAAGTACTTCTTAACTGTTCCGTGAAATCCCCTGCAGGCTGCTTGTGACTTAGAGGAAGAGGCTCAGCATCCCTTCATCCCTGTGGCAACAATCACAGCTTTGAGATGAGCCACGTGTGGGTGGCCACCTAGCTGTCTGAGGCCAGGGCATTTACCAAAGGCTCTGCTCTAACTGAAGAATGGCTTTATGATGTACATTCATTTGCATTTGTTAGGGAAGTCTCAGTGTTGGGACTCTATAGAACTGCCCTACGTAGAGAAAAATTACTTAATTAAATGAAGCAAGAGGTTCTTTGGTTTCTTTCTGCATTACCAGTGGTTTGCCTCACTCCCCACAAAAAAACAGGAATTCAGGGATTGGGTAACTTACATCTTCTCAGATGGTAGAGTAAAGGATAAGAAGGCAGAATAAAAGAGTAATTGAGGAGGCAGGCAAAACTGGGTTCAAATTCTGTGGGGCGCCTGGGTGGCTCCGTGGGTTAAGCCTCTGCTTTCAGCTTGGGTCGTGATCCCGGGGCCCTGGAATCGAGTCCCACGTGGGGCTCTCTGCTCAGCGGGGAGCCTGCTTCCCCTTCTCTCTCTGCCTGCCTCTCTGCCTACTTGTAATCTCTCTCTCTCTCTGTCAAATAAATAAATAAAATCTTTAAAAAACGAACAAACAAATTCCTGCTCCATCCCTTACTCACATATGACCCTGATTGAGTATCTTACACTTTCTGAGCCTGTTTTCTTATGGATAGAATGGAAATAAAAATAGTATTTTCATTATTATTTGTGGAAAGAATAAAACAGTGTAATAAAAAGTGTCAGTCGTAAAAAAGATTATATAAAAATAATAATGCCCAGTATTCATTTAGTGGAAAGTATGCCAGGGACCTTTGAGGTCATATTTATGCCTCACCAGAATCCAGCCTAAGTATTGCTCTTGGTCCCGTTGTACAAATGATCTTGAGATAACTGAGTCATTTGCTGGCATATTGGAGATTTTAAATCAAGTCTGATAGAGTCTAGGACATAGTGTTCTATAAGTGGTAGCTGTCATTTCCTTCTGTATCACTGATTCCTCAATTATTTAAACCACTAAGTATTGTTTATGTGCTTACTTCTGTGACATCAGGTCCTGTGAGAAAAAAACCAAGCAGGATAAGGCATAATTTTTACCTTCATAGAGCTTTTAGTTTCATTGTTTAAATGGGACATAGGCACCTGATAAGTTATTGCTCCCATTCTTTATCTTACGAGATATAACCAGAGTTCTCCAAATAAAATATTCAACTTTTGGGGTGCCTGGGTGGCTCAGTGGGTTAAAGCCTCTGCCTCCGGCTCAGGTCATGATCTCAGGGTCCTGGGATTGAGCCCCGCATTGGGCTCTCTGCTCAGCAGGGAGCCTCCTTCTGCCCCTCTCTCTGCCTGTCTCTCTGCCTACTTGTGATCTCTGTCTGTTGAATAAATAAATAAAATCTTTAAAAAAAAATATTCAACTTTACACCTCGTTTGACTTCCCCAAACCATATCTCCATTACATGAATTTAACATTATTCACCATCAGCATGCTGGTTAGGAATTCTAAAGATGATCCAATGTACTGGGGATATGATGGTGAGAACCATATATTTACTACTCTACTCAGCACAGAAATCTATTATTTTTCCACCCAGCATCCATATATCCTTCTTCAAATAACAGCATCCCAGCTTTGCTCAGGAGCCCCCATCCCTAAGTCTTAATTCATGTGCTTTGGGAAGGGTTGATTCTGCTTCAGTCTCTAGGGGGCCCTCTTTGAGGGGTTGGAGGCATAAGACTGATATTAACTCAGGCTTGGTTGATCAAAAAGCTGCATTCTCCAAGCCAAGCAAGTGACTTGGGGAAAGGGCTCATAATCTAATCAGAGTCAGGGAGGCTTTTCCTGGGACTAGGGAGAGAAAGGCATCATGTTTTCCCATGGGTCTGTTAGCAGGAAAGAGAATTTGAGCCTGGAGATTCCAGGGCCATCACAAGAAGCCTGGGAATGAAGCCAACATGGCAAGAGGCAGAGCTGAGAAATGAAGAGAGACCAAGTCCTCATGACATCAGTTGAGCCCTTGGACCATGTCACCCCTGAAGCATACCACTGGAGAGAGACAATTTTTCACTTTTCCACAAAAATTCCTCCTCTCCTTAAGCCAGTTTGAATTAAGTATGTGTCATTTTCAGCCAAGTAAATTTGGACTGAGAGAGAGTTCCCTAAGTATGTATTCATTCACTGATAGTAGTAGAAGTAGGAATTGATTGTATATACTCTTCCACACTAGTCATCTTTTGAGTATAGGCAACATCCCTGTGAAATGTCTCTCCAGAGTTGAGAATGCTTTCTAAAAAACAAATTTGCATCAAAAACTAGGAATGAAACAAAGTAACCTCGCTACATCTTGACTCCATCAATGTGAAAACATAACGTTAACTTTAGCACCCAGCAGGTATAAACTTCATGATGAAGTATGTAATAAGTGTGTGAAATTCAGGCTGAAAAGTTAGTTGACTTATTAATTCCCAAGCGACTGATTTGAGAAAAGCAAAGCCTAAGACTTAAAGAAGATTCCTTTTTAGGAAAGCAGACATTGTGAGTCAAAGCAATATGTTTTATAGTCACACAATTGTCTGAGAAATTCATTTATGTGCTTTTCTTTTCTGTCTTTTCCTTTTTCCTTTCCCCTGTACCCAATCAGGTACCAAGCCCTGTGCTTCCCTGAGGGAAGGTCTGTGACTATGAAACACTTTCTTCCTTGACTTTTGCTCTCAAAAGCCTGTACTGGTGATGACAACCTGATGGCCCATGGACAATTCAATCTGGCCTACACAGATTAGTTCTAAAGACTTTAGCCAACATTTGACATAAAGGAAATCGCTCCTAAAAATCTGGATTTTCAGCTTTTCTTGAAAAATCAGAAGATCTGGCAACACGGGGCACCATGAATGACAACAGCAAGCCTGAACTAAGTAGAAACCTCCCCTTTATATAGACCAAGCCGCTGACAAGCTGCTTTACTCACTTCCATTCCTATCCAGCCTCTGTGGGCATTTGAGTTTGCAATTCTTGGCCTAAACCTACTGAAGAGAATATGCCAGGAGTCTTTAATGCATAAGAAAATAGGGTTGGAGACCAAAGGTAATTCACTGGATAGAAACAAGAAGAGAAATGAATTATCTCAAGAGGAAGAAGGAGATTCCTAAACATGGAAGGAAAAGACAGAAAGGGGCACTTGGGTGGCTCAGTGGGTTAAGCCTCTGCCTTCAGCTCAGGTCATGATCTCAGGGTCCTGGGATTGAGCCCCGCATCGGGCTCTCTGCTCAGCACGGGAGCCTGCTTCCCCCTCTCTCTCTGCCTGCCTCTCTGCCTATTTGTGATCTCTCTCTCTCTGTCAAATAAATAAATAAAATCTTTAAAAAAAAAAGAAAGAAAGAAAGAAAGAAAATACAGAGAGTATTCTCTCAATGAGGGGAAGACACCTGAGGGCACCATCTGGTAGTGTTCTGGAAAAATAGCAATACTTTAGCAAGGAATGGCTGTGTGGTTCCCTGCTTTGACAATGATGTTCTTTTCCCACTTGTGACACAAAAGCAACAGAGCAGGAATCTCACCATGTGAGCCGAGTTTATGGGAATCTCATCAAATAAGGCACATTGATGGCTGATGACCTGGGCCATCCCCAGGAGCTGGTCCCCAGAACTCAGCAAGACTAAATTTCTGGTCCACCAGTGAAATGGGGACTTAGGTTGTTTTAAAGAAAAGAGAAGAGCAATCTTTCTTGAGCACATGAAATTGAGAACTGCTGTAATTTCCAAGTGCTCCAGGAAGTCACAAACCTACACCCGCCCTCACACGAAAAAATTACTTCTCCCTTGGTTTTGTTCAGTTGTTTTGTGATTTTTTTTTTCATACATCTGGTAAGGTTTTCTCAGATGGCCATTCCTGTCTGTGCTGTTCCAATGGCTGCAATGGCCTTGGCCTACAGAGGCCTGAGTTTTATAGCATCATTAGCTCCAGCATGTTTGGAAGTTTCTCTCTGTTGCTCTGACCTGGACACCATGATCTTGAGATGGCACAGCAATCTGCACGTTCCTCACATACTGGAATAAGCCCAGAGGATAACTTTTTAGCTGCAACAGAGTTCAGCTCAGGGAGGTCTGCAAATGGGGTGAAAAGATACTTCCTGTGATTTCTCTAGAACCGAAAGAAAAAGAGTAGACTCTTTGATTGCTCAGAGGCTATATTTCCACATAGTCATTAAGAGTACCAGCTTTAAAGCCAGACAAACCAAGGTCAAACCCTGGCTCTGCCACTTATCAGCTTTATTCATTTTTTTTAAACTTAGGCAGCCTCAGTTTCCTCAAAATAATAGTACCCACCTCACAGTTCTGCTGGGAAGATTCAATGAGATAATGCATAGAGAGTGGCTAGTTCATCACATATTCACAGTAAGAAGCCAACTAAGGGTTAGTGACTAAAATAATAATAATTATTGCTAATGGAAAACTGTGCAGACCCCCCTGGGAATTCAGAACCCGGATACTGAAACCAGCTAAACCAACATCTGTCCAGTGATTTCATCCACGGAATATACATTAAAGAAAACATAGCATACAGCATCAGTACATGGTCGTTCCAGCCTCTGCCAAATCCAATATAAAGACTTATTTGCCCCTCACTGTCCTTAGGGAAGAACCAGAGCTCCCCTGTGCTCAATTCATGTAAGGCATAGAAGAAAAAAATTTCACAAGGCCAGTTGTTGGCTATTCCAGGGAACACAAAGAAACCAAAGTCAGCCAGCAGGGTCTAATGGTCAGGGCCAAAGCTATTAGATAAAACTGTGAAAAATATCAAGGTGCTGTTCAGCTCCTTGTTATTCTCTTTATTTGGTATCCTCCCAGTGAAGCACCCAGTGCATCATAGTGCCCTTTTGATGCCCAGAGTCTCAAAGTTAGCTAAGGTTCTCTTTCAAGTACTCCCATGCACTCTCAACCTTCAGATAACACACCCCCTAGTCAAAATATGCCAAGTGTTCCCTTCCCTTGAGACTCTACTCTCTTTTTACTAATTTGGAAAATTAATTCATTCTAAACTATTATGGGTGGATAGAAGTTTCCTCCATTACCACTTTTATCAAATCTGCATTTTCACCAGGCTTTTAATATCTTAAGAAGCAAGCATTAGGCCTACCACAAGAATGACTAAAACTTGGTGTGGAGTAAATAGGACTGGAATTATGGTTTGGTTTTAAACTGCAAGGTACTCCACAAACATGACAAGGTCTGAGCTTTCCTGAGAGAGGCACTGTTGCACATACCATGGCAGGATGGTGAAAATACCTCAGATCTGTGCAGATAAATCTTCCCACCTCCTTCCTCACACCCCAGTCTCCTCAGCCATGCTGAGCCCTAGGCATACAGAGACTGAAAAGAAGGTAAAGGTGGTCGAATCGGTAGGTCAGTCCTAACAGCCTGTGGAGAGAATTCATGGTCCCTAGAAAATCCCACTTGTAAAATCACCTCTCTCTGGTCCTCTCATAACATACAAACATCTATGAAAAGACACAGGGGAATTTCCTTTTGAATTAACATCTAAGCTCCTTGAACACATTTATTTCTTTATCATGTCATCTGACACTTCTCTGGCACTTGAAATCTCAATAGAATTACCTCAAAATCCTAATTCTGTGGTGTGGGGGAAGCCCTACATCTCTCTAAGATACCTGAAATTCCTCAGACTCCCTCAACTGCCCTTCCCTGAGTCCTGTGTCCAGGGAGTCATCTAAGTTTTCCATTGAAGGCACCCAGATGTGAACTTCAACTCCTCCTCAGGTTAGGTTGCCCCCAAAATATCCAATCCCAGAGAATTAGGAGCAAACAATGACGATTTTACTAATGATCTCAGAGAAAGACAGTCTGTGGCCTCCAGTGAGCTACATTAGAAGCCACGTTGAATGACCCCTGTCTGACCAGCCACGCTTCCCATGACCTCTGTACAACTCATAACTGATGCCCAAACATTGTTATTCCCTAATCTTGTTTGGGACAGTTGTACTGCTATTGTAATTATGTAATTCAACTAAATATAAACAGATAAAATATAAGTATAAAAATACAGCTCTCACTTCTATCAAAACTGAGGCAAATGCATTGTATAGACTCGATAAAGGTGTGCTTTTAAAGGAATTACTACTGTCAGGTTCAATCTTTGAGAAAAAGAGTAACTACAAAAGATGGGGGATAATAGTAAACCTCTGGAAGGACTCTGCACTAAGATAACATCCCAAGTTTCTTTTAAGTTGACAATCCAATTTTAAAAAATAAAAACTAGAATTCACAGATGATGCATTACAGAGTGCCTGGTGCAAGAAAAGCAAGGAACTTCAATGGCAGGTGACTTGACCAGGAAACAAAGACCTTCACTGGACATCAAATGATGAGGAGATGAACATTTGCTTTGTGTGTCTTTTACATTAAAATAAAATGTATAAATGTGTTTTTAAATGATATCTTGATTTAACCTCTTTTTTAATTAACTGTACACTGCTCCTATCATATCAGATTAGAGGACTTCTGCTAGTCTCTCTTTTTTATTTAAATCCAATTTAATTAACATATACTGTATTATTAGTCTCAGAGGCAGAATTTAGTGATTCATCAGTTGCATACAACACCCAGTGCTCATTACTTCAAGTGCCCTACTTACCCCATCCCCACGCCCTTCCCCCCATATCTTCCCCAGCAACCCTCAGTTTGTTTCCTATAGTTAAGAGTCTCTTATGTGGGATTTCTGCTATTCTTAAAAATACACTTATGGGGCAAATAATAAATTGTATGTTAATAACAAATAAATATAAAAAATACACTGAAAAATTTTTAAAACTTAGGGGCGCCTGGGTGGCTCGGTCATTAAGCATCTGCCTTTAGCTCAGGTCATGATCCCAGGGTCCTGGGACTGAGCCCCGGCATCAGGCTCCCTGCTCCATGGGAGGCCTGCTTCTCCCTCTCTAACTCCCCCTGCTTGTCTTTCCTCTCTAGCTGTGTCTCTCTCTGTCAAATAAATAAATAAAATCTTAAAAAAAAAAAACTTAAAAAAATAAATATATATTATACAAAGCAAGATAAATAAATAAATTTAAATTTAAATTTAAAAAAATACACAGTTGACAGTTTCAAAGTCCCTTCTCAGGTACTCTACCCCTAGAGTGTCCCCTACCCTTTCTCTACCCAACACCCAGCTGCCCCTGTCATCTCAAATATTCTCCTTCAGCAATGTAGAATAAGCCAGCACTCTATGATTCCCAAACATATCATTAGAAACATTTAACCTGGGTTTTCAGAATAACAGCCCACATTTATGTAGTGCTCACTACCTACCAGTCACTGCTCAAAGTTCCTTGTACTATTCACTCAACAATCCTACCAGATAGCATTTTCCAGGTAAAGGATTTGATGCACAGCAAGGTTAATCGCCCAAAAGTCACCAAGCTAGTAAATAGCAGAGATTTCCTACCTAAACTGCTCTGCCCTTCTCTGGGAAAGGCAGTTTCAAAGACAGCAATAACAATGACTCCTTATTACATGACATATTTATGTGTAGGTATACTTATATGTTTATATTTATTGAACACCTACTACGTACCTCAGGTGCTGTACTAGTACTGAAGACAGAGCTAGACTCCATGCCTGGCCTCATGGTGCTTACAATCTAGTCAGAGGGGCAGACACTGAGCAAGTAGTTATAAATATGACAAGCATAAGCACGTAACAAACCACTCTTCATAGAGAGTGACAAGAAAACCACAACCTGGGAAGTGACATTTGCAACATATATAAGCAATAAATCTAAGCAATAAAAATAGAAAGTTGGCAAAAGACATGAATGGCCATTTTACACAAAAGGAAACAATGAATGGCAATAAGCATTGGAAAAGATTCTCAGCCTTATATGTGATAACAAAAAATGTTTTAACCTCGATGAGACACTATTTCACATCTACCATATAGACAAAAACTAACAAGTCTGACCATACCAAGTGTTGGTGTTGATGTGGAGTAATGGGGTTTCCCATACACTGCTGGTGAGACTGTGACTTCTCTTCTTCTTCTTCTGAGACCTGCAGAAGCAATCACAATAGAGTGGAAGCTATATCTGTTCTCCAACCCAACAATTCCACTCCTAAAGGTACACCACAGAGAAACACTTGTCCTTGTATATCAAGAAGACATGTGTAAGAATGTTCATAGCATTGCTTGGAAAAAAGAAAAAAAAGAAGAAGAATAAAAAGAAAACCTGAAACAACCCAAATGTCCATCAGTTATCATGAATAAATAGGACAAAATATATTTATTCAATGGAACACTGTATAACAGTGAAAACAAAGGGCATACACATGTCTTTGAATGATTGATGATATTCCAGTTCTTAGGCTGTATGATGAGTATGTGGTTATTTATTTATCATCACTCTCTATCCTGTCCTTGTCTGTTATATTCAGCAACTTGTGTGTATATTTCATGATATTTTCTAAAAGAGAAAAAAACTAGTAAGTGCTATAAGGAAAAAGGAGCGAGAGCTAGGTAGGCATATGCTTTTTTCTATCTTCTATTTCATATCCCCCAGATTCGGATGGGTCTGGGACCTGTCTCAATTCTTCATATGGGAAAATAATAAATATGAAAGTTCAATCAACTTGATCAATTTGGACCATCAAAACAGATCATTGTGGCCTCAAAGTGGATTTAGAAGAAAGCTTGAATTAACTAAGTGGATGAAATTCAACATAGAGACGATCTCATCTTATGATACATAGACACAGGCACTAATCTTCCTTCTATCAATCAATGTACTAATCTCCTGAAAACTCATCTGGGGAGTGATTCGAGGTCCACAGCTCCCTCACCACATATTTCTTGAATCTCCTCAAATGATGTTCACAGGTTTTGCCAAAGAAGAATAAGGAAAGTTGCTTCAAACTTGGACAATTTTTCAGAATCTCTATTCTTAACCAGGAATTCATGGGATAGGCTTTAAAGAGTCCAAGAAATTCCTGAAAATATATGCAAAACACAGACGTGTATTTTTAGGGAAAGAGCCCACACCACTATCATCTGAATTTCAAGTGTGACCTTCTAAACAGCAACCAGACTTCTACCTTAACAGAGTAACAAATCATGTCCATGTGACTGTCCTGATTTTAGATTAGAAGTCCTGTGTCCCAGGAAAGCCTGTAGACGTAGGATAGCTTCATCATTCTAATACAGGATTGCCAGATAAAATGCAGAATGTCCAGTTAAGTTTGAATTTGAAGTTAATAATGAATAACTTTTTAGTATAAGTATGTCCTGAGAAATATTTTTTGTTTATCTGAAATTTAGACTTAACAGGCATTTGTATTTTTATTTGTAAAATCTGGCAACCCTACCCTAATAGAGTATTTAGTAATAATAGTAGGAGTAGGAATAGTAGTAGCAATAGCAGTAACTAACAATTATTGAATGCTCCCGTCATGTCAGTCACAGTTTCATATTCAATGCTAACCACTTCACCGGAAGTTAGGAATGATTATGTAATTCCCATTTTATGGATACAGTAATTAAGGATTAAGGAGGTGAATAGTTTAGCCATAAAAAAGAATGAAATCTTGTCATTTCCAACATGGATGGAGCTACAGAGTACAATGCTAAGTGAAATAAGTCAGTCAGAGAAAGACAAATACCATACGATTTCACTCATATGTGGAATTTAAGAAACAAAATAAATGAACAAAGTGGAAACAAGAGAAAGAAAATTACAAAAACCAATAAACAGACCCTGACTGTTATCAGAGGGAAGGGTAGTGGTGGATGGGGATAAAATTTGTGTGGAAACACAAAAGACCCCAAATAGCCAAAGCAACTTTGAAAAAGAAAAGCAAAGCTGGAGGCATCACAGTTCTGGACTTTAAGTTGTATTTCAAAACTGCAGTAATCAAAACAGTATGGTGCTGGTACAAAAACAGACACATAGATCAATAGAACAGAATTGAAAATCCAGAAATAAACCCAAAATTACATGGTCCATTAATCTTTAAACAAAGCAGGGAAGATATCCAATGGGGAAAAGACAGTCTCTTCAACACATGGTCTTGGGAAAACTCGACAGCAACAAATAAAAGAATGAAACTGGACCACTCTCTTACACCATATACAAAAACAAATTCAAAATGGATTAAAGACCTAAATGTGAGACCTGGAACCATAAGAATCCTAGAAAATCCTAGAAAAGGCAGTAAATTCTTTGACATCAGCTGTAGCAACTTCTTTCAAGATATGTCTCCTGAGGCAAGGAAAATAAAAGCAAAAATAAACTATTAGAACTACATCAAAATAAAAAGCTTCTGCACAGCAAAGGAAACAATCAACAAAACTAAAAGGCAACCTACAGAATGGAAGAAATATTTGCTAATGATACATTCAATAAAGGGCTAGTATCCAAAATATATCAGAACTTGCACAACTCAACACCCAAAAAACAAATAATCCAATTAAAAAATGGGCAGTACAGGGCGCCTGCGTGGCTCAGTGGGTTAAAACCTCTGCCTTCGGCTCAGGTCATGATCCCAGGGTCCTGGGATCAAGCCCCACATTGGGCTCTCTGCTCAGCAGGGAGCCTGCTTCCTCCCCTCTCTTTCTCTCTCTGCCTGCCTCTCAACCTACTTGTGATCTCTGTCAAATAAATAAATAAATAAAATCTTTAAAAAAAAAAATGGGCAGAAGACTTGAATATACATTTCTCCAAAGAAGACATCCAGATGGCCAACAGACACATGAAAAGATGCTCATCATCACTTACCATCAGGGAAATGCAAATCAAAACTACAATGCATTATCACCTCACATCTGTCAGAATGACTATAATCAACAGCACAAGAGGGATGCCTGGGTGACTCAGTTGGTTAAGTGTCCAACTCTTGATTTTAGCTCAGGTCATGATCTCATGGGTCCTGAGACAGAGCCCTGAGTTGGGCTCCAGGCTCAGCGGGGCATCTGTATGAAGATTCTCTACCTCTGCCCCTCCCCCCACTCATGCTTGCACTCTCTCTCCCACTCTCTCTCTCCAATAAATAAATCAACCTTTTTAAAAATAATATAAATCAACAACACAAGAAAAAACAGGTTTTGGTAAGGATGTGGAGGAAAAGGAACACTTTGGTGGAAATGCAAACTGGTGCAGGTACTCTGGAAAACAGTATGGAAGTCCCTCAAAAAGTTAGAAATAGAACTACTATATGATCCAGTCATTGCAGTACTGGGTATTTCCCCAAAGAACACAAGAACACTAATTCATAAAGATACCTGCACCCCTATGTTTATAGCATTATTTACAATAGTCAAGATACGGAAGCAGCCCAAGTGTCCATTAATTGGTAAATGGATAAAGAAGATGGGTATATAGTGTATATGTATGGCATATATATATGTGGTATGTATATATATGTGGTGTGTGTGTGTATATATATATATATACATATATGTATGGTGTATATACATAAAATATATATAGTATATATGGTATATGTATGTGGTGTGTATACATATGGTATATGTATGTGGTATATATATTTTTTATAAAAAATAGAAAACTATTCAGCCATAAAAAAGGAACAAAATCATGCCATTTGCAATGACATTAATGGCGCTACAGAGTATAATGCTAAGTGAAATAAGTCAGAGAAAGACAAATACCACATGATTTCCTCAACAAAACAAACAAGCAAAAGGAAAAAATAAGGGAAAGTGAGAAAAACAGACTTTTAATTATAGAGAGCAATCTGATGGTTACCAAAAGGTAGGAGGGTGAGGGAATTAGTTAAATAGGGGATGGAGATTAATAGTACACTTATCATGATGAACACTAAGTACTGTACAGAATTTTTGAACCACTAAATTGTACACTTGAAACTAACATAACACTGTATGTTTACTGTACTGAAATTAAAATTTAAAAACTTTTAAAAAATAAAATAAAGAGGTAAAGTAGCTTATTCAATATCATATGGTTAGTCAATGACAAAATCAGATTCAAATTCACCAAAATGCATGTTCTATAGAAGAAGAAAGGGAAAAAAAAAAAGAAGAAGAAGAAGAAGAAAGGGAAAAAGCTCTACCTGGAGAAAGCCAAAGTTGGCTGAGTTTGCCACCAGGGCTCCCCGCCCCCTACCTTTTGCCTTCCCACCCCTGCCCCTTGTAATCAGTAATTTATCTCCAGCCTCTGAACACAGGCTGTGCATCAGAGGCTTACAGATTTAAAGCATTAGAACCATGGCTTGACAAGCATCCTGTTTCCTGCATGCTGCTCTAACGCCCCCACTTTTCTCACAGGCTTTATCAGGGAAACTTCCCTTAAGCCTTTCAGCCCACAGAAGTTGACAGTGGCTTAGATCATCAGCTAATATTCATTTGCCTCCTCAAGCTGCTTCCTGTTCTCCCAAAATCTATGAACACTTTGCCCAAAGAGTCTACAGGTTGGAATGGGACTTGCACAGAGGTGACCAACTGTCCCAACTTGCCTGGAACTGAGAGATTTCTGAGGATACAGTACTTTCAGTGTTAAAAATGAAAACCTCGCAAGAAAATTGGGACAACTGGTCACCTTACCTGTCAGGCAAATTAACCATACACTTTCACTATTATTAGCTCATTTGTCCTCAACACAATCCTGGAGCAGAACCTATTTTACAGATGAGGAAAGTGAATCACAGAGAAATTCAGTTATTTCCAAAGTGTGCAGCATTGTGAACTGCAGAGCTGAGCCTGCCAGATGGGCCAAGAAGTGGTTTAATGACCTGGGCTCTGGAGCCAGACTGCCTAAATCCCAATTCTGGTATCTGTAAAATTAGGGGTGATATTAAAATGTACCACCCCGTTCTGTAAAGATTAAGTGAGGTAATGCATTTAAAGCACCCAGCACGATGCCTGGTGCTTGATAAGTACCCATTGATGGAAACTCTCTTGACTCCATCCTATTGCTAAAAGAATGAGATATGGAAAAGAGTTCCGTCTTTTCTGTATTAATGTAAAAGGTTGGGAATATCCCCAAAACGTCTTTCTTTCCCTTCATACCTAGTTATCCATCTATCATCAAAGTATTTTCCTAAGTATTTTTAAAAGCTACATTTTCAGCTTTTACTGTGTCTCTGAGTTCCATATTCTGATCAGAAGTTGTTGAATACCCAACTTGTGTATCAACATGGACGGGACTGGAAGAGATTATGCTGAGTGAAGTAAGTCAAGCAGAGAGAGTCAATTATCATAGGGTTTCACTTATTTGTGGAGCATAACAAATAACATGGAGGACATAGGGAGATGGAGAGGAGAAGGGAGTTGAGGGAAAATGGAAGGGGAGATGAACCATGAGAGACTATGGACTCTGAAAAACAATCTGAGGGTTTTGAAGGGGCGGGGGGTGGGAGGTTGGGGGAGCCAGGTGGTGGGTATTATGGAGGGCACGTATTGCACGGAGTAATGGGTGTGATGCATAAACAATGAATTCTGTTGCACTGAAAAGAAATAAATTTTTTAAAAAAAAAAGTTGTTCCTACTAGGGCTTTCTTTTGTTCAACCTACATTTAGCTGTATCTTGCACACACTCAAAGGGAGTAAAGATCAGTCAAGGTCTACTTAAAAAACAAATCCTCCTTGATCCCACCTCAAGTGACTTGGTGAGCACAGGGTCTGAATCTGCTTTATTCACTTCTGAGTTACCTCTGGTACCCCAATCATTTCAGGTTCCCAATAAATATTTCTTGTATTCATTAATTCATCAGTCAATATCATTCCCCCCCTTATCAACCATTCTTGCTACTCTGTGTCTGGAATAAACCATTCCACCCTGAGTCTCCTTTTACAGTAATTTGTAATCCCCATCTTATAGTTGCTAATTTTCTAAAATTTACAAACAAACTGAGTCACAAGAAGAAAATCGTTCAGAATCAAAGAATCAAAGAATGAGTGAATGTGAGGTAGAAGGAATACCAAACCAGAAGTCAAGAAAACTGGTAGCCAAATTTGCCATTAATCAGCTCTGTGCCTTTGGGAGGAAAGAAAAGGCAATGAGACAACATTTGTATAGCCCTTGCTATGAGCCAACTCTGTACTAAAAACTTTCTACAGAATTTTTTCAATCTAATTCCCCTGCTAAGAAGGTGTTTCTATCCCAGTTTTAAGAGTAAAGAAATTAAAATTCAGGGAGGTTTTTGTTTTGTTTTGTATTTTTGTTTTTTGTTTTTTTACCCAAGTTATACCTAATATGAAGACTTGAACCCAGATTTATTAACTCAAAAGCACATATTTCATTTTTCTCACCACCACCAAGTTACCTCCTTAAAATGAGAAATTGTAAGAAAATTGCTTCATGTAGCCTCCAGTTTACAGGCCCAACAAGCTTCCCTTGAATCTGATCATGCCATCTATTTAAGCCTTAGATTTCCTCCAGGTAAGATGAGGAGGTTGAACTAAATGATGCCTTTCACATTTTAAATCCTATGATTTGGTGCCAATGTACTGAGTTTCACTCTGAAAAAAGAAACCACTAGTTGGAGCACTCAGAAGAAGGCAGCCTGTGTGTTTAAGCATCCATCCTTCTAGCATTATCAATCTGCCACATTAATATGCTAATTGCAAGGGAAGAAATGTGGAACTAATTCCATGTTTCATTCAAGTAAGGGCATCCAGGTAGCACCAAGACACTAGAGAATCAAAACCAGCATGACTGCATTGACTTGGAGTGTGTCATGATGGGAGAATAGGAAATAGGTTCTTCCATCACACCTCCTTAACATGTTCATTCCAAACCGTCCAACAGAAAGAAAGCTCTTCTCTCCATTTTCTTCTGGTGTTGGCATCGTCCAATATATAAGTCACACTGGCAGCCTCTTCCAGCCCTCTAGGAGCCCATCAAAAAGTAATAACCCTGATGCCTTGGGGCTGGGTAAATCTGCTGCTCTCAGAGTCCCCACCCAGCTTTGAAGGGTTGGCTGACTTGAATAGATGGAGCTAAAAGAATGTTCCAATTGGCTTTTTCAGAATCTCGACTAATTGAACCATCTGGTGGAGGACAAAAACCATGTCATCTGGGGCATGATGATTTAAAATAAGCTGCCAGCGTGTGCAGGATAAAAAGGATTGGTGGCATATTGGTGATAGTTACAGGAGACCCTAGCTGATATGCCAAAATGGACCTTGACATACAACTTCTTAGATGCAAAATTACCCCTTTTTCTTCCATTACCCCTCCATTTCCTCTGATCCATAAAACCAAATACATGCTTAGATTATTTTTTTACATCCATTGCCCAAATAAGGGCATTCCTAGAGTCTTTTTTTCCTTCCTTTACTAAGAAGAAACCTAACACATTAAAATGTAAGTCATCTACATGGCTCAATTCGCAGGGCTCATTAAAGACCTCCTGTCTTATCCCCTATACCACCTACCCACAAAAAAAGTATACTAAGCACTAGCTTTGCCTAGTGGCTGATATTCCCATTGTATCTCTCCTCCATATTAAATGCATATTATCTCTCTAAGATGTGGAAACTTAGTGTTTTAGGTGGGGCTCCTTAGAAACAGAGTCTGGGAGGGGAGAGGGAGGGAAAGAAAGAAACAGACTCTGGGAGAATGATTCAGGGGCAAGTGATTTGCTAAAGAAATGTTCCCAGGATAAATCAGTAGGACGGGGTAGAGAGAGAAACTAAGTTAAGGCTTGATTTCTGGTAAATCTGCATGGATATAAGAATAAGTCTGATCCCATAGGGAACCCTGGAACGTAAAGCATATACCTCAGAGTTTGTCTCAATTCGAGGCAAAGAAGCTGGGCTTTTGTACTCCTGCACAAGTCAGTTGTTGGCAAAGAGCAGCTCTGGGCAAGTAAATTCCAGGCATTTCTACCCCTCTGAGAATTGGGGTGAAGCCATTGCAATCATCCTAGAGTGTCCCTCAAAAACACTAACAAGTTCAGGTCAGAAAAGAAAAAGCACTGAGGGAAAGGTACATGAAAGAGATCCAAGGGGATCTGGGGGAGCATGACAGTGTCTGCTACACACAAAATTTTTCTCAGCCATCAAAGGTTTACTGCAAAATAGGAAGGTTAGCCTTAGAAAAGAAAAGGATCCAAGAGGAAGAATGCAGATGGCAGGAAACTTAAGAGACAAGAATGAGGAGGTGTTCCTGAGTAAGAGGAGATGGGGCTCTGTGAAGGGGTCTCCAGTCAAACCACTTGAGAGCTGAAGGAGAGGATATGGAAGGACATGGAGATATCCCCACATAGAACACAAACATCCATGGAAACAGCTATAGTGCAAGGGAGGGAGAAAATAAAGAGTAGACAGAAAGACAGCAGATCAAGACAGGGTTCTACTCCCCATCCACCATGAACTCTCTGTGACTTTAGACAACCATTTTTTCCTCTCTCTCTTTTTTTTAAGATTTTATTTATTTATTTGACAGAAAGAGAGAGGTCACAAGCAGACAGAGAGGCAGGCAGAGGGGTAGGGGGAAGCAGACTCCCTGCTGAGCAGGGAGCCCGATGCGGGGCTCGATCCTAGGACCCTGAGATCATGACCTGAGCCAAAGACAGAGGCTTAACCCAGTGAGCCACTCAGGCGCCCCCATTTTTCCTCTCTTAATCTTAGCTTCCTCCTTTGTAAAATGAGGGTTAACCAGATTAGGACTTTCCAATGCCTATTACAAGGAGCACCAGGGTTCCATGAGCTATTAATAGTTGTTCATGGAAAAGAGCTCTGAGGACATAAACTTTGGGGAATATTCCTGGAAATCCACATTAGCATCGTAAAAATCCTGCCTTGAAGAAATTGGTTTAATGATTTGAAGTTATTGTTTATTTACTTGAACACAGGACTCTTTTGGGTCCAAACATCTAGAAACTTCTCTCAAGACACTAATGTTATGGGAAACTGAGGGGTCTTTCCTGCTCTAGTGTTGAGTCCATTTCACAACTGAACAACTCTTACACTGAAAAATTAGATGAAATAAGAATATGTGACACACACACACACACACAAAGAATATGTGACAGAGATCCATGACTATCAAAAGATAGTCAAGAAACTTGGTGATAACATTTAGAGCTACCAGGTATCGAGAAGTTAACCTAAGCCAGTCACCACAGCAAGCACTTTATAAATACTGTTTGATTTGATTTCCATAGGGATCTTGAAAAATATGTTTAGCTCCATTTCCCAGATGACATAACTGAAGCTCAAACAGGTTAATAATATGCCTTGGTCTCACAGTAAGTTTTAAAGCCAGAAGCCATACCTTAGCAGCCTAATACCACGCCTTGGTCTCCATCATTACCCCAATTCTGTGGGCCTTTGTTTCTCATACTTCTCAAGCCACTCTTCGTGTGCTAGACCCTTTGTCTTTTGTCACTCCACCTTTCATACATCATCCATAAAATGGGAATAACAGTACCTGTCATCATGTATATTTGGAAACTCTCACAAAATAATTGTAAAATGGGGGTGCCTGGGTGGCTCAGTTGCTAAGCGTCTGCCTTCAGCTCAGGTCATGATCCTGGGGTCCTGAGATCAAACCCCACATTGGGCTCCCTGCTCCATGGGGACCCTGCTTCTCCCTCTTCCACTCCCTCTGCTGTGTTCCCCCTCTCTCATTGTATCTCTCTCTCTGTCAAATAAATAAGTAAAAAATATATATATATTTTAAATCATTGTAAAATGCTTTCAAATAAAAAGGACTCTAAAATGTTATCACCCTGCTAGAGTAGTGATTTGAAGCCAATGTTAAAGACAAAAAAAAAATTAAAATTCCATATTTAGCTGTATGACTTTTGAGAAAACTGTTTTTAATGAATCAATGAGGGGAATTATGTCAGCATTACAGGGGAGAGACATGATGAGTAAGCACTGACATTGTTTGGGATTAAAGTCAGAGCTAATTTTGCTGATGTCTGTTATGCTTTCTCTCATCCTTTTCTTTCCATCACCTTCTACTAGACTACCTTGTACCAAAGTCTAAGAGACATTTCCCTGTCACTGTATTATTCTAGAAATGCCCTTTGCTATTCTTCAACCTACCTGGTTTTAAGACCTTATTTAGGTCTTGACTCCTCTACTATTCCAGAACTGAATGCCATAAAACCAAAATTTAAGTAATGTTTGTTTTTGTCTCCTTGAGGGCAGAGATATGTCTGTTTTGCCAGTTTACCCTCAGAATCTGCACTGTCTCTAGCATACAACGAATTCTTTTAAGAAAAATTGTTGGTTAAGTGAAAGATTAATTAAGTGGGAAATCCTCAGCTAATAATAATAGCAACAACAACAACATTCATCAACTATTTGCCACGTGGCAGGATTATGTTTATATAATATATATAACCACCTGTGTTATAGTCACAATCTCATCTGAGCCCCACAACAAACTGTGAGCTGGCGCTATAATTAAGCCTCGTTTAGAGATGGGAAAACTGATGCACAGACAGGCTGAATCCCCCGCCCAAGTGTCATAGCAGTCAAGGATATAAACACAGTCAGTCTAACTCCGTGACCCATACTCTTAATGATGAAGCTAGTATTAGTATCTGGACATCCTGAAACACCTGTATAACGTCCCTGGAAATGGAAAGGATCCAGAAACAAACTCAGATTTTTCAAGGGATCTAAGGCACAGAATACAGGACTAACGTTTCATAAATTGGCCCTCAGTGCAGTTGCTGGGTCAACATGCTGTCTTATATATGACACACTAATGGGCAAAAGACAATGAAGGAAATTAAGAAAGTCTCCGCACCGCTGGAGAGGCATGCAAGCAGAACGTGATGCCAATACTCCATGGCGTTGCCGCCAGGAGGGCCGATCCATTTACTCATTCACTCAACAAACTTTTCTTGAGTATTCATGTGGGGAACACATGAGTATTAGAAATACCCTAATGAATAAGACAGTCAAGGTGTTTACTCTGATCAGCTGCCATTCTACTAGGAGAAAGCAAGCATAATCCAGTAAACCAACCAAGATAATGTAACACAGTGACAAACGCTAGCAGAGCAATAAAATCAGGTAATAAGATAATCCTGAGGGGATGAGGTGGAGGCTACTCTCAAAAGAGAGGGCAAGGAAACCCTTTCCAAGCAGAGACTTCAATGAAGTGGAAAATACATATCCATGCAAAAATCTGAGGGAGGTTATATGATCAGTTTTGGTTTAAAAAAAAAAAATCATTGCAGCTGTTATGTGGAGGAGGAACTGTTATTGGGCAAGAATGGAAATAGACCAGTGAAAAAGCTTTTCTCAAAGACCAGGAGAAATGGTCATGGCTTATTCTTGGGTGACAGCAGTGGAGAAGATGAGGAGCAGAAGACACAGGAGGCACTAAAGAGGGAAGGAAAGGATGTCACCTCGTGTGCAGCCCTGGGAGCTGCCTTAGGGGGAGAGAGTTTTGGCATACCAAAACTACCTTTTTAATCCCTGTCTTCTTCCCTTAACCTGTCTGTCCATTTCATGAAATACTCAAGATCATCAACATCAAGAGTCATAAACCAAATGCATCAACAGCATAAAAGATCTCAAACTCTTCTAGTCCCAACGCTATCCTTTCCAGACCCCAAGTCCAAATTCTTCTTAGACAGGGGATCAGCCGATTTTTCCTACAAATGGCCAGATAGTAAGTATTTTCAGCTTTGCCGCCTCACGGTCTCTGTCAGAACCACTCAATTTGTACAGTGCAAAAGCAGCCACAGATAATAACTAAACAAATGGGTGTGGCAATGTTCCAATAAAAAAAAATGTTACAAACAATGAGATTTTGATTTCATATAATTTTCCCATGCCACAAAATATTCTTCTTCTTTTGATTTTTTTTTTTCAACCATCTAATGTAAAATGCAAAAAGCCATTCTCAGCTCATAGGACATGCAGTATTTGGCCCAAGGGGCATACACTTGAAGCCAAATTCCTGCTCAAAGAGGATGCTGGCTAGAAGAACAGGATCTCTAATGGCCCCTCCCCCATGTAGTTTCTTATGTGGCATCACTCCTATGGGCTCAATATATGTCATAGTACATATAATGCATATAAACATAGGCCAGATTTTTTTATTCCCCTCCATGGAGTTCCCCTGGGGCCTTAAGAGTCTAATAGCCAGAGTGAGCACATTTTGCCAACAATCCCCACTTTCCATAATGGAATTTAATTATTTGGCCTGAGAAGCATTTAAGCTTCACTATACAGAAAGAGTCAAATAAATAAATAATAAAGGGGCACATTTTGATAGCACCTGCCTCAAAGATCTTAAAGGCACTGTCATGCCTGCTTTAATATTTTATGGTGTAGAAATGTGACTGTTACCAGGTCATAAAAATATACTGCTTTTTATACCAGGTCAGAATCTAGGGCCAGGAGTCCTGTTTTGTGGCAGGATGCAGAGAGCCAGCCAGAAAAAAGGATAGTGTTACCTTTTTTGAAATCTGAAAAGAGCTATTTGAAGATGATGGACCAGATAAATGCATATTGGGTTCTCTCTCTCTCTCTCTCCTGCATCTCAAAACAGAAGGTTTCAGAGTCTGCCAGAGCTGGTGCAACATTCATTATTTACCACTGAAAAGCCAAGAATCTCAGCCTCTGACCCTCCATTGTTGCTTAGGCGTATTCTGGGAAGAGCCAAGGGGCAGGCAGGTGTTTCCTGGAGCCAGTAACACATGGTTTCTATGCAAACACTCCAAATCTTCAAGTTGAAAGTGACACTAGCAATGATCTACCATGGCTTCCTACATCCTGGAAGAAAGACGCACAGCATTACTGACTGAGGATGATACCATCACGGGACAGGGAGTACATCCACTCCCTGGACAGCCTTAGTCAACACTGGAGGCAGAACTAGCTGTTATTTAATTTTCACAACAATCCCAGAAAATAGGAACCATTTTAATGTCTGCTTTAAAGAAAAGGAAACTGAGGTTATCTAACCTATCCAAAAATAACACAGTAAGTGGCAGAGCTGGAGTTTGAACCCCAGTTTTTCTAGCTTCTTAAGGAGATTGCTACCAGCCTTCTCTCATCCTCGCCTCCCACCTCTCAAAACTCTTTGGTGTAACAAAGTCCTCCTTAATACAAAAGCTGCCCAGAGTTCCTACTTAAGGAAAATGACAATTTCCAAGATAGAGATGAAAAAGAGAATGAGAGAGAGGGAGAGGAGTAACAATTCCACCGCTAGAGTTAGGCACTAACAAAGCTAATAACTGATGTACGAGCAAACAAATGCAGAGAAAGGTTTTTGGCATTATAAAACAAAGATTAATTAATACTAGATTACAATGGAATTCCTATAGAATTACACTTGATCCAGACCCCAGAATAACAAAGGAATTCAACATGATTAATGCTTCGAATAGCAAGGAACATCAGAATGATTTACCTCTTATTACTAAAAAGGGCTGCCAGATTGCTTAAAAAAGCTCTGGCCGGCTCAGGATACTGCTATCACCAGTGCAATCAGCAATCTGAGTTTACTCATTTGACAGGAGCACCGATTCTTTGCCAGCTCTGCTTCATTTCACAGATCTGTTTTTCTCCCTTCCTCCCCCTTGCCCCACCCTCTCTCCCAGTTTGAAGGAATTGTGAAATCCCCAACAAGCTCAGCCGAGGAACCAGCTGGGTGCTGGGAAGAATCAGTTACAGGCAATGGGCAGCACAAGCAAAGCCAGACTGGACAGGAGCACCAGCTGTTCCGCCAGCTCTGAAGGGGCTCCTTTATTTTATCTTCTCATTTCTCCTGTTGGGAAAAATCTCTGCTGGTGAGTCATTTGTGGCCATAGGTGTTTAAAGCACTTATATGAGGAGAAAGACAGATTGATGCCTTTAGCACAGCCTGCCTGCTCTGGTCTAAAGAGAGGTCAGGAGGATGACAAGAATACTAAAGCTTAAGACGACAGAGTCGGCGCCAACATGCATTTAAGCAGAGACTAAGAGTCCAGAATTCCTGGACATCATAAAGAATCTATTATCGTTGTGGTCACTTTCAGCAAGACTGATTTCATTACCATCTGTCTTCATCCACCACTGCTTAGTGAATAAATATTAAATATGGAACTTTTCCTGGACTCAAGTCACTGAGGCTGAGAGGAAAGCAGTTATGTAACCATGTGATCTCTGCACACCTCATAGCTAGAAGGAGAACAGATGAGGCAAAGGGGTTGGGGGAGGGGGTACCTGGGGAGGGAAACACTGTGGAGTGAGATAAGATCATTAGCTCTACTGAGTCGAAAATAAGGGTTCAGTTCTCGGTTGAGTAATAATTCTCTTTTCAAGGTGGGCAATATTTAAGCAATCGTCTCTTGAAAATTGGTCATTACCACCAGCTAATAACTGATTTGTTAGTTAATAGCCCAAGGTGAAGCCAAGGGCAGCAAATGCTCTGGCATACCATTCTCTGATGGCAGGATTAACAGATTTCAAGGGCATTATTGCTATTATGAACCATGTTCATTGATTTATAACAACACTAATATGTTTTATAAAAAAAAAAAAAAGTGGGTGCACTGTCCTGGAAAAATTCATCATTGTCTGGTGTTCTGAAGCCGAATAGCCACTATAGAATGTCCAAGAGAGACACCCTCTGGTCCAGTTCTGGGCATCATCAAGATCTAGATATGCACAATGTGGGATTACAGAATCCAAAGCAACATCACTCAGAAGGGCCCAGGCTAGAGTTCTGATTACAAAAATGTCATTTCTTCCCCTAAACATGTCCCTAAACATGTGTATTTTTGTTAAACCTACCACTATAATGTCTAGAAGGATAAACAGTAATATTTTATAAGGGGCACCTCTGAAGAGTGGGATTGGGATGGGAGAAGAGCAATACTCCTTCATTTTTTACTTTAGAATTGGTTTCTTTTTTGAATTTTTAATAAAGTTGGCTCAGGGAAAAAAAAAATCTTGAAGCCAAAGCTTTCCTAGGAAGCCTGGAATTGCGTCTCCTTCATTTCTTGTGCATTTCTTGTGAAAGTCCTTTCCCCTTTATTCCTTGAGGTCACAACTCAAATTGTATGCTTCAAAGAAGGTAGGATCCCTCCCAATTCCCAAGAGTAAATCTTAATTAATCTAAGCTAATCATGATAATCCCAATTCTCTTCCAGTGATTAGCTTAAGAGTGGGCATGTAACCCAGTTCAAACCAGTAAGATTAAGGAGAGATTAGTAGAGGGATTTCTGAGAAAGCTTTTCTTGCTCCTAAAATCAAATGCTGGAGAAGAAAGAAGCCAATATTTTCCACTCTCAGCTTAGCTGGTGAGAACATGATACCTGGAACTTCTAGAGCTTTACTGCAGCCAAAAAAAGATGTCAACCCAAGGACAAAAGCAAATATGCTAAGGATGGCAGAGCAGAAAGATGGAAATAACTGAGGAATTTCACTTGGTTGAGCTTCCAAATGAACCAACCCAGCAAGTCCCCTATCTTCAAACTTATTTGACACAACAGAAATGTCCAGATTATTTACACCATTTCTCATAGGGTTCTTTTTATTTACAGTTGACAACACCCAATCTGATACACTCCTGTAGCCTGTCTCAAGAGATGTAAGACCCACAGAGAACAAAGTGTGGTCGGCATCACAACATATGTCAAGGATGCAAGATTTAGAGAATCCGAGAAACTTTGAGTTCCATACAACTGAACGATTCCTTGTACCCTAAAATTTAGGTGGGGTCTTTTCCATGGCAAACTCACAATGAGTATGTACATTAGCCAGGAAAATTAACACTTACCATGCCAAAGCCCTCAAAAAAATCAGAGTGCAGCTGGTGGAACTCAGTTGGGATACCCAGTGAAAACCAGTCCATACTGGACAAAGTTAGAGGACTTTACCTCTAAGGCAGGGGTACTGGGAAGAAGGAACATGGTGTCAAGGCAGGTCAAGTCAGGCCTGGAAGTGGCATACAACACTGCAACTCACATGCTAGTGGCCAGAACTGCCATCTGCCCACCTAACTGCAGAGGATCCTAGGAAACATAGTTAAGCTATCTAAATACATGGGAACAAAGTAACAGTGAGCAGTATCTGCCACACCCGAAGCCCAGAGGGCTAAGAATTGTGCACTCACCACCACATAGACCCATGACTGACGCATGGCTACTGCAAACTACATCTGACCAGACTCAAGTCTTTTGTTTTCTAAGAGCTTCCTCTCTGGGTTTCAGTCTGTGAGACTTGACAAAGATCTTTTGCTTGACCAAACTTTAGTCAGTCTAGCTGAACATTGTCCTAGACCCATCTGTGCACTTCCTTGTAAAATCCAGTTTTAGCAAGAACCCAGCCAACTCAGCTTACCCAGAATCCTCCACCCTGGATATCTGATCAGCTTCCTCACCCTCCACCAGCCCCGAGGTGATATCTGATCTCCCTGGCCTATCTTCAGCAAGAATCCTGTTAGGTTGGTTGAGCCAGAACTCCCCATTACACCTCATGTTTTTTCTAGTAATTTTCCATCCACTGATCCCCACTTGCTCCTTGGCTTTAAATTCCCACTGGCCTGTGCTGTATTCAGAGCTGAGCCCAATGTAAAAGCCACTGTAAAATCCCACTGCAGTGGTCCCTATTCCTATTACAGTGGTCCTGATTAAATCCTGCCTTACCATTCTAACTTGCGTCACCAGGTATTTTTTCCTTAACAGACTAAAAGCATGACCCTTGGAGAGATAAAGGCTGGAGGGTTGGATACTCTCAGACATGATGGGTTCTTCTGGAAAAATTATCTTCAGTTTGAGAAAAATTATACACCTTCCAGAATCTTTCACCTTTCCAGAAAAACTAATTTTCCCCTTCAGGAATTTTCTGTTCCATTTCCCAAAAAAATATATCCATGAATATGTAAGGGGAAAACTCCATACTGAGTTTAAATAGCTTTCTTTAATGTGGACCCACAGCATTTCCTTTTGGCTGTCCACTCCATAGAAAAAATAGAGAAGTCCTAACCCAGGGATTACAAAGACTCTTGATGAAATCTAGGGATCATTTCATCAAGGTATTCACCACTCACAGTCCAATCCATCCACTTCATCCTCAGAAAACCTTCCCAAAGTACCTGGAAGGAAATTCACTGCTTTCAATTAGACATCAATGAGGTGATGTCTGGTTTGTATTCAATAGGATAATTATTAATTCAATATCAAATTATTAATTTATGCCAGAAACTAAAGTATGGATGCTGTCATATCACAGCATGAATAATAGAGGAGACCAGACCTTGGGCCACACTTTGAGAATCTCTAATGTAATTGACTGCCCTTCCAAACTGGCCCCTCTGGGCAGAACTAAATGACCAGTTTGTCCTCTCAATCTAAGCAGCACTGATTGAAAGGGACTTCTATTTTGTGAATGATCAACCTCACTAAAGATGGCTTTTTAAAAAAGATTTATTTATTTATTTGAAATACAGGAAGCACAGGGGCAGGGAGGGGCAGAAGGAAAGGGAGAGAGAAACTCTAAGCAGGCTCTGCACTGAGCCCAGAGTCCAAGGTGGGGCCTGATCGCAGGACCCTGAGATCACAACTTCAGCAGAAACCAAGAGTTGAATGCTTAACAGACTACACCACCTAGGCACCCCTCAAAGAAGACATTTCTAGCACTGAAGATAAAAGCAAATGTTGACTAGTGAAAATGTTACAAGCAAAAAAAAAAATTTTTTTTGGCCTTAAGATGAATCTTTCTATCCCATAATTTGTGTATCCTTATAATCTCTAGATTTATTGAATTCTTACCATTTGCCACAAATAGTTCTAGAAGACTTTCCATGTTTTATTCCATTTACTCCTCAGAATAATCCAAAGAGGTACATACAATCCCTATCTTTAGCAGACGAGGACAGTGATGAATTTACTTAAGGTCGCATTAATACCTCATATTTGTATCCAATACTACAGGTTTAAAAATACTTTTACTTGCCTTATCTCACTTGATACTTATTAACAACACAGGAGGTAGGCAGAGTGTGTCACATATTTCCCTTTTAGAGATGAAGAAACTGATGCTAGAAGAAATTAGGTAACGTGATCAACATCTCTGAAGAAATGATGGGGCCAGGACTTAAACCTAGATCTTCAGACTCCCAATCTCATTTTTCTACATTACGCTACTCTATTTTTAAAAGCACCCACAGTGGGGCACCTGGATGACACAGTCTGTTAAGTGTCAGACTCTTGATTTCAAAGGCTTACGTCATGATCTCTGGGTCATGAGACCGAGCCCCACATCAGGCTCAATGCTTAGCCGGGAGTTTGCTTGAGATTCTCTCTCCTTCTCCCTTTGCCCCTCTGTGCCTGCATGTTCTCTTTTTCTCTCTCTCAAATAAATAAATAAATCTTTTTTTAAAAATTCACCTGCTGTTTCATTTTAAGAGAGTGGACTGAAGGGGCACTTGGGTGGCTCAGTTGTTAAGCATCTGCCTTCAGGTCAGGTCACAATCCCAGAGTCCCAGGATCGAGCCCCAAATCAGGCTCCCTGCTTGGCGGGAAGCCTGCTTCTCCCTCTCTCACTTCCCCTGCTTGTGTTCCCTCTCTCGCTGTGTCTCTCTCTGTCAAATCAATAAATAAAATCTTTTTTAAAAAAAGAGAGAGAGAGAGAGTGGACTGAACCAAAAAATTAACTTTGGAACGTATCTTCAAACTCTTTAATAGAGACAACCCAAAGTAACATGAAAAGAAAACATAAATGATACAAAATGCTGTCTGAACAGTGGTGTTGAAAAAGCCTTTCCTCTGGCAGAGAGAAGAGAATGTCTGTAGGAAAATCAGCTCTATTATGTCCACCTATGAGAACATATAAATTGGACCAAAGGACCCACAAGCATTGAGTCAAGAGCAAACTCAGCAATAAACTTCAAACCCCAAAGGTATGAAATACTGAAAAAAGCCCCTGTCCTTCAGGAAGCCCTTTCCAACCCCCTTACCTCACAATGATTCTTCCTCCTTGTGAATGTATTTCTCTCACAGTCTATATCACACAATGTAATGCCTGGGGTATCTGGGATTGACTGTCTTCTATGTATTACAAATACATGTCTAGCTATTTGACTTTTAGAAAGTAGAGACCACGCCTCCCTTATACTTCTGTATCCACCAAAAGATGAGCACCATTCTGGGTCCAGAAGAATGATTACTAAAACTTGAAAAGCATTTCTAATGACAATAGCTATTCCGCTAAAACACTAATACTGTATGATAAAGCTAACCATTTATGAGTGAGCCACATTGTACTGAGATGTCATTCTGTGATGTTTTATTTCAGTGGACATAATGTGAACCATGTCAAATATTGTGCATCCAGCACTACACGATAAAGGGGCATGTTTAAGATAGTTTCCCCACATTCATGCAGATCATAATCGTTTAAAACCTACTACTAAATTTTGAAATCCCAGAAATGAAAAGATAGAGATGGCTGGTTAATTATTTGGTATTTATACACAAAGAATATGTAAATCAATCATAATAAAGATACATTGTAGATAGTCCCACCCACCCAGCAATTTTAACAAAAACAAGCATTTAAATCTCTATTACTGTTTAAGGAAAAATGAAACTATTTTTACAATTCAGTTACCTAATGAACTGTATGTATCTTTTCCTTTGTCTTGAAGGATGAGCAGAAATGGATAGGAGAGGCTATGCTTGGCAATGATATTACTGATTATTGGAAGATCTTTTACTACTGCCTTTACTATACAGACCTCCAGTGATTTACTCAATGAATTTGTGAGCATCAATATATAATAACATATAAAGTAGTTGACTGCATTAAAAGGTTGATGGTCAGGAACTGCCTGCAGAAAACCCTGTTCACCGCCATTTGTCATGCTAGGAACAGAGGATAAGAACAAATAATAACTCACTGTGCTTTATGTCTGCAGAAATACCTCCACATTATCTCTCTCAGTCTGAGAACCAAGGCCATGTCCCTGGACACAAAACCCCATTTACTTAAGCAAAACTTCCTGCACAATAAGAAGTCAGCACGCTAAGCCTTTCTGTAGGTATACGCCCGATGCGTGCACATTTGCCAAGACCTTGAGAATGCCTATAACCACATAATACATATGGCTACACATTAAAACTACTGTTTCCAATCAAGCTCAGTAGCACAAGGAATTATTCACAAGCTGGTCCATGAGTACAGTTCTTGACCTAACTAGTCTGACTCATTGGTATCCATAAGCTTGGGTGCATTTATGACTATGATCTAGAAAAGCAAGTGGGAGGAAACATAGACTTCCTCACAAAGCCAGAAGAATTCCCAAGTCTAGACACAATGAAGGCTGCCTGCCAGTCAGCCCTAAGGAAATAGTACCCAGTGCACAAGACCTTTATTTACAAAACTGACCTGAAAAACAACTCCAGATTCTGGTACCTGTTAAAGCAAATAATTACAAAGATAAGAATTGGAGAAGCACATTTGGGCAGTTATAGGACAGCATGTGTTTCCAACATAGTCTTGAATGTTTGAGCCACAGAGAGAAAAAAAACATGAGTTGAGACACCAGTTCTGATAACACCAACTAGTTACCAGCCTTAAGCAGGTTGACTGAAACTCTCTGGGCATTTGTTGCCTCACCATTCAAATGATGATGAGCCTGAAGAATCATCGACAGCAGTCATTTGCTAAATTAAAAAAGTATAGCCATTACACTCATTGGCTATCTTAGTTAGTGCTACTATAACAAAATACCATAGACTGGGAGGCTTATAGACAGCAGAGACTTATTTCTCACAGTTCTGGAAGCTGAGAAGTCCAAGATGCCAGCAGATCTGGAATCTGTGAGAGGCTGCTTCTTGGCTTGTAGATGGCTATATTTTCATCATGTCTTCACAAGGCAGAGAGCTGAGAAAGGAAGAAGCAAGCTCTCATGTACCTCTTCTTATAGAGGCACCAACTCCATTCATCAAGATTCCACTGTCATGATCTAGTCACCTTCCAAAGGCCCCATCTTCTAACACAATCACATTGGGGGGGGGTAGGATTTCAACATACAAATTTTGAGGAAACATAAATATTCAGTCCATGACACTGACCAAAGTTTTGACAGCTTTACCCATCGATGCCTTCAAATTTTTTAGGTGGATGCTATTGAGTCCTACAAGTTTTTATAGCTTTATTATGCCTTAAATCTAGGTATTCTGAGACAGTATTTCCCAAAGCATGTGCTGTAGACTGCAAGTTCCAAAGACAATCCACAAAGAAAAAATTCTGTGATAAAATAAATTTGGAAAACACAGTATACCATAACCTCATTTTAGATACTCAGTATCTACACTAATATATTAAAGGCACTTAGAAGTCCTGAAATAAAGAAACCTTTGCTTTGCTTTGCTCATACCCCTTGACTCCTGTTGGCTTCCACTGTCCCTATTTGCACCTCTTTGTCTAAGGCCTCTCACTCCTTCCCTCTTGCTCTCCCTCCCTCTCTCCATCCCCCACCCCCACCCCAAGCCTCAAAAGATTATTCTGTCTGCTTGCAGAGCAGGCTGGAAGTACCAGGAAATTAACTCACACCCCAAGAGCAACCCCTCAACCAAAAACTGGGTGTAATTATCCCAGCCCTCTGCTGCTTCGTAGGGATAAATCTGAGGCATGTGCTCTATACAACGTCCCATAGCTTCGCCATGAGATTAAGTTCTAGTCGCCCACTGTGGTTGTTGGCTTGATAAAGTACCAACAATTAGATGCCCTCTCTTCTTCACTGTCTTACTTCCCCACCCCTCACTTCCCAAATAAACTACTTGCATACAAATCTTTTTTTTTTTAAGATTTTATTTATTTATCAGAAAGAGAGAGAGCGCGCGCACACATGAGCAGGCAGAGGCTGAAAGAGAAGCAGGCTCCCTGCCAAGCAAGGAACCTGATTCGGGACTCGATCCCAGGACCCTAGAATCATGACCTGAGCCAAAGGCAGCGGCTTAAAGGACTGAGCCACCCAGGTGTCCCTACTTGCATACAAATCTTATTGCAGGGTCTACTTCTGAGAGAACTCAAACTAGCAGGCCCATGGTTTCCCACATATGTTCAATGACAGATCAGTCTTCACAGCACACTTTTTCAATTAGCCAAAACTCTTGGTGGCAAGTGAGAGAAACCCAGTACAAACTGACTAAAACAGGAAAATTGAATTTATTTAAATCCAAGGATAGTTGGCTTTAGGCCTAGAGGACTCAAACTCTTAGACAATGTCAAGCTGACTTTGCTCTGTCTCCATTTCTGGGCTCTACATTCCTTTGTGCTGGCCTCATTCCAGCAGGTTCTCTCCACAAGGCAGAAAGATGACCATTAGCACTGAGCTTACATCCTCTCTTTTCAGAAACCCCAATGAAAAAGGGACTTTTCCTTCCCAGTGGTTCTAAAAAGGGCCCAGGACAAATCTCAGGAAACTGTCTTTAATCATATTGGTCATCCTTGCACCAATTCCCAAGACAGATATGACAGACTTATGCTGACTGAACAGTCCTAGGCCATCTACCCACCCCTGGACCAAGCCACACCCAAACCACTTGTACCAACAGTGGAGAAGGAGTTCCTCAAGGCAAATTAGGGTGTTACTATCAGAAAGAAATAGCTTCAGGGCAGTCACAAATAACAGGTGTCCCCTCCACTCTTTAACATTCTACAGAAGGCACTTTGGGAGATGCTGTTCTATCGCATTCACAACTACTTCTCCAAAATTCCTGAAAAAGCCCTTCTCAGAAATAGCTGAAAATACGCTTTGAAAAGAACTGAGTCTGTCTGACAACTTCATGTCAGCCCAATACACTCTTTATACATGACCATTTTACTGGTGTTACCAGTTCTCTACTTGGCTTTTTGCTTTGGATATATTCAAAGAAGTATTGATTATCAACTCAATTCCTTTCCATCAACCTAGATCCTTATGATAAATTTCTTTACCATTCCTATCAAAAAAAGATGATCAAATAGCCGTAAGCAAATGGGAAAACACATTCACAGCAATGAGAAGACTAATAAAAGAATCCTGGAGGTTGAAATATACACTACAAATCACCCATCCACCAACGGATTTTTTTTTTTTTTACTTTCTTCTCTTTCCCATAGGAAAAAATATTAAAAACCTAAAAAAAGGGAAAAAAAAGAAAAAAAACACAGAAGAATTTAAATGCACACTTGTGGTTATACTGGTCTTCCTAGAATTTACTACAATGCCAGAAATTAATTTATAAATAATGGCAAGCATGGGATCTCAACCACCATCACATGAAGAAAAGGCAAACACCTCAAGAATGTTCTAGTTGGCAAGGAAACACTCATCTGTGGCTGAAATAGCCAAAAGAGAAGGGTGAGTTTCACATATCAGCCCTGAAAAGCATTATTGGTTTTCAAATTCTTTTTTTTTAAGATTTTATTTACTTATTTATTTATTTATTTATTTCACAGACAGAGATCACAAGTAGGCAGAGAGGCAGGCAGAGAGAGAGGAGGAAGCAGGCTCCCTGCCGAGCAGAGAGCCCGATGTGGAGCTCAATCCCAGGACCCTGGAATCATGACCTGAGCCGAAGGCAGAGGCTTTAACCCACTGAGCCATCCAGGTGCCCCTGGTTTTCAAATTCTAAGACAATATAATATTGTCTTGTCAATTTTTTTATTTATTTTTTTTTAATTTTTTTTTTTTTTTTACTATTTCTTTTCTCTGCTCCTAAACTCACTCTCCTGGAGGAAACTCACTGAAATAGGAAGACTCATCTGAATTATTAAAGGAGGCATTATGCTAATTTCTTCCATCTTGCTTTGATAATTCTTCATTTTTTAAAAGAAGCTCCTGTGTCATTTTTATTTTTTGGCTCCCTTCACAAATATAACTACTGATGTTTATCATAAAAAGATGCACTACATTAAAATAATATGATTTCAAAGTTCTTTGGTCTACCAATGATAAGCAGCTTTTCAAATAAAGAACAAAGTCTCCTTTTGACATTTTGTCTGTAATGTCTACTATGCTCATGCATGTGTGAGCTTGGAGAAGGGCACGGATTAATTCCATGTTGCCGTTCATGCCCCAACTAGCTACGCCCCTCACAGCCAAGTGCACTCCATGTGGGCACACTCCCATTTCATGAGACTCTAGTTTCCCCCATGTATCCTAGGACATCCTCAATATTAGGTCTATGTAGCCCATGCAAATGGGAACTTACTTATAAAAATATGAAAAGACTCAACATTAGGAGGCTAGCAAATAAATAGTGAAACATCAATCCCATTCAGCTATTTAAAAAAATATTCTTCCAAAAGATATTAATGATGAGGGAAAATGACAATAATAAAACTTTGTGTAAAGAATGACAAGAAATATACTCAAACATTAATCAGTAACATTCTATCTCTGGATAATAAGACTATGAGTAGCATTTTTCCTTAACAATTTTCTGTTTTTCCCATGTTTTCTACAATGAATATCTGTTCCTTCATAATCAAGGGGGGAAAAAAATAAAAGATAATAATGGGAAGTACATAAAAGCCTCTGAGAAAAGTCTATAAAATTCTGGAGCAGAGCTGGTGGGACCAAGTAGATCATCACCATCAAAATCAGAGCCCTAGATTCCCCCTCTACAATCTTAAATGCTTGCCATCACCACCTCATTATATATATTACATTGGAACCTCCTGGACTATCAGTGCCACATCTCAACTCTTTCACCATCTTAGAAATGCTTAGTACAGTGCTTTGCACAGAACAGGTGCTCAAGAAAGGTATTGTAAATTGATTTATGAGAGCATGGTGATTACAGGATGGGCATGGGCAGGCAAGGACCATCAGGGGAAAGAAAGAATTAAGGGTCCAGGAGTTCCAGAGCCTTGAAATTTCAGGTAAATATCTGAAATCAGAGAAGCTGATGGAAGAGTCAAAAGTCCAAGAAGTCAGGCAGGGTTTTGGGGATTAGGGTGTTTAAAAAAAAAAAAAGCATCTAGGAAGTCAGTTGAGTCAAGGGCATTGAAAGTCAAGACAGCAAAGCACCCCTGAGACTGCTTTCAACTTTCTTTAAAGCAGGGTGGTCTTAAGAGCAAGTGTGCTCTGTGGTTACCCAGAGTTGCCCTGTCTACACCAGGTCCAGATGGTTTGACTGAAAACAATCTGGCCACAGAAATTTACTCAACTGAGCAATTTATGCCAACAATAGAAGATTCATTGGAACAACCTAGTCCCACAATAGAACTTCTTTTAAAATGTCATTTATTGTTTTCTTCCCAAATTTCAAAAACAATCCATTCTTGTTAGCCTAATGAGCATATCAGACATAAAATATACAAGCTCCAGATCTTGCTTCCCAAACTCTATCTTCCTACAAACCTCCCTGTCCGATTAATGAAGTTCAATTCCAGTTGCCCAAGCCAAAAAAACTGGATTCATTCATAACTATTCTCTTTACCTTATACTGCCCTTCCACCAAATCCCTACCCCGCCTCCCACCTCCCACCCCACCCTCCCCACACACACAAGTCCTGATCCCCAGGAAACACCTTTTGAGTTTGCTCTTCCTTTTGCTATCATGTGTTTTCCCCGGATATCCACCTGGTTCACACCCTCATCTCCTTTAGATCTTTACTCAAAAGCTACTTAAACAAGAGAGACCTTCCCTTCCCCAACACTCCATCCCCCTTTACATAAGGGGAGGAGAAAGACTAGCCAACCTTCAGCTATTTAACTCACGGATCATCTTGACAGAAATGAAAAGAGGAAGGAAATAATATTCTGAACCTGTGTGGCATGCCCTGGGCTGGGGCTTTCACAACGTGTTATCTCAGTTAGTCCTCACAACCAGCACATTAACAACAACCACCTGTAATATGGGTGTTATTATACCAATTACACAGATGAAAATGTGGCTCCAAGAAATGGAAGTAATTTCTAAGAAGCAGTACCAAATTTTGGCATTTTCCTAAAACTTCTAATTCCTAGTTCATTGCCCTAGTCTAGCCGTGCTGTATTTTTGGTCTTCAAATTTAAATGGAACAGTGGTATCTAGAGTTGTGGAAAATGGGAGGAATAAGAGGTGACCTCTAAAGAATATGAGATCTCTTCTAAAATTGGTTGTGCTGATGTTTGCCCCACTCTATAAATATACAAAAATCCACTAAATTATATACTTTAAATTGGTGAGTGGTAGGGTATGTGAATTCCATCATAATAAAGCAGTTAACAAAAAATAATATTTAGTGGAAGGCTTTCCCTGTTTTCCAATGAAGTCACAAATTTTTAAGAATCAATGAATTCTGGGGTTCAAAGACAGTGCTTATATCTCTTCATAATCTTATATGGTGGCAATAAATCAATGGCTCTTGACAAAGATGACGAAACTGATCTGAACTTCCCCACTTCAGTTGGTAGGGGAAATGCCCATTAACTGCAACTGAATGGAGGTCAAAAATCATAATCCCAAGTAGAAACAAGACAGTAAAATTTTCTCCAGCATAGTCCAGCTCCCATTTCAATCAACTACCCCTACTCCTCACATTTCCTCCTTTTCCAACACCACCGCCATAATCTTGGGGTTACACAATTTCATTCAGAGTCAGAATTAGAAATTAGCTAAAGAAGCTATGATATTCTCTTGATCCTAAGGTGTTATCCCTTTAAGATGAATCAACAATTTAATAACAACCTTCCAAGGAATAAAAAATGGAATATTACATTAAGCACATACATTGTATACTAACTGAACATTTCAGAAGTGTTCAAATGTCAGAGAAAACACAACTTAAAATTTTTCTTTTAAATGGAGTAATTCCCATGGAAGTGGTAATCCAGTTAACATATGATTTCTCCATATTTGAAGCAAAACAGAATCAGAGTGCTGAGGAATCTTTAATAAGAGAAATACAGCCCTGAGACTACAGAAAAAACAGTGGCATTTATTGCTGGGTTGAGTGAGCAGCTTCCTAGAACCTACCAAATGCTCAAAGGCCATGCCTTGCTCATTCATTTTGGCGGATGAGCCTTCACTCCCATTTTGCAGGGCTAATAAAGGAAGGGGGAAAAGGTGTGGCTTTGGGCATGCATGCTGAAATCTACATGTTCTCAGAGGCCTGAGGAAGTGTGCCTCCTTGCTGGGACTTCATGGCCATCTCCAGCAGGCTGCAGAACTTTCAACAAAGAATTGGTAATTTGGACCACCCAAACTCTGACAAACTGTAAAGACTAATTCCTCATTGTCCACAAAAGTAAGTAAATAAATAAAAATTTAACAAGTTAAAATTTTTTAAAAAATTAAAAAAGACTACTTAAGAGAGAGCAGAAAGGGAACCAAATCTTGTCCATAAATGAATGCTTTGTCTCTTCAGTATTGGTCAGCCCCTTGCAAGGACGACTTGGGTTGGATCTCTGCCACTGGCTTAATCATGGGAAAGATTTGCCCAGCCTAGCACCCCTTGATTCTCTTCTGCCGAAAGAAGTAAGGCCTGGGAACTCCCCTCACCACTTCAGCAAAGGGATTAAGCAGGCAGGGTAGAGTTTAAATCTCCGTTGTGCTGCTCTTGCCAATAACTTGATTTTTTAAATTCTGGACTACCTATACTCCCTGCCTATTCCATCTCCTGCTGGATTTAAGCCTGCTGAAACCTCGGGTATTTGCCTGATAGGGAACCCAGGAAAACTCCAAAACCATCCCTCTATCCACATGATGAAATTTCTTCATGAAAACAGCAATGCAAAACTCCATCCAACTGGGAATAAGACAAGACTGTCAATAGTGAGTTCCATAAAGGCGGAAACTACCATAATTGCTAGAATAGAGGTTGCAGGTATACTTTGCATAGAGATTTTCTAAGGGAAAATTTTTACTTATATTATTACATATGAGTTAAAAGTAACTCTAAATTGTAATGACGTAAGAGTATTATTTTGTTTTATAAATACAGCATATTTCACGTTGGAATTCAGTAAGAATGTATACATTTTGAATTTCCAGTAATATTAGCTTTGAAAATTATAATTCAAATGGCTAAAAAGTTGGTATCAGTAAATATAGGCACATAGCAGGGCTATAGTAAAGAAGTCCTTATATTCATACGACTGAGACTGGTAGTTGACCAAATACCATGTAAGTTAATTAGTAATAAATAATTATACATAATAGTTACATCACAATTTTATTTTAACTTTAGACATATAAATGTACATTTGTTCACTGATTCATATATACTTATTCATTGAGAATAGGTATGTTGATTGAAATTGGTCATTTTCTTTTTTGCATAAACTAAACTCATAATGCAGTGTCTACAATTTCCACCTTAGGTTTCCTTAAAGAGTAATTAAATCTTAAAGACACTTATGAAAAAAATCAAATGGATACAGAATCCATTCTGGTTTTTACAACATTGTTAAACCAATCTTTTGCAGTTATTTCTCACACTTCTAATTCCACAGCTAATTTAATGATCAAATTAATGAGCTTTTAGAAAGTATCCAACCTTACCCTTACATGTATACTAACTTTACTTTTACACACATATCTTACTGGTTTTCTCACTAGCAAACAAGGATAATTTCTCTATGGAGAAACAGTGCATTATAGTAGGAAAAGAAAGGGCCCTTATATGTAATTATATCTCAATAAAAGTAGAAAAGACAAATAGACAAACAGGCAAGCATACAAACAGTACCTTTGTAGTCCTTCCTTAGAATGGGAAGGAACTATAATTAGATTGATATATGTGAAGAAACTAACAGGAAAACAAGTATAGACATATTTGCAAAAATATACAGGAGAGTGTAAAGTAAAAGAATGTATAACAATTTAGCAAGTGAAGCAAAACAAAGTGCTTAGAAACATAAGACCTAGTTCAAGTGTCTGTTCCACCTCTTTCTAGCACTGTGACCTTGAACAACTCAAAGCAGCTCTCTGGAACTCGGGTTCTTCCTCAGTAAAATGAGAGGGTGGTCCAAGATCCAGAATTTTCAAACTATAATCCTGAGTTCTGTGTACCAGGCTGATAGATGCTCTGTCCTAGCAGAGGAAGATGAGGCACACACGCCCACATTCACATACACTCTTTCACACCTGTACCCACATGTGCACATCCTCAATACATAACGGCTCGAGGCTATCGGCTTTACATATCAGCCATCTGGGGAAGATCGTATTTGTTTTCTGACCTAAAAAAAATTGGGAACCACTGGAGTAGATGACATCAGAGTTCAGGCCAGCTCTAACTTTCTCTGATTCTTCTTTCCATACTGCCATTTGTGCAGAAGGCACTCAAACAAATATGAGTTGCCGATGGTGTCTGATATGAGTGTTGTAAAACTGAACACTCAACTATCAAGAGCTGCTGGAATTAAGCTTCTCTCTACATGCAAGACCCCTCACAATTCTGCACATGTTTGTGATTTAAAATGTGCAGCCTAATTAGCAGAGAAAGAAAAAAAAAAGTTAAAAACCTGGCTGCTTAACTTTGGCACTGCCTTCAAATTATATTCCCATTTGCAAATTTTACCACTGGATTTTTTTTCACATGTATTTGACATATTATTTCCCTGCTAAGGCAAAACTCAAGGGAGAAGGAAAGGGAAGGGAAGGGAAGGGAAGGGAAGGGAAGGGAAGAGAAGAGAAGAGAAGAGAAGAGAAGAGAAGAGAAGAGAAGGGAAGAGGGGAGGGGAGGGGAGGGGAGAAGAGAGAAGAGAAGGAGGAGGAGGAGAGAGAGAAAAAGGAAAGAACCAAACAAGCTGCATGTAGGAGGCTGGAAGAGAACAGCTTGATAAAGATGACCGGAAGATTGCTGCCTCTAGAAAGTTCAAGAGCCTTGTAATAAATAACCTTGTATAATTCTGAAGAGGTCTGAAATGTTTAACTAGTTTTTAAATGTGAGCAAATACACTTACACACAGCAGTCTAATATGCTTTAGCTTCATGTCCTGAACACTATAAAAATGTCCCATTATTGTGTTCACAACACTTTAAAAGCTTGGATAGATTATATTCCTTAGGGGAAGAAGGCAGCTACAATGCAAGATTCAAGTTCCTGAAGTTCAGATAGTTTTAGGACATTTAAAAAAAAAAAAAACAAAACCTTCCCATAGGAAGAATTAATTTCAAGCAAAAGACAAGGAGTAAGAACTTGTTCAATTAATCCCATGTATCAGACAGAGGCAGTGGAAATTCTCAGTCTCATAGGCGACTTTGGCAGAAAGGCTTAAACCAGCATTTTCCCAGGAGGCCCTATCCAGGTGTGTTAAAAGTGTACAAGCATGAAAATATGGAGATTTGCATATCCATTGCATAAAGTTTACAAAAACTGACAAAGTTCAAACAGTTGATTCTCAGGCATTTTTCAAGTTCACATTTTATTGCTGCTACCTCTAAGTTAGGCATTTGGAAGATTCACTCATCTATATTCCTTCTCACTTGGCTAATAATACGTCTTGGGTCCTGCGAGGGGATGTACATTACTTAATTTATAAAATTGGAGGTAGGATTAACGAGATGTGAGCATTGAAAGAGTTTTGTTCTCCACCTCTCTGACATACAGAATTAAGGAAATAAGGCAAGGTCATCCAAAATTTTCCTCTGGTCCCTCAAAGCTGATGAGCCACAGTTTGGAAAGCCCTGAGCAAAAGGGGGAAAATGCACAGAAATCCACCTGAGTTTGGAGTACAGATTTTGGAGTCCAATGACAATGGGTCCTTGTCCCAGCTCTGCTTTCTGCTAACTAAAATTTGGCAAGTTATGGAACTTTCGGAGGCTTTATTTTCTCATGTGTAAAATCAGGATGATATTAAAGACTGTTTAATAGAGTTGTGCAAATTTAAAGAGATGCCTATCAAGTGTCTAAAATAATGAAGTAGACCTTGTTCATTATTGTTTTTAGAACCATTAACTCTATCCTTTGCTGCAAGACTCTGATGTTTAATAGCATCAAAAGATAGACAATTGCTTCTGACTAAATGTCTATGGGCAGACCTTTTATATTCCACACTAGCACAAGAACTAAGATTATTCATGGAATGAATGCATATATCCTTTAAAAAAATTGTTTTGGCAAACTAAGTTTATAGGTTATTAATCCAGTTACAACATCACCAGCGCTATCCCTTCTCATGTTTCAACAGTAAGCTAAGGTCACTATGCCCTTCTGTACCACCTCAGAGCCCCCCAATACTTTTCATGGTCATTACTCTTGTTTGTGTCCACTTTTTAAAAAGAACCATTTCTGAGACATTTCAGGAACAAGGGTACAATTAGGCATTGATTGTTTCCCGCCCCCCTCAATTCTTCCATGTTAAAAAGGGGAGAAAGAAACAAAACTCAGCAACTAGTAGGAAAGAGGATGTTAGACCCAGCCCTCGGCTGAATTTAATTTGAGGCATTTCAGTATGGTTATTTCTCAGAGTCATTGAGGGCTAATGGTGCAATCCGATTTTGCCCAGATGAATTTCCCATGACAAACGATATTGGCTCATCATTTGTGGTCGTGACTGAGTGCCAGTATTTTTCTTCCTCCAAAGCTTGGGTAGGACAGCATGGAGCTCTTATGTTCCTTGGGACATTTGTTTCCAATTTTGCAAACACTATGAATGTGGTTATTTTTGTAGCTCTGTTAGGAAAGTGCATGGCATTTGGTTTTTCTTGTTGGAGTTAATTATAAATCATTAGGGTTCCAGTGCCCACAACAAAGTCCTTGGACCTTGAAGCTCAATCACTGGTGATTGCGATAGTCCTGCCCACACACCCCCCACCCCGCCGCAAACCTCTTGCTAAATCCTCCATTTCTCATTATAGAGAAGGAGGGAGGAGGGGGCGTTATTTTAAGATGTTTTTATTGGCTTCTAAATGTGAAGCTTTGGTTCCAAGGTCTTCTTTTTTCCCAGAGCAAGATAAACTTTTTTGGGTTGTAAATCATGGGATTTTTGCATCACTTGACAGGGTCCATGTTGCCTCACTGGTGACTTAGAAGCAGAGAAAGTTGCCCACGCATCATGAAAAGGACCCTTTCAGTAGCACTGGGCCTACACCCAAATCTGTTGCTTTAGGATAATAAATCATTCTGTTTTCACCCACTCCCCACTTCCATCCCCCATTTATAGAAAACACCACTGTGACCTGACCAGTAACTTTAGTTCAAGCCACTGGTAAAACCGGGAGGTCTTAAGATGGCAAAGCTCAAGATGGGAGGCCCTCGTCCACCTCTGAACTGACTGCTTTCTGCCCGAAGTCAGGAACCCACATCACTGGGCTGTCCCAAGTCCCCTATAATTACCTACCTCATCTCCCTCTCCAGGATGGCAGACATTGTCCTAAGTTTTTCCCATTAAAATATCCCTGTCCCAAATGTCATTTTCCCATAGTGTTTTGTTTCCTGCTAGATAGTAAATAAGTATTCTAATTAAAAAAAACACCTGCATCATGTATCAGTAGGTGCCAAATGGATAATGAAGAGAGGAGAAGACTTGTTTTCTACTTTTTTTTTTTTAACCTCCAAACTCTTTCTTCATTCAAGGCCTTCTTTGGTTGGATCAGAGTGGGCAACTGATACTCTCTTGGTCACCTCTACCCGCAAAGCTTGGAACAGTATCTGGCACCCAGTAGGCTTCAAGAACTATTGAGTGGATGAGGGCCCATACAACTTTTCCTTCCTTTCCCCACCCCTGGTAGACCCTGGGGGTGAGATGGGCTTGGAGCAGAGCTTACACACTACAGAGTTAACAAAATATATTCAAAAAGCACACTAATTCTACCTTACCGCTTCACAGACAAGGAAACGGAGGCCCAGAGAGGGGATGTTTCCCTCCCAAGGTCACACGGTGAGTGACTGGAACAGAATCTGATTCAAGTCCCTTGACTCCCAGATCAGGGCTCATCCTCCACATGGTTTGCTTCCATGTTCTTCACTTTTTAACATAAGCCTTCTGGAGAAGAATAATTTGAGACAAGTGTTCTCAACAGTTTCCTAATAAGGATTTATTTTTAATCTCACACACAAACACACACACACACACACAAACAAGACTTCTGATTATGGAAGGAGCAGAAGCTTCCGGTCCTGAATGTCCCCAACTCCCTTTCCACCCCAGGAATCTCCACAAAGCAGAGACAATAATGACAATCAGCTTGAAAGCAAACACGAAGACCTTGGAGATCATCTTAGTGTGGCTTCCCTTCAAAAGCACACCCAAGGTAGAAATCCTAGGAAGCACTGTGAGGAAATGAGGGAGGAAGTAGGCAGAGAAAGGAGGAAAGCCCATTAAGGATGTTCTGAGGTACCAGTCACACAGTTACTAAAGGTTTCTGGGGCCTCTGTCCCATCCATCACATCCAGAATCCTCTCAGAGGCTGTGTCACACACCTCTGGAATGGTCCACTGAAGGGTGAGGCTGTTAGGGTCATCCACCCTCTAACTCCTGTCCCGTATCAGTAGAAAACCAGTAAGGAGCATTAAATCTCTAGTGGTCCTGGCCTCCCCCACAAGACCCCCATAGTCTCTGCAGCCAGACAGCCCAAGCATACACAGGCAGGAGACATCATAGATGTCCCCTGTATCTGCTGCAGAGAACAAACAGGTCATCAAAAACTACCAGTACTCAAAAAAAAAAAAAAAAAGGTGACCTACTCTGGGGAAAAACCTATGCAATTGGAGGGTGGGTTTTAGCAGCACAAAGAACTTATACAAAACCTGGTGAGAGGCTGACCTCTTTTGCAAATAATATCTTTATTCCCAGAAAGCTCTTCCTCCTATTCATTCTTTAGGTCTCATCTTCAAAATAAATAAATAGAGTGTACTGTGGAGGCTTTTCCGGCCTTGCTCTCATGCTCTTCCCTGTGGTAACACCCTTGCTTATAAATATGTATTCAGTGTCTATCTTCCCCCACAGATTCTACGTTCTGAGTGCAGGAACATGTCTTTCTTACTCATTTCTATGCTTCGAGAACCTAACACAAAGCCCGACACACAGGTGTGGAATAAATATGTAATGTGTGTCATTTGCAGCTTATATCTAATGTAGCTTCATCATGGGTCATATTTGCTTAGCATGGATGGATTGAATTACACCTCTTGGCTTGTTCTTGCCTCTTTATATTTGGTCAGCTGAGCTGCTTCTGTGGTTAGTAGGTGAGGCTGTTTCTCAAAGAAGCTTAGGTCAGTAAAAACTCAGGTGAGAGGATCTCATTAAGTTTCATTAAATGAAACTTGCTAAAACTTCCTCCTTCTAACCTCTTTACTTTCAGGACCCATTTATAAAGCACAGGGCTACAACTACAGAGGATTTAATCAGGTTTCCTCTTTTCTCGAGAGGATGAAAATTCAGCTTCTTCATAGTGTAAGAAACATAGTGCCTGTTTGGGGAAGGACAAACCTCCTTCACCTAATGACTAGCATTTTCTCTGGATTTTATATTCTTGGAGACTTTCACAGCAGTAGCCAACGGTGAACTGGCAAAAGAGCTGTCCCCAGAGAGTGGAGGGAGAAATGCACAAGTCATTCTTAGGGGGTCATCCTTTGATTTTCTACCAATGTGTTTTTGGTCAAGACAAGTAACAGTAACTCGCTCATACTAACTCAAGTAAAGGGTGGAGGTAGTTATGGGAAGACTCAGGAAAGACAGGAAACAAGGCATCTTTGGGGTTTGGTCTCTAACACTCCCTCCCCACCCCCCCCCCCCACTTTCATTCTCCACATTCTTCTCTCTAACAACCACCTGGCTCATGATTTCTGCTTGCACATAACTATTATGTTTCCTCTCTTCATAAGTTAATATTTTCATTCTACCTCCTACCCAACTGGCAGCTAGCTCTTTGTTTCTCAATTCCATATACCTAAAAGAGGAATGTGATATACCTTGCTAGTTTGAATTGGAACAAACTCTAATAACAAGTCATGGGTTATTGACAAGCCCTCAGCACTACTAACTTTAAGATCAGTTTGTACCCTGGTTCCATCAGTATGGTAGGAAAGACAGTAGGAAAAGACTTCCGAGGCAAAGAATGCAGACATACCCATTCAAGTGAGAGTAAAGGCAGAATTTCCTTAAAAAGGAGTGTAGATGGTACCAACAACCCAAAATATTAAGTACTTTAATCCTCCCCTAACATGGGTGGGTATCTTGTGGGGCTAAGGATGCAGAAATGTAACACTTGTTAAGACTGTTGTATCAGAGCCTCTCCTCCACTCTTCTTCTGCAGGCTGACCACTTCCAACTACAAGCATCTTTGACCGCCTGGGGCTTTTCTTAGTCATAGGTGCACACTCAGACCAAACTAGAGGTGCCTGGTTGATGGCACCAAAAGCAGCATTTACTCAGTGGCAAACAGGAGTTGGTAAATACCACAGACACTTTGGCCCTTAGGTCGGACAACTCTGAGGCATGTTCTACACTTTCTTCTGGAAGTCCAGACTATAATTGAGCCCACAAAGATAAGCTGCTCGATAGTAAAAAAATTTTCCAGATTAAGAGTTTGAACCAACACTTTGTCTGGACTGTCCTCCAGATCTTGTTCTCCTTCCTCTGCGTCATGGTCTCCCTGCTCCTGTTCTATGAAGTAATCACCAAAAAACATTTAGGGACAGCAAGGCAGTGACAAAATCCATACATGTATCATTTCCTACTGTAAGGTGTGTTTTCTCTGTGTGTTTGTTCATTATAAACTCAGAGCTTCTCAACTTGTGGAACACGTGTCTCAGTGATAAAAACAATAATTTATACCAGCTTAACAAATGAACCCAGTGGTCCAGCCTCAGAAAGATTTTCATAGTCAGAAAAATTCAGTCAACAACCAAAAAGGTAATTTAAAAACAACACAAGTTTTTCAACTGGAAAGGTATACTACATCCATGCTTAAGAACTCAACATCAGGGGCACCTGGGTGGCTCAGTGGGTTAAGCCTCTTCCTTTAGCTCAGGTCATGATCTCAGGGTCCTGGGATCAAGCCCCACATCGGGCTCTCTGCTTAGCGGGGAGCCTGCTTCCCCCTCTCTCTCTGCCTGCCTCTCTGCCTACTTGTGATCTCTGTCAAATAAATAAATAAAATCTTAAAAAAAAAAAAAAGAACTCAACATCAACTTCATAGAGATGTCAATCCTGCCAAGTTAATACATAAATTTAATGCAATGCAAATAAAAATTATCAGCAGTATTTTTGAACTATTTTCATATGGAAAAATAAACAAGTAAAACTGGCCAGAAAAATCCTATTAAAAAAAGTAATGAGGTCAAACTAGCCCTGCCAGATATTAAAATATGATATAAAGCTACATTAATTAAAGCAACATAACAGTGACCCATAAATAGTCATATCAGTGGAATATTCCAGTAATAGACCTAAAAACATACAGGAAATTAATATATGATAAAGATGTATTATTAAAGAAATAGTACTCACACAATGGGTAGCCATTTAGAAAACAAAAAATTGAATCCATTCCCCTAACCTCAAAACAAAATAAATTACAGATGCAGCAAACATTTAAATGTAAAAACCAAAAACCACAAAATTATTAGAAAAAAAGGCAGAAATTGTTGTGCAATCTCAGAGCAGGGTAGGCTTTCTAAGCATGACATGTAAATCAGAAGTTTTGGAAGAGAAGACTCACAAATTTGACTACACAAAAATTTTAAAAATGTGTACAGCAAAAACCTCCATACATAAAGTCAAAAGAATACCTTTTTAAAAATGGGATAGACTCGTGCAATTCATATCATAAAGAGCTCAGTTCCCTGGCATATAAAAAGCTCCTAAAAATTATTATGCAAAATCAACGACTCAATATTTGCCAAATGACGTGCCAAGGTTGCAAGCAGACAGTTCATAGAAAAGAAAGTACAAATACTCTGAAAACATGATTGGTTTCAGTTGCAATAAGTCTAAAAGAAAAATAGCCTCTTTTGTCTCTCCTTTACTCTCACACTACTTCACTTCTAAAATCAGTGGTGTGGGTCTCCCACATATCAAGCAATTCTGCAACTCCAGCTGGGTGTCCCATGATTTAACTCAATTCTGACACTATCTACCTGAAGATAGCATTAGCTCCCACAGGTGAAGGAGGGCTCAGTCCTACAAGACGGACTGTCCCCACTTCAAAAGTGAATCACCGGGGTGCCTGGGTGGCTCAGTGGTTAAAGCCTCTGCCTTCGGCTCGGGTCGTGATCTCGGGGTCCTGGGATCGAGTCCCGCATCGGGCTCTCTGCTCGGCAGGGAGCCTGCCTCCTCCTGTCTCTCTCTGCCTGCCTCTCTGCCTACTTGTGATCTGTCAAATAAATTTAAAAAAAAAAAAGTGAATCACCAATCCAGATTGTTATCTATGCTTCTGATTCATTGGCTATATATGGGGAGGTTCCCAATATCCCCTCCTTCAGTTCATTTAATCTGATAGAGCATCTTACAGAACTCAGAAAAGCAGTTTACTTGCTAGATAATCAGTTTATTATAAAAAGACATAACTCAAGAACAGCCTGATGGAAGAGATGCATAGGGCAAGGTATAGGGAAAGAAGTGCAAAGCTTCCATGCTCTCTCTGAATATGGCACTCTCCTAGCATCTCAACATGTTCACCAACCCAGAAGCTCTCCAAACCCCACTGTTTTGGGGTTTTACTGAGGCTTCCTTACTTCCTTATGTAGGCATGATTGACTGATTGATTCAACCTCTACCTCCTCTCCCCTCCAAGGTGGGAGGGAAGGGCACTGTAAATTCCAGTCCTTTAATCCTGCTTGGTTCCTATAGCAACCAGCCCCACCCACAGGGGCTTTCCATAAATCACCTCATTAACATAAACTCAGGTGCAGTTAAAAGGGGTGTGTTATTAATATAAAAAATGCTCCTATCATTAGGAAATTCCACAGGTCTTAGGAGATCTGTATCAGGAATCAGGGACAAAAAACAAATATATTTCTTATTATAACTAATACCAAATCTTAGTACTAATAAGATAAATGCAATTAAAACTATAGTTGAAATATCATTTTTCACATATCAAATTAGTCCCATGAAGTTTGATGTCACTCAGTGTTGGTGAGGATACTGGGAAACAGGCAATCTCACACATTATTAGTGCAAGTATAAAGAGCAAAAATCTACCAAAATTTAAACACATGTATCCTTTGATTCAGCAGTTCTATTTCTGTGGGCAATTCAGAACAGTCTCTAAAACAGTGTTCAGCAGGCAGCAGCCTCTTCCTCCTTAGCCACAGCAACTTCTTCCTAGAAGCATTGCCAAAGGCAAAGGAAGCAAGGGCAAAAATGAACTATCGGGACTTCATCAAGATCAAAAGCTTTTGCATAGCAAAGGAAACAGTCAACAAAACCAGAAGACAACTGACAGAATGGGAGAAGATATTCGCAAATGACATGTCAGATCAAGGGCTAGTATCCAAAATCTATAAAGAACTTCTCAAACTCAACACCCAAAGAAGAAATAATCCAATCAAGAAATGGGCAGAAGACATGAACAGACATTTCTGCAAAGAAGACATCCAAATGGACAAGAAACACATAAAAGTGTTCAACAATCACTCAGCATCAGGGAAATACAAATCAAAACTACAGTGAGATACCACCTCACACCAGTCAGAATGGCTAAAATTAACCAGTCAGGAAACGACAGATGTTGGCAAGGATGCGGAGAAAGGGGAACCCTCCTACACTGTTGGTGGGACTTCAAGGTGGTACAGCCACTCCAGAAAACAGTATGGAGATTCCTCGAAAGTTGAAAATAGAGCTACCCTACAACCCAGCCATCACACTACTGGGTATTTACCCTAAAGATACAAATGTACTGATCCAAAGGGACATGTGCACCTGAATGTTTATAGCAACAATGTCCAAAATAGCCAAACTATGGAAAGAGCCTAGATGTTCATCAACAGATGATTGGATAAAGATGTGGTATATATACACAATACAATACTATGCAGTCATCAAAAAATTACGAAATCTTGCCATTTGCAACAATGTGGATGGAACTAGAGGTTATTATGCTAAGCGAAATAAATCAAACAGAGAAAGACAATTATCATATGCTCTCTCTGATACGAAGAATTTGAGACATAAGGCGGGGGGATTTTGGGGGGTAAGGAAGGAAAAAATGAAACAAGATGGCATCGGGAGGGAGACAAACCATAAGAGACACTTAATCTCGCAAAACAAACTGAGGGTTGCTGGGGGGTGGGGAGGTAGGGATAGGGTGACTGGGTTATGGACATTGGGGAGGGTATGTGCTATGGCGAGTGCTGTGAAATGTGTAAGCCTGATGATTCACAGACCTGTACCCCTGGGGCAAATAATACATTATATATTAATAAAATTAATTAATTAATAATAAAAACCGTGTTCGGTTTGCTTTTAGGCAACAGACTTGGGCAAGACAAAAGGTCCCAGAGTGACCGCTAAGCTGATACAAACAGGCTCATTAAGTGACTCACATTAAAATAGCCATGAGCCCTAACCAACCAATACAACCAGGCATAGTTCCTGAGATTACCAAAAAAGAGAAAACTCCCTATGTCCCCGTACTCCTTATTCCATCCATAACTGTGGCCACTTACCACAACTCACAGCAAACAATTTCTCCTTTGCTGCCCTGCCTGCTGATTCCTTGCAGTGTATTTAGCAAACTTTTATCTCATTTGTTCTGCCTTGAATGAATTCTTTCACCCCAATGCCACTAGCCCCCACACAATCGGATCACCCACACAGAGTCAGTAAACTTTTTCTGTAATGGGCCAAAAAGTAAATATTTTAGGCTTTGGGCCATGTTGTCCTTGTCTCAACTATTCAACTTTGTTGCAGTATGAAATCAGTTACAGATGGTAAATGAATAAATGAGCATGGTTGTGTTCCAATAAAACTTTATTTACAAAATAGATGTATGTAGGATTTGGCCATGGGCCATACATTGCTAAATCTTGCTTCAGAACACAGTAGACTCAGAAAGGCCAGGCACACCCCCACTGTGGCAGAGACCATTGCTGTCCCCAAACTTCATTTCTTCCCCATAGTAAAAGATCTGCACCCAGGACCTGGAAGGCCTGTCAAGGGACTGCATTTCTCAACCTCCTTTGTAGATTGGTGATTATGTAACTAAGCTCTCAGTGATGTGAAGTTCTAATTCCAACCTCTCTTGTTCATTTGCTTAAGAATAAATCTCTGGGGATGCCTGGGTGGCTCAGTTAGTTAGGCAGCTGCCTTCGGCTCAGGTCATGATCCCAACGTCCTGGGATGGAGTCCCACATCGGGCTCCTTGCTCGGTGGGGCGCCTGCTACTCCCTCTGCCTCTGCCTGCCATTCTGTCTGCCTGTGCTCGCTCTCTCTCTGACAAATAAATAAATAAAATCTTTAAAAAAAAAAAAAAAAAGACTAAATCTCTGTTTTGACAGTGACCAAAATGGCATTAAAGCCATATACTGAAAATGGCGGAGCTACCATCATTCAGGGTCCCTAAATGACTGGATGGGACAGAGTGGCCCACAGTCCTACACATACGAGAAATTGTTCCAAACCTGGTCTGAGGACAGAACCTTTTTGCTTCACAATCTCTTTCTGAGAAGTTAGCATTCCTGATAAGATGCTTAAGCAATTTCCTGTGAACTTGAATGGGAGTAAGGTTTGCTCTGGGAAACCAATTACCCACATGCACAATTACCCATACACTCAGTTGCCAACTGTCAGTCAAAGGTCTAGTGACCTTTAACCAGACTTTCTTTCCTCTGTGTGTCACTCTAACAGTGATTAACTAAACCCTTTACCTATCAAGGTTCCCTGCCAAAGTGAATTTGGGAAGTGGCCTTCTAGGGTCCATTTCCCTTATATGCATGACCATAAGACTCTGATACATGCTTATAGCTAAATTGTCTGAGAAGTTTTCTTTAACACTTGGAACACACCTGATACTGTAACAAGAGTGAGAAATATTTTTTTTTTCTTTGAGGCATTAAATTTCGGTCTCTATTTCAGCCACCTAATCTACCTTAATACAGTCACACTTTATAAATTAGTTTAATTTACTAAATGCTTACTATATGCCAGAGACTATACTAAACAATTGACATGCATATATGTCACCAAACGCCATTTCTTCCTCATCGTAAAGATCTGCAGCTGGCACTGGACGTCCTCTTGACTGTGCCCTGATATGTGACTGTGCCCTTGAAAGAGGAAAGGGCTCAGATTTGCAGTCTTGGGAGCCAAAGCTCTGTGCACCCACTCACCCTGGCCCTGAAGAAATGGAAGCCTCTATGACCCTTTCAGTGAACCAGTCTCTTGGGACTGCAAAGAATTCAGCTTCACCCACAATAGAGTTTGGCAGGAAGCAAGAAAGAGAGGACTGGATGCCCACCCATCATTTGAGACTAAGAAAAACTCGTAGAATTCATAGAAATGTTCAGGTCATGTAAGCCTCAGGAGAGATATTTCGAGTTATTGCATATAAGGTAGAGTTTATGCAATCTATTGGAAAATCAACCATCTACGTATCTATCCCTTCACTACGCAAATAATTATTGAGCACTTACTATATGCTAGGATGAGCAAAGCACTGGGCAGTGGTGGGAGAAAGTGTTAAACAGGGAGGTATTGGTGAAGAGTACAAAGTTTCAGGTACGCAAGATTAGTAAGACCTAGAGATCTACTGCACAACATGGTGCCCACAGTTAACAATACTATATACTTAAAAATTTGCAAAATGGGTAGATCTGAAGTTGAGTGTTCTTATCACTAAATAAGTAGGATGGGAAGAAACTCTCAGAGGTGATGGATACATTTACGGCATTGATTGTGGTGATGGTTCCATGGGTGTAAACTCATGTTCAAACTCATCAGGTCGTATACATTAAAAATGTGCAGCTTTTTGTACATTGATGATACCTCAATAAAGAGGTTTTTCAAAAAGACCACTAGCAATACAACAGTGAACAAGATATCAAAGAGATGTGACTATATTTGTACCTTGTGGTTGTGGGGCAATTGATATAAGCCATCAAACATGGGATTATCTTGTAATGTCAATTGTGTATTTTTTAACTGACACTTGCATCCCCCCACCCAACTCCCACAGTGCTATCTACCCTCACCCAGGGGTAGGGACATCCATATATAGTGATAGTTATATACAGACAAATGCTTGCTTCATTGGCCAGCCCCAAACTGTAATTCTCCTCAAGGAATCGTTTCTCTGGGTTCAGACTGTGCAAATGCAAAAGTCCCCATTTAAATGCAAATAGTCCAGCAGCCATGACACATTACATCATTGTCATTCATTAACACCTCTCAAGTGTAACAGCAACCAGGAGGTCTAAGAAATCCTGAAGAGGGAGAGAATCTAATAGAGTGCTTCCAGGAAGAAAAAGGCTAGCTGGCCAGCCCTAGCAGGGGGATCAGACGGGGCTTACCAAGAGACTGAATAAAGTGAAGTGAGCACAAAAATTCCACTTGGAGTGGTTGAAGGACTCTTTTGAAGGAGAGACCAGGGGCAACGGGATAAACTGTAACAAAGTGAATGATGTCTGGCATTACGTAGTTAACTACTCCTATATATTTTTACATATATCTGAACCTCTTAATGGTTCACAGTCATTTTTGGAAGTAGGGAGGATATGCCTTAGTAACAATGAGAAAAATCTTTACTCAGAAGGAGAACCCACCCACCCAAATAATTTTAGTCGGAGGAATAGCTAAATTGGAAGCTTTGATGAGGGAGGAGGTCTCCAAGAGACACTAGATGACCACTCTGGAGCTAATTCCAGGGTTTGGTTTTGTGGAAGGGGGGGTGAGCTATAAATTGGGGACATAAGCTGAATAGCTTGAATAATAAAGGAGTCTTCAAAGGCTATTTGCAGTCAGAGACAGGGAATGACTGGTTTGCTGGCGGAAGACAGAACGGGGATGAGACCTTTATTAGCTCTCTACAACATGGTCTATGGTGGAAATCATCTCCCTCGTTTCTTCATGAAATCTTCAGTAGAAAGTGCATTTTTGTTTACTTGTCCTAGAACTGAGGGTTTACCAAAGACTCTGGTGAATCGCAAGAGAACCAGCTTTCCTCAGGAGGTCTGCCGAATCTGGATTCCAATTTTAATTATTTAAACACCTCGAGACGTACCAAACCCAGTGCATGGAACCTGCTGCTTAATACAGATTTAAATATAATTAAATTAATATAATATAACTTAATATAGATTTGGAGATGGGATTTTTTTAATAGTAGTGAGGAGGGCTGGGTATTCAAATACAGTGTTTTTAAAGATTTTATTTATTTGACAGACAGAGATCCAAGTAGGCAGAGAGGCAGGCAGAGAGAAGCAGGCTCCCTGCTGAGCAGAGATTTCCCAATGCGGGGCTGGATCCCAGGACCCTGAGATCATGACCTGAGCCGAAGGCAGAGGCTTTAACCCACTAAGCCACAAAGGCACACCAAAAATACAGTGTTTTTAATAGGACAACACCAATCATTGCTTCGTTTTCCAAAACCAGTTCCCTACTTTTTAAAAATGAAGATGCCTAATTCTCAAAGCCAGGGGAACATAGTAAGCATAATTTCCCCATTTTCAGGAGAGATGTGACTTTCACTGGGCAAGACTAGAGAATTCCACCAAGGTCACTTTTTCCAGTGATGACAAGAATCAAAGAACCTAGCTCTCCACTGACAGACAGACATCATCCATGGGGCCTGGGAGCCACATTTGATCATAGAACTTCATGAGCTGATCTGAAAGTAAAATCCATTTTCCCTTCCATCAGAAGACTGCTGAGACACCATTGGGTGGCACTATTGCTTACATTTTGAAATTCCAGATAGTCAAGCCAAGTCGTGTTTCAAACCCAGCAGCAGGAAGAATAGCAGAGCATTCTCCAAGGAGCCTAGAAGTTGGCATTCCACCACAGTGTATCACCAAGACAGTTCAACTACAGAAGGTTCAAGGCAAGTAAAATATAATGTCTTGGAAAATAACCCAACTCACACAAAAGACACGATCTACAGATTCAATGAGCATTAGCAACCTCATTACAATTTCCACGCAAGGTGACATCCTAAAAAGCTCTACTCTTGGTTCGAGATGGATTGCCGGCAATTGCCACTCACTTCTGTTTAGGGGATAATGGGGGAAGGCATACTGTTTTGTGGCTTTTGCTTTCCGCAAACATGCTTAAGCCTTGGTTAGTCGATTACCCCCATGACTCCTATATCCATTTACAGTAATTTCTATTAGAAGTTCCACCTCTTGCACTAATGGGAGCTTTGATGATCAACTCAAGGTCCCTAGCTACTATGTTTAGCTACTATTCCTGCTTGGACTTCCAAGACCTTTCTGCGAATTACAGAAAGAATCCATCTTCGAGGAGTTTGTAATGATTCTGATTACTCTTCCTCTCACATGCACCTCGCTAGCAGACAGAAATCAGCATGGGTGACAGCCAGGAAATCGACACTGAAAACAACAATTGTTGAAGTTGTCACTGTCTGCCATAGCACACACAGGCATGCATGTGCCACACACAGTGGGATTTCATTCAGCAGAGCAATCCTGTATTAATTATACGTTTCACTGTTAATACTTTTTCACTAATTTAAATAGCTCCTTCCATGCTGCTTTCCCAGAGTAAAAACAGACATGCCCACTGTTAATTGCATTACAATAAAGATTCCATTATCACAATGAATTACATGTGCCACCTTTTTTCAGGGCAACATTCCCAGCTCATGACAGCCAGAGGAGCAACAGGGGAGAAGAAAAAACCAAAAACATAAGTCATATATAAAACAGGAGGAAAAAGACAATAGAAAATTATACCAAGTTTGATGCAATGACTATGACTGGTGGTGGGAACCTTCCCCAATCAAGCCTGATTCCTATAAAATTAAAAAGAAAAAGAAAAAGAAGTAACTTCAAGCAAAGTCCTCTCCTTACTACTCAAAGTGTGGCCCACATAGTAGCACCAATGGCATTGCCTGAGAGCTTGCTAGAAATGCAGAATCTCAGGCCTTACTTAGACCTACTGAATCAGATTCCGCATTTACGCAGGTGCTATGCATGCACATTAAAATTTGAAAATTACTACCATTGTCAACAGTCACAAACATAGGATCAAATGCCCCCACTCCACTCCATGACACTACATGAGCCCATCAGTACTCAGATGTCATCTAGAGATAAGAAGGCAGGCAGACTATACTGACTTGCTGGACTATAGCTAGAATAAACTAGTATTACGTTTCCTGGCATCAAGCAGAATGAAGTAAAAAATAAGACCAAGTTAAGCTGTCAAGAACAAGTGACTTTTTTTGCACAGCTAATTGTTAAATCCACACCTTTACTGTTATCAGCCTTCAAGCATCAGTCCACATGTTTTTCATGGGTCAGTTATTTAATTAGGTTCTTTGTAAGACAGTTCACATTTCTCTATCATCCATGAAGACCTTCCTGATAGGCCCACCAGGCTGTGTTATTCACTCAATACTCATTACACATCATCTTGCATTGTTAGGTATTTTTTTTTAATTTATATAGCTTACGTCCCCACTAGACTGTTACCTCCTTGAATTCACTAATACTTGAATTTGTTAATGCAAGCCTTTTTTTAGAGCATCTAAGTAGGTTAGAATTGCTTTCAGCCCCAAGTAGCAATGCATATCTTACAGCTGCTTGCAAACTTTCACAATTCAATGCCCTTTCTGGCAGTTTCAGGACTGACACAGAGGTTTAGCGATGTCACCCGGGATTCAGAGTCTCCCTACCTTTTTTCTCTTCAGTCTTTACCATAGTATCTTTTTCTATTTGGGTTGCTTGTTTCAGAAACTTGGCTGACTCAAGTCCAAACATCACATCTTCACACAATCACATTTAAGACAAGAAAGGAGCTAATCCCCTCACCCATCTCATTTTACTCAGAAGCAAAATCCCTCCCAGAAGACTTCCTTTTACATCTCATTGGCCACAAGTTGATCACGTGGCCACCCTGAATCTCTGGAGCAAATGGGGAATGGGATTACCAAACTAGGTTCGGACCCTGGACTCAGAGGAAGTGGTTCATATTCCCAGATCATACTGCAGGATGAACAAAACTGGGGCTCTCTAAACTCAGGAAGAAATGAGGAACAGATGCTATGTAAGCAGCCAACAGTGTCTGCTTGCAACCACGATGCTCAAGGTATCCTTCTAGTCACTGTTTAGAATACAAAACTACATACCTAACTCACAACACTGGATGTTTGTACTTAATAGACACTTGGTGGCCTTAGCAGACACTGGGACCCATGATCTCTGCCCTCTTAAAGCCCTTTCCCCCATCCCTAAGCACAGTCCTCAGAGCTAACCGTTCTCCACAGTTCAATGTATATCCGTGCCTGTGGATACCCCCACATTTATTTTTATTAAAATATTATCAAAGTCTTACCAAACACTTCCTATACACCTAAGATTATTCTAGATGCTTAAAAGAAAACAGTGAATGAGACAGATGCTACAGAAGCATGCTTTGTTCACATTAAGATCTGCTTTTTTCTCATGGTCATCTCGAAGGCCTACTTATTTCTTTGTAATGGTTTTTTTTTTTAAGATTTTATTTATTTATTTGATAGAGAGAGATCATAAGTAGGCAGAGAGGCAGGCAGAGAGAGAGAGGAGGAAGCAGGCTCCCTGCCAAGCAGAGAGCCCGATGTGGGGCTCGATCCCAGGACCCTGAGATCATGACCTGAGCCGAAAGCAGAGGCTTAACCCACCGAGCCACCCAGGTGCCCCTGTAATGGTTTTTTGTATCACATTTTACGCTTCTACCAAAACATATTTAACTATTCCCTTTTTAACAGACACTAGGGTTCTAATTTCCTACCACTGATGGCATATAAGATCTTGATGAACTTTCTTTAAATATATCCTATGAATACATACTGGGGTTTTTCTGTTGGATAACTTTCTGAAGTAGCTTGTTAATTTGTCTCCTCAACACGAGGCATAGTATTTTACACACAGTAGGTGTTTCAACAACATTTACTGAACGGTCAGTCTCCACCATCCCCACCCAATCAAGAACCCCTTGAACTTTCAACATGACTTTTTTTTTAACCTTTCAGTAAGAAACTAAATTCTTGCATTTAGAATACATAAATTACCAAATTTAAACCCTAATTCTATTTTGTACATAATTCACTCCAGTTTATTAAGAGAATTCTTTTGTACTTTCCCAACAACAACTTGGCATTTTTAATATGTTCTTATTATTAATAAAAAAAAAAATCTAAGTTTTAAGGAACACGTTTTCAAACTGGCTTTTGAAAGGGTCCCCAGAGAACCATTGTGGATAGCTACTGACGTGAAGAAAACCCAACATTTACCATGTGAAATTATCATCTGCATATCCACAGGGTCCCTTCCCAGAGGCTGTCTGGGGACCAGGGCTTCACACATGGCACTCGCACTGTGTGACAAACAGCAGGGAGGATGTCTTCTTCCATATCTCGCCCATTTGATGTGGGTGCCCATAAGTGACAAATGAGCACAATTGTTATTTGTGTTGATCAGGACCTATGTGGGCTATCACCTAATACAGTGCTTATTAAGTGTGCACATTTTTTGTCATTCAATAATCAAAGGGAACTCTGTACTTGCAGGATTGTGAAGAGAACTTCAAAGGCATGCAGCACTGAACGTGGAACTCACCAACCAAATCTTATAAAAGGTATGGAGGGTAAGTCAAGAATGGTTGTGAGGGAGCAAAAAAAAAAAAAAAAAAGTTGTACTTCAGGGATTTGTGATTTGTGAACTTGGAGGATGAGTGGAAATTCTCCATATTTAAGAATGCAGAAACTAGGGGCACCTGGGTGGCTCAGTGGGTTAAGCCTCTACCTTCAGCTCAGGTCATGATCTCAGGGTCCTGGGATCGAGCCCCACATCGGGCTCTCTGCACAGCAGGGAGCCTGCTTCCTCCTCTCTCTCTCTCTGCCTGCTTCTCTGCCTACTTGTGATCTCTCTCTCTCTCTGTTGAATAAATCAATAAAATCTTAAAAAAAAAATGCAGAAGATCAATGGAACAGAATAGAGAGCCCAGAAATAGACCCTCAACTCTATGGTCAACTCATCTTCGACAAAGCAGGAAAAAATATCCAATGGAAAAAAGGCAGCCTCTTCAACAAATGGTGTTGGGAAAATTGGACAGCCACATGCAGAAAAATGAAATTGGATCATTTCCTTACACCACACACGAAAATAGACTCAAAATGGATGAAGGATCTCAATGTGAGAAAGGAATCCATCAAAATCCTTGAGGAGAACACAGGCAGCAACCTCTTCGACCTCAGCCGCAGCAACATCTTCCTAGGAACATCGCCAAAGGCAAGGGAAGCAAGGGCAAAAATGAACTATTGGGATTTCATCAAGATCAAAAGCTTTTGCACAGCAAAGGAAACAGTTAACAAAACCAAAAGACAACTGACAGAATGGGAGAAGATATTTGCAAATGACATATCAGATAAAGGGCTAGTGTCCAAAATCTATAAAGAACTTAGCAAACTCAACACCCAAAGAACAAATAATCCAATCAAGAAATGGGCAGAGGACATGAACAGACATTTTTGCAAAGAAGACATCCAGATGGCCAACAGACACATGAAAAAGTGCTCCACATCACTCGGCATCAGGGAAATACAAATCAAAACCACAATGAGATATCACCTCACACCAGTCAGAATGGCTAAAATTAACAAGTCAGGAAATGACAGATGCTGGCGAGGATGCGGAGAAAGGGGAACCCTCCTACACTGTTGGTGGGAATGCAAGCTGGTGCAAGCACTCTGGAAAACAGCATGGAGGTTCCTCAAAATGTTGAAAATAGAACTACCCTATGACCCAGCAATTGCACTACTGGGTATTTACCCTAAAGATACAAACGTAGTGATCCAAAGGGGCACGTGCACCCGAATGTTTACAGCAGCAATGTCTACAATAGCCAAACTATGGAAAGAACCTAGATGTCCATCAACAGACGAATGGATAAAGAAGATGTGGTATATATACACAATGGAATACTATGCAGCCATCAAAAGAAATGAAATCTTGCCATTTGCGACGACGTAGATGGAACTAGAGGGTATCATGCTTAGCGAAATAAGTCAATCAGAGAAAGACAACTATCATATGATCTCCTTGATATGAGGGAGAGGAGATGCAACATGGTGGGTTAAGGGGGTAGGAGAAGAGTAAATGAAACAAGATGGGATTAGGAGGGAGACAAACCATAAGTGACTCTTAATCTCACAAAACAAACTGAGGGTTAATGGGGGGAGGGGGGTTGGGGGGGTGGGATTATGGACATTGGGGAGGGTATGTGCTATGGTGAGTGCTGTGAAGTGTGTAAACCTGGCGATTCACAGACCTGTACCCCTGGGGATAAAAATATATTATATGTTTATAAAAAATAAAATTAAAAAAAAATGCAGAAACTAGGGGCACCTGGATGGCTCGGCTGTTAAGCGTCTACCTTTGGTTCAGGTCATGATCACAGGGTCCTGGGATAGAGCCCCAAATCGGGCTCCCTGCTCGACGGGGAGCCTGCTTCTCCCTCTCCCACTCTTCCTGTTTATGTTCCCTCTCTTACTGTGTCTCTCTCTCTGTCAAATAAATAAATAAAATCTAAAAAAAAAAAAAAAGGATGCAAAAACTAACAAGAACCATTTAGACACATAAAAATTCAAACATAAGGAGGGGCAGAAATGAATGTATGAGTAGCTTATGTATGAGCAGCGTTTCTCAAACATTTTTGACTGCAACCCACAATAAGAAATACATTTTACATCATGACCCAGTGCAGACATGCCACACACATGTAACTGAAATGAAAGTTTCATAGAGTAATACACTTACTACATGGTATTTTCCATCCTATTCCATTCCATTTCAGTTTTTTTTTAAGATTTTATCTATTTATTTGACAGAGTTATTTAGCGAGATCACAAGTAGGCAGAGAGGCAGGCAGAGAGAGGGGGGAAAGCAGGCTCCCCGCTGAGCAGAGAGCCTGATGCGGGGCTCAATCCTAGGAACCTGGGATCATGACCTGAGCCAAAGGCAGAGGCTTAACCCACTGAGCCACCCAGGCACCCCTCCATTTCAGTTTTTAATGAGGTCTCTGCCCCACTAAATTGATTTCAGGATTTACTGATGAATGGTTTATTATCATTGATGGTCAGTATGTACCCACTGTGACTTTTTTTAAGTCTTCTTCATGAAAGACAGGAAACTCAGGCACATAATCATCACAACCTAGTGTTTTAGAATCATAAAGATCTGGGTTTTATCTGGGCCCCTGCTCTATTACTAGTGTATAACTTGGGGAAAGTGCTTAAATTTCATAAACTTTAGGCTCTCCGTCTGTAAAGTGGGGATAATAGCAGTATTAATCATATAATGGACTCTCAAATGATAGCTACTATCTCCAATATCAGGAGGATGGCAACGATGGTGATTTACTCCTTTATCCAGAAAAATGTCCCAGAAATGGGAACATAATCCAGGGGAGGGAAAGCCCTACAAAATGCAAGAAACTTCGGTGGAGACAACATTCCATATATGGACTACAGCCATCCAAACAAAGGTTTCCTAAAACAATAGTGATCACATTTTTCAAATTCTTAAAGGGCACAGTTTATAAGATACTGCTAAAACAAGTACATAAAGATGTGTGTCCATAGCCACGCTATTCACAATAGCCCAAAGAAGAAAGCCTCACAAGTCATCATCAACAGATGAATGGAAACAAACACAACAGAATATTATGCATTCATAAAAAGGAATAGAGTACTGATACATGCTACAACATGGGTGAACCTCTAAATCATCCTAACCAGAAAAAGCCAGACACAAAAAATCACATATAGACACAAAAAGTCACATATTTCATTTATAAGAAATATCCAAAATAAATAAAACCCATAGACACATAGAATGCAGAATGGTGGTTGCCAGGAGCTGAGGGGAGGGGAGTATGGAAGAATACACTTAATGGGTAAAGGGTTTTATCTTGGGTGGTGAAAATGTTTTAGAAATAGAGTAGTGGTTGTACAACCTTATGAATATACTTAATACCACTGAACTGTTCATTTTAAAATGGTTAATTTTATGATCTGTGACTTTCACCTCAATAAAGTATGTTTCTTAAATGAGCATGCATAGTATATAAAAAGAAACCCACTAATTATTAGTGAGTTTTATTATCTTACTATAATAAGTTACTTTCAGCCTCTCAACAAAATATAATAGTTTTATCACCTTGTTATTCTTAAAAGATTATTACAATCTAAAAGCATTAAGTCTGTCTTAATAACATTCTGACATAAAAAATTCACATTCTCCCCAAGAGATAGAAAGAGAAGCCAGTATCTAAAGAAAGCAATGTATTTAACACACAAAACTCCCACAAGAGCGACGCAAATAGAAGAGGGAGACCCAGCCAAATCCAAACGCCAAAATATGGCACAAACCTACAATAAGAAAGTCAAGAAAAGTTAATATTTTTAAAAGGCAAATTTACTTATTAAAGCTGGAGATGACACCCAAAACAGGGAGGTTACTCTCACCGGACCAAGACTATTTCAACAAGCTAGAAGAGAAACAGAGAGAGATTGAGAGAAAACAAAACTGAAAAATTTTATAGACTTTCTTTATTGAGAAATATTTGACATACAACATTTTGTTGGCTTCAAGTGTACAAGGTACTGATTTGATACATTTATTTTGCTTTGATTGTCACTATAACATTAGCTAACACCTCTATCGTATCACATGATTTCCACTTCCTCTAGTGCTGGGAAAAATTAAGTTTAATTTTATAACAAAGTTTTGTTGTCTATAATCACTGTTCTGTGTATTAGGTCTCCAGGACTTATTTTTCTATTATGTGCACAAAATAAAATTTAACGGGAGCAATGTGACCCTGTATATCTCGGTGTCTTAAAACACCTATATTTTTGGGGCACCTGGATGGCTCAGTGGGTTAAGCCTCTGCCTTCAACTCAGGTCATGATCTCAGGGTCCTGGGATCGAACCCCTCGTCGGGCTCTCTGCTCAGTGGGGAACCTGCTTCCCCCCGCCACCTGCCCCGTCTGCCTCTCTGCCTACTTGGGATCTCTGTCTGTCAAATAAATAAATAAAACCTTAAAAAAAAAAAAAGAAAAAGCCACCTATATTTTGGTGCTTTTAAAAAGGCATAGATTTACCTGGTAAATCTGTTTTAAAAGCTATACTTTAAAAAAAAAGACATAGGGTTTCAATTAAATAACTGATGTGAGGCTGCTTAAAAAGAAAAAAAAGTAAAAAAAAAAAAAAAGTTAGATTTCAATAGTAGAAGTAGTGCCCATGTCCAAGGAAAGGATGGTAACTGTCCCATTGCTATCCCTATACTGAGTACCACATTTGAAGAGGGACACTCATCCACTGCAATATATTCAAAAGAGAACAGATTAGCTTGGACTTCGAAAGCTACAAAAGAGGGGTCTACGAAAACATTCCAAGAAAAATGGGAAGAATTTTGTCCAGGAGAGAGAAAGCAAAGAGAAACACAATACAAAGAAGATTAGGGGTTACTCTCTAAATGATAAAACAAGAAATTCCAGACAGTCGAAATTATCCACAAAAATACTCTAAAGCAAGGATAGAATACATTTATGTATTTTTGTTTATACACACTGATGTTTAAAAACCTCAGAGGGAATGAACAAAAAAAAAAAGCTTCTATGCAACTGGGATTCCAATCTTTCAGATAATTTATAAACCCCTACCCATGAACGGGAGCTTGTATTAGATTCTCAGGGCTTCCATAACAAGGTACCACAAATCAGAGAGCTTGAAACAAAAGAAATTTACTTCTCCACAGTGTGGAAGCTCAATGTCTGAAATCAAGGTGTCAGCAGGACCATGCTCTCCGAGATTCTGGATAGAATCCTGTTTGTCTTCCTAGCTTCTGGTCATGGCTTCAATCCTTGATGTCCTTTGTCCTGCAACTGCTCCACTCAAGTCTCTGCCTCTGTTGCCATATGGCACCCTTCTTGTGTGTCTGGGTCTTCATATGGCACTTTCCTTTTCTTATAAGAACCCCAGTCACACTGGATTAGTGCCCACCCTAATCCTTCATTTTTACTTGGTGACATCTTACTTAGATCCTATTTCCAAGCAAGGTCACACTCATTGGGACTGGGACTTAGGATTTCAACAGCTATGAGGGGACACAGAATCCAACCTACAAACAGAAGAGTATGTAAAATAGATTCTAAAGTAAATTTGCTCATGACAAAATGCCTACCGGTAGGCTTTAACAGTAGCCCCTATACATCAATAGATGTGACTAGATATGTCTGTTGACAGGGTCATTAAAGTTCCCTAGACTTTCTCTAAATGTTCCTTGTTCCAACCCACATACATACTGCATGAAACTCTGAAACCTGCAAAGTTTTGGAAAGGAGCTTGGTCAGCTGCCTTCTGTCTTTCTAAATTGACATTTTCAATGGTGACCCCACTGACCAGCTTCACTCTTCTGCCCTCGGGCACCTTGCTAGGGAGGTCGGGTCCTAAAGCCACAGATGAGTACAGGCAGGTGAGAGGGGACTGTCTTGGCCTTGGTACTCAGCAGCTGCAGGGCTCAACCATCTCATGTATAATACGGAGAAAGTAATACACCCCCTCACACACAAGGTCGTGGTGTGTAAATGTGGTAATACTTGTGAGAACTGCTCTGAGAACAAATATTAGCCCTTGCAAGTGCTCTACAGTGACAGCTGCACTCCCTGTTATTTTTAAATGCAAGCTCTATTGTGGGAAAAGAGATTTAGTGAATTCTGTGATGAATGCTGCAGTAATTTTAAGTGAATTCTTACTTAAAACAGGAAGTAAGCAATTAGGGCCATCCACAAGCGGTCCCGTGTGCTTTGCAAAACAGAGCTCCCCCTTCATAAACAGGTGTAAGCAAAAGCTGTGTCCATGCATCAGGGATCCCACAGGATGTGTGCTCTCCTCTGAACATAGTGGGGGAACCCCTACCTCATAGGGTTATTTTAAAGATTAAGAAAATCACAAAGGAAAAAGCCAAGGCCCAGTGCGTGGCACACTGCAAGGAGTTCGGGGGTGTTATTACTATGGTAATCACTTCTGTTACTAAGTCATTATGAGAGAAGATTCTTGCCCAGAAGAGATCAATCAGAAGACTCCCTTCCAACTCTTGGCGACACAACTTTACAGGAAGACTCACTGCTGAGTATATTTTCCTATTTATTTAGTAAGAATATCTGCCTCATTAATATTTCAGGAAGAAATACAGCTCTGGGGTCTTAAGGGCTGAGATTTTTGAGGACGCATAAAAATGTTTATCCTGAGATATTCCTGGCAGCATTGTTTATAAATGTTAAGACTGAGAAATAACTAAAACACACAAAGCTCGAGAACTGGATAAAAATAACGGTGCATGATTAAGAGCACAGCCAGCCAGGTTTAAAGCTCCACTCACAGCCATGCTTTCCTCTCATTCACAAAGCTGTTATGAGAATTAGAGCAGGTAAAGCACTTGGCACAGTGCCTGACCTAACAAGCATCCAATGATGGTGGTGATGATAATGATGGTGATGATGGTATGATGCTGCTACCACCATGAAAAATAATGCTGGAGGTCTATCTTTTCCTGCTTCATAAATAAAATTAATATATGTGGCTAAATATGAGGTCATGCAATAGAAGAATCATAATACCTTAGTCCTGTGATGGGTTACTATCTCCTTTATACCTTTCTTTAGTGCCTGAACTCTTCTCTTACAGTGACTTTAGCATCCAAAGGGAAAAAAAAAATCTTTTCTGTTTTACTACAACAAAAACAAAGAACAACAACAAGAAGAAAAAGATAGGAAAGAGAAGGTTGGGAGGGAAAAAGGAAGGAAGAGAAGGAGAAGATTTGCTCTATAGGCCTAAACGCAGTTTCCCCTATAGCTGAACTCTGTGCCTTCACTGGACCATTTTAATTACTATTATTTGAAGGCTTGGGGGTTGTTGTTGTTGTTTTTCCTGGAAAATGAAAAATTATTTCGTAATGCAAATAGTCTTTCTCTGGTGTATTTGTCCTAGAATTTGAAAATTGGAAGATCCTTTTTTGTAATTTTGTTTATTCAAATTCAATTAATTAACATATATTGTATTATTAGTTTCAGAGGTGATTCATCAGGGATTCATCAGTTGCATATAACACCCAGTGCTCATTACATCACGTATCTTCCTTAATGCCCATCACCCAGTTACCTCATCCCCCCCACCGCTGACCCCTCACCCCTCCAACAACCCTTGGTTTGTTTCCTATGATTAAGAGTCTCTTATGGTTTTTCTCCCTTCTCTGATTTCATCTTGTTTTATCTTTCCTTCCCTTCCCTTATGCTCTTCTGTTTTGTTTCTTAAATTCCACATAGGAGTAAAATCATATAATTATCTTTCTCTAATTGACTTATTTCACTTGGCATAATAACCTCTAGTTCTATCAAAGTCATTGCATATGGCAGATTTAAATTTTTCATGGCTGAGTAATATTCCAACATGTATATATACCATGTCTTCTTTATGCATTCATCTGTTCATGGACATCTGGGCACTTTCCACAGCTTAGCTATTGTGGACTCTGCTGCTATAAACACTGGGGTGCAGATGCCCCACCAGATCACTACATTTGTGAGACTGGAAGTTTCTTAAAGCAGGGCAAACACAAGTGCCCATCCAAATAACGGTAATCTTTTTTCTTTTCCAAACTTAAATTTTGATCATTTTTAAGCATATAAAAGTTGAAAGAATAATATGAACACCTCTGTAGCCACCACTTAAATTTCAGTAATGATTAGCATTTTGCCATGTTTGCTTTCTCTTCTCTAACACAGATACACTTTTTTTTTCATTTATTTACTTATTTATTCATGTACTTATTTTTTTGCTGAGCCAGTTAAGGTGCAGGCACCATCCCACTTTGCTCCAAAACACTTCACTTTAGCATAACTTGCTGAAGAATGGGGCATTCCTCCAGATAACCACAATAGTATTGGATAATTGCAGATTCTCACACCAGTAAAGATTGCCACAAAGCTATTTACTCATTGCACAAATATTTATTGACAACTTACCATCAACCAGTGAGCTAGAGTGATGAGCAACAGAAACATGATCCTGCTCACAGAGAGACCGACATTTTATAACAGTCACACGGATGACTATATGGGATATAACTACAAATGTGGCAAGAATCATAAAGTGCTACCTTTGATTATCAACTACTAATCTTTAACTACTACTAAACTTACCTTTGATTATCTACTACTATTTTGACTATAACAAGACCTAGTCCTCATTGTATTAATGAGAAGATTTCCAGTTGCAAGTGACAGAAACCTAACTGAAACTAGCTGAAGAATAAAAAGGAATTTATCGGCTCACTCTAGGCACAAGAAGCAGGAGCTGAAATGATAAGTCCCTTTGAATTTCCAGACCCCACCTTCCTCCTCTATGTTAATTTATTCTTAGGCAGCCTCTCTCCCTTGTGGCCAAGGGCATGGCTGCAGGCAACCCCTATATACAGGACCCATAAACTTCTAGATCCAGAAGAAGGAGCCCTCTCTCTCCCGAGGCTCCTGTACCAGCTCCTAGAGAAGGCTTGATTTGCCCAGTTTGGGCCATGTGCTCTTTCTGAGCCAGTCCTTGAGGACAAAGAAATGGAGTGCTTCCATTGGTCTAGCTGGATTCCACACCCACCCATTGTGATTCAGGTACAATCAGGACTGAGACCATCCAAACTTTAAAGAATGGTTCTTATACCAAAGTAAGACATACTGGATGGTCGAAAGCCATCCAGCCACCCCTGGCAGTTTCTGAAATTGTGCCTCTCTGCAAGTCCTGGAGGCCTTCATAATACAACGCAATGCACACTCCAAGCCAAATCCCGGTAGATGGGGATAGGAGAAAAAGGCTTCCCGTTTCTAGGCTGATCTATGTCTTAACAGGCCGAGTCCACCAGAGGTCGGGGCAGAGCGTAAAGCAAGAATTGTCCTGGGGCTGATTCTTCAACCCTGCTGAAATCAGCGACTCACGCTAGAGGTCCGTGGGCACACACAGGCTGCAGCCGCCAGAAAGAAAACCCAGACTGTGGCAAAGCAACCATGTTTCCTTCAGAACTGCCCTCCTAAGGTACAGGTCTAGACTTCGAAGCAGGGGCAGACAGGGTTAAGGAAGTGATTTTTTAAAACACTATTTTGTAACTGTGCATGCTCTGCTGAAGAAACACAGATACCAGGGCTCAGTATCATGCAAAGGAGATACAAAATTACCAGCTAATTACCAGAAAAGCTGGATTCTCTTCCCTGCCCCCACCTGCCTCGCACCTTCCACCACCCTTCGGCCTGTTCGTCACACCACGCCAATGGCCTTTCTGCAACTTGATCACGCCAAGCCAGTGTCCACTGAAAAGGCTTTGAACTTGTGGAACGCTGGGCTTGGAAAGTCCTTTTCCTAGATCTTCCATGATGGTGCTTCTTCCTGTCCAGGAGTCTCTTATGAAATGTTAGCACCCCATCTAAAATAGTGCCCCATCCAGTAGCACTAACACATCCCCTTATTTATTCCCTTCATATCATTTATCACCTTCTCAACTTACTATTAATTTGTTGATTAGTTCCCCCACAACAAAACAACAAAACTCAGGTACTTTATTCTGAATTTCACCCAGTACACAATAGAATGGTGCCTCCTCAGACCATATGGGCACCGGAAACATTTGATGAATGAACAAAGGAATGAGTCCCAGTTTCCCACATATAAAATGAGGTGAGTAGATTATATACTAGTAACGATGGTAAAATACATTGAACATGCACTGCATATTGGGCACACTGCTAAAGGCTGTGGTGGTGGCCTTTGTAGCTTTTCACCCCTAACAAGATCTCAAATATTCTCAGCATCTCAAATATCCAAGATGTTTCAGATGCCCAAATTCCTAACTTAGCCATTTATTTCTTTGGCTTAGCTCAGAACCTTTTAACATACATTTTTGTCACAGAAACATTTGTTGAAGTGAAATTTCACCCAGAAGCCCTACATGAAAAACAACTCAGGAGAAAAAAGTATGTGTATTAGACCATTTAAAAAGCCTCCAGAAAATTTTAAGAGCAGGAATCAAAGACCATCATCTTGACCACAAGATAATTGGGTTAGAAATTTGTAAAAACAGATGAGGAGACGTTTCTCTTTGTAGAAGCATGCCAGTTAATAATTGAAAGGATGATATGGTATTTTGCTACTTGTCATGACTTAATGGATATAAGCAATAAGAATGGAAGCCAGCTAACATGACAGAGACCGTCAGACACCATGTGCCTCCTGATAAAAGAACACAGCGCCCATGAAGGCATCTCACCAAAGAGATCACATAAAATCTGATTATACCTCAAGACTGAGCTATCGATTTCCAAGAAATATAGAACTTCTTAATTTACACCACAGAAACACAATCCGTAAATCCAAACAGGACACCAGAAACCTGAATTCCTCCAAAATAAATTATGAGAGAAAAAAGGAGATGGAGCAAAACTAATTAAAAGAGGCTTAAGAGACATATCAACCAATCACAATACGTGGACCTTTTTTTGGATCCTGATTCAAGCACACAACCTGAGAAACAAAAGATTTTGAAATATATGAGAATTTAAAATATTGGCACTGAATAGATGAAGCACTGTTTTTAGTCATTTTATTTTACAGGTACATACTGAAATACAAAAAGAATGAAAAAAGTTAATAAAGAGATAAATTAAAAATTCCCACCTATTTGGACATTTAAAAATACTCTAAAACAGAAAAGGTTATTACAGCTTTTCAAACTAGAAATGAAAAAGCCACTGAAGCATCATACGGGTTTTCAATCCTAATAAAGTAAATATCAATAACTATAATCTACATAAACAAAAAGTTGTTTGGGGTTCTCGGTAATTTTTTTTAAGACAAACAGATTCTTGAGACTACAAAAAATGAGAAAAATACTGTGGTTGATCACCAGCCATAACAGGTCCCTTTCTTGCTGTGACCTCATGAGGAGCCAGTATTATGGAATTCCAAGCACCTATAAAAGCCCCTGGTTGTGCCTAAGGTTTCCAGCTCAGGAAGCTGCTTTTCAGTGACCTGAAGGACATTTGACTGATGTTAGCTTGTTTTCTCCTTGACATTGCGGACTTTCTGTATATTTCATTTGTTACTATCTTTTTTATTTTTTCTCATTTTTCTATCTTCTTTATTTTTTCTCACATATTTTTATTTTTCTCTTTATTTTTCCTTTTTTTCTTCTTACTGGTTTTCTTATTTTTAAAATTTATTCTTTTGTTTCATTTCTTCTTTTTCTCAGTGTGTTAATGTTTATTTTTGTTCATTTTCAGTCTGCCATTATGTTTTGATTCCATTATAAAGATCAGTTCATCGGGTGGTCTCTGGAAGTGATTTTCTTTTGAGATGACCCAGACCAAGCTTCTCACCAGCTTATCACAAGCTTAAGCTGACCCTGAGACACCCTGCTTTCAAGCCCAGCAATTAATCCAGCATGGTGCAGGGCTTCTCAGTCATCTCTGCTGAGGAGACCATGTTGGCAACAACCAGATCTTCGAGACCATTAGCAAGGATATCGTTGCCATGGTGAATTTGGTCTGACACACCTTGACTAGGAAGAGGTAGCCGTAAAGATCACTAACAAGACTCGACAGAATTCCTCCAGAGACTATCCCAAAAAATAAAAATCTGCACATAGTGAGATTATGTGAAGTGATGGAGAGTAAGGACAAGCCGCCTTGTCATGGAGTAAACTAGTGGAGGCGAGTACCTAGTGGTTCATGAAAGTATGCAAAGAAGGGGCACCTGGGGGGCTCAGTCACTTAAGCTGCTGCCTTTGGCTCAGGTCATGATCCCAGGGTCCTGGGATTGAACACCACATCAGGCTTCCTGCTCGCAGAGAGCCTGCTTCTCCCTCTCCCTCTGCCTGCTGCTCTGCCTACTTGTGCTCTCTATCTCTCTGCCAAATAAATGAATAAAATTTAAAAAAATAAAGAAAGCATGCAAGAAAAAGCAATCAAAGCCAAATTCTACCAAATAGTGTTTGCTATACAGCACACAAGTATACAGCACCATATTATAGTATGGTAAAGTATAAAATAGTATAGTATAGTATGGTAAAGTATAGCATAGTAAATAGTTTGCTATACAGTACACAAGTATATGGTAAATGGTTTGCTATACAGTACATAAGTATACAGCACCACACCATAGTATGGCATGGTATGGTATGGTATGGTATGGTATGGTATGGTATAGTAAAGTATAGTATAGTATGGTAAAGTATAGTATGGTATGGTATGGTATGGTATGATATGGTATGATATAGTATGGTATGGTATGGTATGGTATGGTATGGTATGGTATGGTATAGTATAGTATGGTAAAGTATAGTATAGTATGGTAAAGTATAGTATAGTATGGTAAATATAGTATAGTATAGCATAGTAAATAGTGTTTGCTATATGTATCACAAGTTTTTTGTCCATAGAATTTAAAGACAGAAACCAGCTCTTGGATGCTGGTATGAACATTAAGACTGCAGACTTTGGCTTCAGCAACGAATCCACCACTGGCAACAAGTTAGACACCCTCTGGAGCAGTCCCCATTTATGCTACCTTGGAACTCTGCCAAGGCCCAAAGTGTAAGACACCCATCGTAGCTGATTCAGCCTGGGAATCATTCTCTATCCACGGGTCAGTGGATCCCTGCCTTTGATGCACAGAACTTCATGGAGTTACAGGAGGGAAAAGTGAGGAGAATATACCATATTCTCTTTGACTTGAGCATAGAATGTGAAAATCTGCTCAAGGAATTTCTCATTCTCAATGTCCCAGCAAGAGAGGTATTTTAGAGGAAATTATGAAAGATCCATGGATGAATGTGTGTCATAAAGATGAAGAGCTAAGCCCTACATAGACCCAGTCTCTTAAGTACAAGGACTGCACAAACTGAGTTGATTGTGTCCATGGTTTAGTCATGGGAGGATTTCTAGGACTCACTGATGAGCCAGAGATACACGGAGGTGGTAGCCAGCTATCTGCCTCTGGAACACCAGAGATCCAAGCTGCAGGTCTACAGTCTCACCCTGAAGCCTCAGCCTTCGGCAGATCTAACCACCAGCAGTACTCCCTCCCCATCCTACAAGGTATAGCACTGGGTCTCTGCCAACCCCAAGCACTGAGTTTCAATGAACCTATCATTCTTACCTACAATTGCTGTATTAGTCAGCTACAAAGACCACAACAAAATGCCACAGAGTGGGTGCCTTTAACAACAGAAATTTATTTTCTCTCAGTTCCAGAGGCTCAAAGTTCAAGATCAATGTGCTGTAATGTCTGGTTTCTAATAAGGTCTCTCTTCCTGGCTTCCTTGCTGTTCTCACATAGCTTTTTCCTCTGTGCCTGTGTATCCCTGGTGTCTCTTCTTCCTATAAGGACACCAGTCATATTAAATCAGGGCCCCACCCTTATAATCTAATTTAACTTTTATCATCTCTTTCAAGGTGCTATGTCCAGATATAGTCAACATTGGGGGTTAGAGCTTCATTATATGACTTTGGTGTTGGAGGGTGGGGAGCAGTAGGCAGATAATTCAGTCCATAACAATTGCTAAGAGTACTCAGAGGAGCCAGGGAGATCTTTAGAGGATCATGAAACAAGGCAAAAAGCAAGCAGCAAAGCCATCATATCTACTAGCCCCCTATCCTGCCCAGAGAGGAAGACCACCCCTGACCCCTCTGCAACAGTAATCTCTCTACCAGCCCAAATGACAGCAGGAATTCCCTACTTTGGGAAAAAGCCACCTTTGGCCAGGCCTCCATGCAGAAAGGAAGACAGCCTAATCATGTCAGGGTCTCAGGGCCTCCAGGGCCTCCAGGGCCTCCAGGGCTTCTGCTTCCCCGCAGTCTCCCTGGTCTTTTCCTGCCAATGCCAAGCATCCAAGACAGCCTGGATGTAGCCCAACCAGGTCTCTGGGCCTGCCCACCATGGAGGGTAACTGCAAAGTGCTACAGCCCAGCACAGCTCTCCAGTGTGTCCCTGTGACCTCCACTTCATCCTTCAGTATCAACAGCAGTGCTAGAACCTCAGATAATGCCATTTTCCCCCATGGTGTATCCAAACTAAACTCCATACACACTGAGCAGCATACCAGGTATGGGATTAGCACCTTTGCCCCAGTGTGCCCCCAGCCTCTTCCTCTTACAACAGCCACAGCCAGCACTGGGCCACAGGGTACTCCTTCAGGAGGTTCTCCTTCAAGTGCATGGGGAGACATCTTTGTTTCAGATTTGCTGGGATGAAACCTGAATTTTGCTTTTAAGCAAAAACCAAGTGAAGAAAACCCTGGAGAGGCCAAGCCACACTCACCGCACTTTATGTGGACTATGACCATTGCAAGCTCCATGGAGCCCCCAAGATGATGCGAGAATTCAGCAAGGTGCTTGACAGGAAGAGCTGCCAGGACAAGGTGAACCAGAAACAGCGCTGCTGGGCACGTGGGGCACCCCAGGGCCAAGAAGGCTTCCCACAGTGGAAGGCGCAGGTGTGCAAACTCCCCACAGTGGTCTCTCAACAGGGTTCATTTAAATGCATATCCAGCACCTCCATGACCCTCAAAAACAAAATAACCAACACAAGCTAAGCTCTAAAAGGCTGCCGGATTTAGAGGGCAGTGAAACGATATACTGTAACAATGGATACATTCGCCCAGACTCCCAGGATGTGCAACACCCAGAGTGAATCCTAATGTCAACTAAGGACCTTGCGGAGTGATGATATGCCAACGTAGGGTCATCAGCTGTAACAAATGTACCACCCTGGTGGGGGATGTCAATAGTGGAGAAGACTGTGCATGTGTAGGAGGAGAGGATTTATGGGAAATCTCTGTACCTTCTTCTCAATTTTTCTGTGAACCTAAAACTGCTCTTTAAAAATAGTTTCAGGGGCGCCTGGGTGGCTCAGTGGGTTGAAGCCTCTGCCTTCGGCTTGGGTCATGATCTCGGGGTCCTGGGATCGAGCCCCACATCGGGCTCTCTGCTCAGCTGGGAGCCTGCTTCCCTCCCTCTCTCTCTGCCTGCCTCTCTGCCTACTTGTGATCTCTGTCAAATAAATAAATAAAAAATCTTTAAAAAAAATAGTTTCAAAAACTACGGGGTAGGGGCCCATTGGCTCCATTTGCTAGCCTTCACGCAGCCCCACCTCAAAGGCAGAGACTGGACTAGTTTGTTTCCCCTGGGGCACTTCTCCCCTCCCCTATCCTTTTGTGGCTTTTCCCCAGGGTTTGTGAGAGAGAGGAAGTGGTTCTATAAAATAAAGACAAAAACAACACTCTTCCTCCTTCCCCTGCTCCTCCCCCAGGGCTTGTGTTTTTGGCCTACACAGCAAGAGTTCTACTATATACAGTTTTACTATATACTATATTATATATATATATATATATATATAATAGAGCAAATACAGCACGGATAATGGAAATCAGGGTTCTCACTGCAAAAAGAGGGTCACAAATATGGAAAAGGTGAAATTAAGAATATGCCCTATGGTTTGGGATTGGAATTGGAGCTATTAGTGTGTCCTCAACAGTTTTAATATATAGATAGATAGGTGTATGTGCCTATTCTGTCCACTAAGACCGGAAGCATAATATACCAATAATAGTGAGTACTGCCTAAATCTTGGTTCCTGTATATCACCCTCCACTTAAGTAAACCAGGCTCTTTGAAGAAATGACTAATTCCAGGGTTGGGTAGGGAAAATACAAGATAAACCTGCAACATCTTTTTGCTCCAGAAAGTAAGGAAGAGCTCAAAGAATGATAAGGGCGAACCAGAAAGATACAGAAGGATCTATAAAATATAACTGTCATTCTAATTGGGAAAATGCTAGTCATTCTCTTTAAATAATGGGATTGTAAGGACCTATTTAGCCAGAGCGGCTCCATCTTGGTCGAACAGCCATTGTGTGGTTTATGCAGTAAAACTTAAACATCCCACCCCTGCCACTGGGGACTTACTTAAAAGCAAGTCCAGGAAACTACTAAAATATGGTCGACCAGTCCCAGGTAACACAGCCCAAATACAAGGGTGGGTCAGGCCAGGTGGAGACATCCAATCAGGGGAGCACGCATACTGTCTCCCTAGCTACCAAGGAGTGTGGGCCCCGCCTTTTGGGCGCCTTTTGGGCACCAATTCTGACCAAGGTGATAGGCTAGCTCAAATATCTACTATAGGGTAAACTGTGATTCAATTGGCCACCCGTGTGTGACCTAGCATGACTGTGCAGCTTTCTCTGTGTGTTACAATCTCAGTGGCCACCTGTGTGTGGCCAGGCTCAACCACATGGCCTTTGCCCTTCAAAAGTTAGTCTGTAAGGCAGGGAGGGGTCACCCTCTCTGTAAGAGGCGGCCCCGACCAGTCGGTTTGATTCTCGATGCTTGGCATGAAATAAAGCTTTGCTTGACCTTCACTTTGTATCAGTCTCGCTCCTTTGATCATGGACCTAACAGGGATAGTTCCCATTAACACCTCTTCTATTCACATTGTGAAGGTCTGAGCCAGGATGATATAAACAAATGAGTTCTAAGAATCGGAAGACTATAAATCTATAATTTGTTGCATACTATATATTTTTAATTAACATATAATGTATTATTAGCCCCAGGGGTATGGGTCTGTGAATCGCCAGGTTTACACACTTCACAGCACTCACCATAGCACATACCTTCCCCAATGTCCATAACCCCACCATGCATGCTGTATTTTTTTTTTTTAAGATTTATTTATTTGACAGAGAGAGATCACAAGTAGGCAGAGAGGCAGGCAGAGAGAGAGAGGAGGAAGCAGGCTCCCTGCTGAGCAGAGAGCCTGATACGGGGCTTGATCTCAGGACCCTGAGATCATGACCTGAGCTGAAGGCAGAGGCTTAACCCACTGAGCCACCCAGGTGCCCCTGCATACTGTATTTTTAAAAACAAAACCCAAAAATAAATAAATAAATAAAAAATAATAAAAACAAAACCCAAAAGTATATATATAGATAAATTATTAGAAATAAAGTTTAGCAAGTAGGTTGGCTAACAATTCTGATGTATAGTTATTATCCAATCCCACAGAACAAGGGCTCAGTTCCACATGAGTGCCCTCCTCCCACTACACCTCAGATGCCAATCTCCATTTTCTTATGGGGAAAAGTTTTTATATTTACAACTAGCTAGCTGGCCTGTTTAGATGATCTTAATTTTTTTGGCAATATACAAAGCTCATAGTCAGGAGTCAGTCAAACTATGCCTTTTCTCTCCATCAAGCCTGATAAAGGTGTTGACCTCGGCCGGGTCAATGTCACAGTACTTCTTCACAGCCATGCTGATCTGGTGCTCATTGGCCTTGACATCCACAAGGAACATAAGTGTGTTGCTGTCTTCTATCTTTATCATGACTGACTTTGTGGCCAGGGGGAACTTGATGAGATAGTGGTCAAGCTTCTCTCCTAGTGGCTCTCTAATGATATTTGAGCTGCTTTCTGAGCTGCTACTAGAAGCTAGTTGATGTGTACATCTTTTCTCTGTGGCTGTGGACATCTTTTAGCACTGCCTCTTGGATTTCAAAGCCTTTGCTCAGCAACAAATAATTAGAAATTGTTGTTGTTGTTGTTGTTTTTAAATCCATTTATAGGGACACCTGGCTGGCCTCAGTCTGGTAGAGCATTTGACTCTTGATCTTGGGGTTGCAGGTTTGAGTCCCATGTTGGGTATAGAGATTACTTAAAAATAAGGGGCACCTGGGTGGCTCAGTCGGTTAAGCATCTGACTCACGGTTGTGGGATCAAGACCCACATGGGGGGCACCTGGGTGGCTCAGTGGGTTAGGCCGCTGCCTTTGGCTCGGGTCATGATCTCAGGGTCCTGGGATCGAGTCCCGCATCGGGCTCTCTGCTCAGCAGGGAGCCTGCTTCCCTTCCTCTCTCTCTGCCTGCCTCTCTGCCTACTTGTGATCTCTGTCTGTCAAATAAATAAATAAAATCTTTAAAAAAAAAAAAAAAAGACCCACATGGGCTCTGAGCTCAGCACACAGTCTGCTTCCGATTCTCTCTCTCCCTCTCCCTCCTGCTTGTGCTCACTCTCTCAATATCTTTTAAAAATAAAATCTTTAAAAATAAATATAATGAAATTAAAAATTTTGAAGATCCATTTACATAATTCAGAGAACATCAAGAAAACAATCTAAAGGTGTGTCAGAACCACAGAGGAAATTATAAGACTTTATTAAAATATTAAGAAGACCTGGATAAAAGAAATATCTAAGTTGTCCATGGGTAGAAAGACAATACTGTGGAGATATACATTCTCTCCTGGTTTATCTATAAATTTCAATGTAATATCTCAACAGAGTTTTATATGGACCTTGATCAGTTGATTTTAAAATGTATATGGAAGAGGAAAAGACAAAGAATGGTGAGTATCATCCATAGAAGAGTAGAGCAGAGGACTTGCCTACAAACTATAAGAAATATTATGAAGCTACAATCATTAAAACAGTCATATTTGTTCAAGTTCAGATAAATGAATGAGTAGAATACAGTGGAATGGGATAGGGTAGGATAGGGTAGGGCAGAATAGGATAGGAGTAGGATGGAATAAGAGAGCTCAGAAATAAACCCACACACTTATGTTTTGATCAATGACAGAAGTGGCATATTACATCAGTAGGAAAGGAATAACTGTTCAATAAAGCTGTGAAAAAAAATACAGTTCATATAGAAAAAGAAATTGGATCACTGTCTCACTCTATACCCAAAAATCAACTCCAGATGTATTAAAAACATAAATGTTTAAAAAAAACTTGTATTTTTAATTTAAAAAGCATTAACTGGATTTTTTTTAACCTTGAGCTAGGAATAATTTCTAAATAACATAAAAAGCATTGACTACAAAAAAAAATTAAGAAATTGTCAAAAGACACCTTAAAGAAAATGAAATAAGACACTCGTGAGATATCCTACAATTTAACTCAATTCTGATGTAGAGTTAGCATCCAATCCCACAGAATAAGAGCCCAGTCCCACATGACTGGCCCCCTCCCACTACACCTCAGATGCCAATCTCAATTCCAGGTGATTATCTACACTTCTGGCAAGCTATAAAGCAGAGGTGCCCACGACCTCCTCTTTAATCTGAGAAAGAGGTTTATTTACTAGATCACTGGTTTATTACAAAGGATATTAAGGATGCAAATGAACAGCCAGATAAAGAATACAGGTGATAAGAAGATAAAGACATAAAGGTGAGGTCTGGAAGGATCTGAGCACAGTATCTTGGTTCCCCTCAAGTTTACAGTAAACCACCTTCCCAGCATTTTCTGGTTTACCAACCTGGAAGCTATCTGAACCCTGCCCTTTTGGAGTTTTATGGAGACTTCATTACATAGGCATGCTTGAGCAAATCATTGGCCTTTGGTAATGGAGCTCCATCTCCAGGGGTCAGACTAAATGTTGGAACCCTCTAATCATAAGGATGGTTCCCATGACAAGTAGTCCCCCATCCTTAAGGGTGGTCCAAAAACCACTTCATTAACATAAACTCAGGTGTGGTTGAAACAGGCTTGTTATGAATAACAAAAGACACCATCGCTTACATTACTTAGGAAATTGCAAGGATTTTAGGAGCTCTGCGCCAATAACAGGAATACTAAATATGTATTTATTATAAATCATAACAAGACCACAGAGAGCTCCCTCACACATTCCACCAAGTGAGGACAGAGCAAAAAGACAGCTGTCATTTATCCAGTCTCTTATCAGACATTGAATCTGTTGGCTTCTTGATCTTAGACTTCCCAGCCTTAAGACTGAGAAATACCGGGGCCCCTGGGAGGCTCAGTGGGTTGGGCCTCTGCCTTTGGCTCAGGTCATGATCTCAGCATCCCGGGATGGAGCCCCACATCGGGCTCTCTGCTCAGCGGGGAGACAGCTTTCCCCTCTCTCTCTGCCTGCCTCTCTACCTACTTGTGATCTCTCTCTGTGTCAAATAAATAAATAAAATCTTAAAAAAAAAAAAAAAGACTGAGAAATACCTGTTATTTATAAGCTACCCAGTCTCTGGTATTTCATTATAGCAACGTAAACAAAGACAGGGTGACTTCATTCATATGCCTGGTGGTTGGCAGAACTGATGGCATAGGGGTCTCCTCTAGGCACCCTGTCTTTGCTCCCCATGTTTTCTTATCTTCTAGCAGGCTGATCTGGGCTTCATGTAATGACAAAAGACATCCTAGCCCAGTGTTTCGGTTTTTTTTTTTTTTTTCCAAGCTTCTGCTTGCATCACATTTCTTTTTTTTTTTTTTTTTTTTAAAGATTTTATTTATTTGACACAGAGAGAGAGATCACAAGTAGGCAGAGAGGCAGACAGAGAGAGAGAGGGAAATAGGCTCCCTGCTGAGCAGAGAGCCCAATGTGGGGCTCGATCCCAGGACCCTGAGATCATGACCTGAGCCGAAGGCAGAGGCTTTAACCCATTGAGCCACCCAGGCACCCCTTGCATCACATTTCTTAATGCACCTTTGACCAAAAGGGGTCACAAAGCCAAGCCCAGATTCACACGGTAGACAAAAAAAGATTCCATCTCTTGATGGAAGAACAAATCAAAAGCACAATCACATGGCAAAGAGGAGTGGATTTGGGATGGGAAGGATTTGTAGCCATTTTACAACCTATCTAAGTGTAAACATTTAAACAAGGACTTGGATTCATACTCTAAGTAGTCAGTGACTAAGCAGATGACTTAAATTACTATCCTCTCATCCTCGCCCTCTGTGGTTTGATTCCTAAAGGAAAGCTTTTCCACCAACAAGTTTATAGAACAGCCCATGTTTCTGCTTTTCACAGAGCTCTCTTGTGCAAATCTCTTATCCAAAGGGGTTGACTGAGACATTTCTATAAAAATACTATTTGTACCAATGATTTTCAAGAGAACAAGCATCCCCTACTACCCCAAAACCCCATTCACAGAGACTCACCAGACATGGGGTGGGGGTGTATAATTTGAAAACACTCAAACAATTTTATAGATAGAAAATGAAATATATACAATTATTTTTATAATACAAATTACAGAATTTATCGCATTGGTAAAATGGAGAAATGAGTTTTAAAACTTGAGAAATGCCAACCAGATGCCAGAGGGATCCCATTTTCCAGGTATTCCCTGAGCTCAGTAGAAGTCATTTCTCTTCCAAAAGAGACCCTGTGGTCATAGTGTCCAGTTAGAGAGACAACATCCCTGGAAAAGTCACAGGAATATTATTCTCCCGGCTGAATCCACCCACCTGCTAGTTGGCACTTGGCAACCTGACAAGTGTTTTACATTCAAAAGGTCAAGCTCTGAGTGAATCTGCCCAGAGACTCTAGTACCACTCACGCCTGGATGCCCAGGCTCAGCTTCTGTCCCCTGCCCCTGCCATTCTGACAGCTGTGGAAGAAGGGACCCAGGTCCCCCGTTTGGGCTGTCAGCACAATGACGGCAGCCCTTTTACTGAAGGTCAAACTCTAATTCTCACTCCAGGGAGCCTTCCCCACTCTCTTTCTCTCTTTCAGCTTGACTACCTTAATAATTGTTGGGATTTTTCCACTACTTTATAGTCTTCAAAACATCTTCCCTTTCCTTTGATCCTCTCCAATAGGGAGAGGGTATCAGAGCAATCCGTTTCCCTTTTGTAAAAACAAACCAAGGCCCAGAGAGACCAGGTAATTGAGTGTTGGGGGAAAGTATAATATATTAAGAAAAAAGGCTCTGGAGTTAGACCCCTGCCAGTTACCAACTGTGGACAAACTACATAAGAGCTCTCTGACTCAGTTTCCCTATATATAATATAGAGATAATCTTTCCTATTTCATAAGGTTTTTTTGCAAGAATGAAGTATAATAATACAAGTAAACTGTCTGGAATATAACAATAGCACCATCAGGCATCAGTAGGTATTTATTATTTATATTGCACACAGCTGGTAAGTGGCAAAGTGAAGACTAGAATGCACATCCATGGCCTGAACGCCACACTACCTATCTCCATCTTTCAATAAAGAGAGTGGGGCTTCTGTCCTGCTTTCCCAAGTAAGAAGCAAGCTATCCCATGAAGAAGTAGTCTAGAGGTCTCCTTTAAGCCAGTCTTCTTAAAAAGAAAATGTTTTCTTACAGCTCGCTGAGACTTCAGAAAAGAACCCCAGCTCTACTGATAATCAAAGTTCTTGCTTCTCACCGGGACTTTCAAATTCTTCCCAACCAACCTTTTATCAAATTTGCTCAAAAATCACCAAGTGCTAACTGTTTCAGTTATTTTCCCCCCTTCATCCCACAGTAATTATTAATAAATATGTTAGTGAGTAGGAAAAGATTATAATTGGCAACAGGAAGAAGAAGGAGAAAACAAGATCACATGATCTAGTTATCAGGTGGCCAAACCCTGAATAACCCACAATTTGACTTTGCCCACCATAGAGAAAATTAGAAATGTGTAGTTATAGGTTATAAAAATAACCAAATGAAAGCTTAGAAGCAGAAAATAATTAAATTTCAAATATAATAGTAATGATATAGAAAAAAAATTAAATAGGAAAGAAAATGAAGACAGTCAGAATCCCCAGGAAATACATTAAACCGTGACTGTGAAAAAAAAAAAGAGAATAGAAAAGAGAGAGGAAAAACAACATAGAAATCTACCTTCATTGCAATGTGTCTGACCAGAGAACAGGATAATGAATCTCCCACTACCATTAAATTAAACTCAAATTGCTTTTGTTTCTAATTAACATCTGCCTGGCCAAATGTGATGTATGAAAGTCTTCTTTTTAATGCCTTTCCCATGCCATGGAAATATTACAACTAGAATGGAAGCTTATGGATGTTTTTCGATAGCTTCCTCTAAAGTACAGGCCAAACCTTACAGAAGGTATATATGAGAGTCATTTGAATTCCAAATGCACTTATAAGGACCAGCTCTATTACAGTGCATAGCAAATGAATACATAATGAGGAGATATTCCAGACCAATTGTTCCAAATTATGCTTTAGATTATCTCTTCATTTCTCTTTTGAAAATATGTCTTATTATTTTTAGCATAACATTAAGAAACCCTTGACTTTCCTGGCATCAAAAAGCACCTCTGATTTCAATAGTTGCTCTCCCTCATACCTTTACACACCAGTCTGACCACACTGTACTTAGATTCTTGTCATTTCTCATCAACTCCTACCATCCTTTAAAGCCCAGTTCAAACCTCCCCTGCCCCATGAAATCTTTGCCAGCACTCTCAGATGGAGTAAAGAGTCCCTCCTCAGTGCTCCCATCACCTTATGTCCATGCATCTATTATTCTACAGGTGGCCTTAAGCAAGAATCTTCCCCTTTAATATCTGAACTCACCAGGTTACAGTCATAGCCATAGTGCCCATATAAATGGATTGTATTAATAATTGAGTAACAGAGCGGCATGTGGCTAGTTCAGTTAGTAGAGCATGAGACTCCTGATCTCAGAGTTGTGAATTCAAGCCGCATATTTAGTGTAGAGATTACTTAAAAATAAAATCTTTTAAAAAAAAAAAAAAAGGAGCACACTCCCCGCTGAGCAGGGATCCTGATGAGGGGCTCTGTCTTTTATTTATTTGGCAGACAGAGATCACAGAGATCAGACAGAGAGGCAGGCAGAGAGAGAGGAAGGGAAGCAGGCTCCCTGCAGAGCAAAGAGCCCAGTGTGGGACTCGATCCCAGAACCCTGAGATCATGACCTGAGCCGAAGGCAGAGGCTTAAACCACTGAGCCACCCAGGTGCCCCTTAAAAATAAAATCTTTTAAAAATGGAGTAACAAATCTGTGGGAGCTAGCTTAAATTTAAAAGGGTGGAGAGGTACAAATTATAAGCATACACAGAAAGCACACAAAATTCAAGCCAAGATCCTAGAAGAGTCAGATGCAAGAAAGGGAAAGTCATCTGGAATCCAAAAGTCATAGTCTCCCATTTCCATCACCAATTCACTGCATCTGCTCTGCACTACAGACTGACTATTCTATTATCAGATTACACAGCAAAAGGGGAGGATGGTGGTAGAGGGACTCAGTTCCACAATTTTTGCCCCTACAGGGCAGGAGTCCACCCATGCAAAAAGGATGCTTGTTGTCTCCTCTTTGGTCCCAATTCCAAATTCCAGGGAAGGAATGAGAATGCCTAGTTTGAGTCAGGTATTAACAGCGGTCCAGTTTACTAAGTTCAGTCAGTCAGGGCTATAGGATTCAAACACAATTATTGAGGACAATGGAAACAGGGCCAAAGAGAAGAAAAAAATCATTGTGACCTAAGCAGACAGCCCAAAAGGTGACTTTTTTTTTATAAGTAATTATAATTTTTTTTTAAGATTTTATTTAGTTATTTGACAGACAGAGATCACAAGTAGGCAGAGAGGCAGGCAGAGAGAGAGAGGAGGAAGCAGGCTCCCCGCCGAGCAGAGAGCCCGATGCGGAGCTTGATTCCAGGACCCTGAGATCATGACCCGAGCCGAAGGCAGAGGCTTTAACCCACTGAGCCACCCAGGCGCCCCTCTGTTCATTTTTTAATTGGGTTGTTTGGGGTTTTTTTGTTTGTTGTTGGGTTTTTTTTTTTTTAGGCAGAGAGGCAGGCAGAGAGAGAGGGGGGGAAGCAGGCACCCTGCTGAGCAGAGAGCCCGATGTGGGGCTCGATCCCAGGACCCTGAGACCATGACCTGAGCCGAAGGCAGAGGCTTAACCCACTGAGCCACCCAGGCGCCCCCCAAAAGGTGACTTTTAAACAGGTGTTCTGTTGACTAGAAGGGAGAGAGGAAAATAAGGAGGAAAGAAGAAAGGGAGAGAAGGAGGGAGAGACAAATCCAGATATATTTGGAGGGATTCCCTATAGTGATACTAGCCAAACTGGAAGGTTAGGAATTGAGTGTCTTCCTGGAGAAACAATGAAACCCACTGGTAGTGACATCATCGATGTCCACATGCATGTGATGAGTATCTGCAAGTCAGCAGCATGGACAGGGACTCTTACCTCTGACAACACATATGCCAATCAAAAGCAGAGATCTATAGCTTAGGAAAATAAAAAAACAGGCAAAGAGTTCACTGAAGGAGCGCCTGGGGGTTCAGTCGGTTAAGCGTCTGCCTTCAGCTCAGGTCATGATCCCCAGGTCCTGGGACAGAGCCCTGCATCAGGCTCCCTGCTCAGCAGAGAGTGTGCTCCTCCCTCTGCTCCTCTCCCGGCTCATGCTTTTGGGCTCCCTCACTCTCTCTCGCTCTCTCTCACTCTCTCTCAAATAAATAGATAAATAAATAAAATGTTCAAAAGAAAAGAGCTCACTGAAGAACCCAAAACCAAAAATCTCCTATACCTGTCAGCAGCATCTGCTCCAAATGACCCAGGGTTCTGTGGTCTTCACAGTTAGTGTGTATCCAATCCTAGTGGGAGGCAAAGGAGAAACCCGTGTCTGCTCACACTGATGGGTCAACGTGCGCTTGCAGCAGACAATGGTCCTCAGCCTGTCATTAAGATTAAAGCCTCAGTCCAACCAACATTCCTCAAAGTGTGGTCCACATCAGAGTCTCAAACAAGAAATCTGCAATTAACGAGCTCTTCCGGAGCACAGCACCACCATGTAGTACTAGGGTAGGCAGACCCTAAAATGAAGCTCAGGAATCCCCAAGCCACACCGTTTTACAGCTGCTCCCCCCAACATTGTACCAGGTCGGGTCTATATGACCAACAGCCGAAGTAATGGTATGTCACTTCCAAGATTAGGTTATAAAATGATTTCAGTTCTAGGCTTGATCTCTCTGTCATTCTCTGCCTTTCTTTCCCCTTCTCCCTTTCCCTCTCCCTCCCTCCATCTTTCCTTAGATCACTCTTACTGGGGGAAACCATATCATGAGCAGCCCCAGGGAGAGAAGCTTGCGGTGGGAAACTGAAAGCCTCCTTCCAACAGCCCCATGAATCAGCTTAGAAGGGGATACTCCGGCTCCTTCAGAAACTGAAGCACCAGCCCACAGCTTGACTGCAACACCGTGAGAGACTCTGAAATCAGAACCACTCAGCTCAGTCATTCCCAGATTCCTGACCCTCAGAAACCATGAGAGAGAATAAATGTCCATTGTTTCGAGCTACTTGTTTTAGGGTACTTGGTTACACAGCAATAGATGATGGGTACTGATAGCTAGTCTCTGTCCTGCGCCCTTCCTCTCCCTGATTATGGCTCCTCACATCGAGGGATGAAGTTTATTTTTTTTTTTCTCCAGTTAAATTTGGGTTGGTCCTGTGACTGATTTGCGCAATAGAAGGCTGCGGAAGTGACATTCTGAAATTTCTGGGCCTATATCTCAAAGGACTAGCAGCTTCCACTTCCTACCACTTGGAACCCAGACACATGCTGTGAGCAACCAAAGCTGCGTGGGAAAGATATGTGGAGGGGAACCAAGGTGCTCCGTCTGGCATCCCCAGTTGAGCTCACAGCCAACAGCCAGCACTGCCTGTGTACAACGTGAGCAAACTGTCTTGGGCATCCCACCCGAATGAGCACCCCAGACGGATGCAGCCTCCCCTAACACCATGTGAAACAAAATTGCCCGGTCAACTGAAAGAATTTGAGAATATAAATGGTTCTTGTTGGTTTTTTAAAGATTTTTTTTAAAAATTTACTTATTGGACAGAGAGAGAGAGATCACAAGTAGGCACAGCAGCAGGCAGAGAGAGAGGAAGGGAAGCAGGCTCCCCACTGAGCAGAAAGCCCAATGCCGGGCTCAGTCCCAGGACCCTGAGATCATGACCTGAGCCGAAGGCAGAGGCTTAACCCACTGAGCCACCCAGGTGCCCTGGTTCTTGTTATTTTAAGTTACTAATTTTAGGGGTAGTTTTTATGCAGCAATAGATAAAAAAAACCAAAAAACAAAAAACCACTGCCTTAGGCTAATAAATTTATTCTTTACATTCTGAGCATCAGTCTATAAGTGAGGTATAGATATCTGTCCACAGCACCTTTCCAGGCAAAGAATTCATGCCATGTAAGATAGTTCTGCACCTCATATCTCCCCTGCATCCCCCATGATGTGAGTATCCACCAGAAAACCACTTGGGCTTTTTGACATTGGCTCCCCCAATTTCATTCCTGCTTCTAATGAAGAACTTCATTTCCCGAGCTCTCCTGGGTCCTAGCACTTCCCAAACTACTTTACTTCTCTTGATTTATGAAATTATTATCGCAACTTTAGGAGCTACGTCCTGTGGTTAGCTCCATTCTCCATATGGGGACACCGGGCTGGAGAGGTAAGGAGATTGCTGGAGCTCACATAGAGCTAATACACAGCAGAGCCAGCAGTGGGACTTGGACACTCCACCTACACGTCCACACCCCTAACCACAATCCCATACTGCCATCAGTTCAATGAGGCAAGTTAGATGATGTTATTGCCTCTATTTTAGGGACAAGGACCTGAGGCTTAAGGACAGTGAGTCCCTGGCACAAAGTTCGCACAGTTAATAAAGGGAAGGGCTAGGAGGAAAACTTCCACTAACACCTACGTTCTCTAACATACCCTTATTCTAGATCCCTGCATTTGGAGAAAGTGCAGATTGCAGCCGAGTCTGGTCCAGTCACATAATTTCAACTCTTAGAGACTCCACTTTGTCAGGTATTTTAAGAACAAGGGTCAGTGAATCACACATCTGTGGAATAAACCCAGCAGCTCCTTAATCCTCCCCCACCTCCCTTTTGGAGATCCTCAGAACTTAGGAACATTCCCTTGAGTTCTTTAAATACTCTGCAAACATTTGGCCCATTTTCAGGGACTCAGAAGAAACTCACCATATTTAGAAGTTCTGAGAGAAAAAAAAAAAGAGTCAGCAAACTCACAGATCTACAAAAGAGAGGTACTACTCCCTCTGTGAGTGCTTCCATCCTGAAAACCCTTTTGCTCTGCCCTTGTTTTTTTTTTTTAATATTTTATTTATTTATTTGACAAATCACAAGGAGGCAGAGAGGCAGGCAGAGAGAGAGAGTGGGGGGGAAGCAGGCTCCCTGCTGAGCAGAGAGCCCAATGTGGGGCTCAATCTCAGGACCGTGAGATCACAACCTGAGCCGAAGGCAGAGGCATTAACCCACTGAGCCACCCAGGCGCCCCTGCTCTGCCCTTGTTTTAACGTCACTTCCATCCAGGAAATTTTTCACATCTATACTCCACGAACAGTGAGAAAATAAAAGAAAATAAAATTTCCTATACACTATTTCATCTGGGTTTCGTAAGCTTCTTTTAATAGCAAAAGGTATTTTACATATGTAGCATGATGGTTTATTGAGAATTTGCTGCAGAATAATCTATGGGTCCACCTCTTTGTCTATTAGGAAAGAATGAATGGTATTCACCCCTACCCAAAGTGCCTCTGTTCCAGGGCCAAAAAGGAAAGCTGCTTGACAGGGGTGGGGAATAGGAGGGCCCTGATTAGAAACCCAAATCAGACTTGTAAGTCCTGAAGGCTTTGTTCAGGGTCAGGAGAGATGGGCTCTTTCTAATAGGGCTGTAACTATTCAGCCAGCTGCCCAGAGGGGATCTGGGCAAGGCATTCTAGGAGCAACTAGTTTGCAACTAACTAGGTTATTCCAGAGTGAAGAGGAGTGGTCGGTCACTTGGCCCTTTGGTGCTTTGAGAGTAATCTGAGGTAAGATTCCTCAGACCAGTGGGTGGGGGATAAGGAAGAGCTGACCCTCTTCACACATTGGGTCTATGGGGCACGGCTTCAGGAACCTCAGCAGCAATCCATCTCTATCCATCTTTGCGTTAATGCTTTAATAGAAATCAATGCAAAGTGTTCTGGGGAACTCCATTAGGTTTTAAAAGGTCCTGCATACATGGTTTATAGCACATAGCTCATCTGTATGAAGTTGAGGCTTCACATTACAAATAAAAGCTATTCAAGCATATTTAGTCAAAAATAAGAATTTTTTATAGAATAACATGATGGCGGTTTCTTCTCTGTCAGTCAGAATTCAATGCAATAACAGAACCACTCTCAGCATTATAGAATAGAAAATGTATTTAGGATAGAAATGATACCTTGCACAGCTGTGGGAGTCGCTGGGGAAGAAATGGTCTGAAAAGGTCAACTGGAGGATCAAGAAAGCCACTAACCATTCTTCCCGAAACCCTGGGCTGGGGGACAAGCCAGAGTGGTGGGAACGAGGATACTGTAAAGCTTATGCCTACTAATGCCCACTCGACATTGCCTGTTTTATCTCTTCTCCCTTCATAAGAGTCCCACTTGCACCCATCTAAAGGACAGAAATGAACCCCAAAATTCTACCCTTTGGAGAAATTACAGTGCTCTGGCTTCCACTGGAGAGAAAAGATCCTCATTCAAACTCCTTATTTTCATGCCTATATGTAAGAAGTGACAATGGTATTCTAATTTTACTTCTCTGCGGGGGTTCTCATGTAGAACAAGCCTTCAAGCCTCAACTTAATTGATTTTGACTTTATTGATTTTACAAAACTTCCGGAACAGTGAATGGGTGAGTGATGGTTTTGAAACATGTTTTTGAGTTCTCCCACAAAAGGTACGATCTAATTCAACCTCTCCTTGATTACAGGCTGACCACAGTGACTTCTTCAAAGGGATAGAATGCAGCAGAAAGTGACGCCATGAGACCTAGGAGGTTAGATGACAAAAAGCAATACAACTTCTACTTGCCTTTTTCTCTCTCTTTAGAACATGTGCCTCTGGAATCCTATGCTATCATGTAGGAATTCCAATTACCCTGAAGCTGCCTGCTAGAGAGATTACACAGACCTTGCAGAGCTAGAAAGAGATGTCAGAGGAGCCCTGGTTGATCCAGCCCCCAGCTGTTCAAGATTCCCAGCCTAGGCAAGGAGCAGCTTTCAAATAACTCCCCTCTCTAATGGCCAAGCTGCCCAGCCCACACCAAGGAGAGCAGAAATGAGCTTCTTCCACTGAGCGTTATTCAAAATGCAGTTGTGTGAGCAAAAGAAATGTTACTGAGAGGTAAGTCATAAGTTTTAGGGTGGTTGATCACATAGCATTTTTTTTTAAAGATTTTATTTATTTATTTGACAGACAGAGATCACAAGTTGGCAGAGAGGCAGGCAGAGAGAGAGGAGGAAGCAGGCTCCCCGCTTAGCAGAGAGCCCGATGTGGGGCTCGATCCCAGGACCCTGAGATCATGACCTGAGCTGAAGGCAGAGGATTTAACCCACTGAGCCACCCAGGCGCCCCTATCACATAGCATTTTTAACTGAAACAGGAAGCAAAGCAATTTTCCAAATAAGCTATAAAGTGCTAACTTCAAGTAAAGTACAAAGATAAAAGTGCAAAAAAAAAAAAAGATAAAAGTGCATATGTGCCAACACATGGCTATGGAAGTTCATTCATGTGTCCCTCATCTACCCATAACAAATACATATGAAGTGTCTGTGTGCTGAGAACTCAGTGGCAAAGACAGAAATGATCTCTGCCTTGACGAAGTCTCATGCTTCAGACTACTGTGAATTAAAGAGACACTGAAGGAGTGATTTATGAGTGTTAAAAGGGCAAGCCTGGGATGCTCTGTCAGATAATAAGTCATATGTCTTTTCTAGAAATTTCTTAAAGATGTATTCCTCTTAATTAGTCAGAGTCCTTTAGAATCTGGCAATGTTCTGGATATACAGAGCAAAAGAAAAGATAGAAATTTACAAGTTCAGCAAATGCAGGCCACCTGTGTCACAGAGGTATACGGTGGCTGCTTTCAACTGTGGCAGTCGGCTGTCCTTCCTCTGAATCAAACACACATAAACAAGATGCTAATTGTATGCCCTTCCTGAACCTACTTTGAAATTATTTATAATGATGAAACTATAAGATCATCTTGTCTAAGAAACACTGCTGTGCAGAGTGGCCATAGTTTGGTTGCAAATCGAAATTATGCACCAGGTCTATATTAGAAGCTAAAAGCTTTCTCATCGGGCTGCTGATAATGAAGTTTGCTAACCATTCTAGTGCATAAAGTAGAATTATGAAAACTGATTCAGTCTAATTATCAAAGGGTCGGAGTTTTTCCACCATTCTCAAAATGTAGCCATTGAAGCAGCTTGAAAACTCGTTGTCCAGAATTTAAATTGCCTATTGCCAAGGCTCAGTGACTGTTCCAGGAATGAACAAAAGTGCTTAAAATCTCCGGACTGTTTGATTACAGGTACCTATCTGCCGTTTGCTCGGTCATGTACAACTGTGCAATTAAAACAAATGGTGGCACATAAATGGCTGACTGAGGTAGATTTGGCCTGTGGGCAGAGTGCCAGTCTGTTAGAAGGAAGTGCCAAGCACAGTGGGGAAAACAATGAACACAAAAGACACACAGGCCCCCATGCAAGAGACCCTCTTGAAGCTTATAGTCTAGTCGGGAGAAAGACAAGCAAACGCCATCCATAAGACAGTGTGTAAGAGCTGTGTTGCAAAGGATCAGTGGCGTGAGATGACAGAAAGTTACCCTGAGGGAGCAACCTCTAAACTGAAGGTTGTGTAGGAGTCAGCAAGGCCAAAGTGTGGGGAAACAGAGGAGAAGAAATCCTGGTTCAGGCCGAGTCAGGTACAAGCTAGGACACAGGAAAGACTCAGAATGTTAGAGGAACTAAAAAAAATTCAGAATGGTTGGGAGATTAGGAGACAAAATGGTGGAAGATGAGGCTGGACAGGGAGGGAAAAGGGTTTCAGCTGGGTCATGAAGGACCTCATAAGCCATTTTAAAGAGGTTCAACTTTCTGTGCCTAAGATTTCATTTCTAACATGAAAAAGATGAGTTTAGCTAGCCCCTCAGATTTATCCTGTAAAAAGATACTCACTTTTATGAGGATCTCTAAAAATCAGGTAAATGGAAGAATCAGTTCTTCTCTGGCCTGAGGTTAAGACAGCAGAGAACATGGAGTTCCCATTGTCATGCTCAGATTTTTGTCTTCCCAAGACTGGTAGCAATTTACTCCTTTACCCACTCAGCCCTGACCTCTCTCTGACCAGCAGATTGGAGAGGAAGGACACAGAATGAAGTCTGAAAGCTTGGAAAATATCATTTTTTGTTCTTAAGAGGGAATCATGCAACAAAAAGGATACGGAGTACTGTTTCATGCAAGCACAAGACTGAGTAAATATTGAGAGTTCAGAATTGTCAAAGATTTTATTTTTAGCATAAGAAAGACTCCTGCACAGAACATTTATGCCTTTTATCTGGTTCTCAGAAAAATCATCTATCTTAGAGTTACTACACAGCACATGTCAATACACCACCAGCACTTGGCAGCCACCCTTTACTGCTGGCAAAGTCATCATTTACTGCAGTCAAAGTCATCACGCATCTGTAAATTTACTAAGTAAAGGAATGACCTCCTCTCCTGAATGTTGTTGACCTGTATGCAGAAAGGGCCTGAGCCAAGTGTAGCATGCCTCCTAGATTGAGTGCTAGGCGTTTAGTGCACCTAGTACGGTACTAGGCAGTGAGAAAAATAAGGGATGAATTAAATACAAGTCATAGTCTGTTGAAAGTCCAGACACAGGTCTGATGACATGGGACAGGCAGAACTTAGAGAGCAAAATCTTTACACTTGCCTGTTTCCTAAGCTAACCAGAGAAAACTCATAATAAGGAAACTCTTTAACACTAAGCAAAAAGACAAGTATTAGTATTAGTTCTCTATTGCTACTATAATAAATTACCACAAAGTAGTGGCTTAAAATAACACAAATTATCTTATATTTACAGTTCTAGATATTAGAAGTCCAAAATGAGTCTTAAGGACCAAAGCCAAGGTGTCAAGAAAGCTGTGTTCCTTCTGAAGGCTTTACAAGATCCATTCCTCCCCTTCTCCTGATTCTAGAGGCTTTGCACATTCCTTGGCTCATGGACCCCTTCCCATCACTCAGTCTTGCTGACTTATCTCCTTCTCTGACCCTCCATCTTCCCCTTATAAGATTCCTTGTAGGGGTGCCTGGGTGGTACAGTTGGTTGAGCACCCAACTCTTGGTTTCAGCTCAGGTCATGAGTTCAGAAAGATGAAAGAAAAGTTCTGGAGAATGATGTTGGTGATGGTTGCACGACAGAATGAATGTATTTAATGCCACTGAGCTATACACTTCAAAATGGCTAAAATGGTCAATGTTATTAATATTTTACCACAATGAAAGAATACAAAGAAGTCAACTCAAGGAAAAAACTACACAATGGGCCTTAACCAAAATAATACCTGACTTTGGATATCCCTCCTAGAATAATTTCCTGGAGAGAAAAGTGTGGCGTATCTTCAATCCGGGGGCTGAATCTTCTCATCATTTTGTTTTCCTCTTAAAGCATTGGAATTTGTGACAGGTCATGTTCATTATGAAAAAATGTTTTCCTTTTGCTTTTTAAGTTACACTAATGTAGGAGAGATGAGTCAAGCAAGCAGATTTTGTGGGGGGGGGCTTTGGTTAGTTTATTTTTTTTAAGTATTTTCATTTGTCCACATCATGATTTTAAACTCATACACACACACACTCCCTATCTAATGCACCTACAAACACACACACACACACACACACACACACACACACACATACACTCACACACAAACCTACACAAGAAGTCAGAGCTTTGCTCAGACCCAATGACTCTGTAAAGTGAATTTTTCACTGATTTATCAGTTCATTTGAGCAAACTGCGGACACAGCCTCAGAAAGACCATTCTCAGAATAGATGGTCAACTTTTATCCCGTAGCAACAACTAGGAACCAATTAGAGTCATTCTCTTCAATGGGGCTTATTATTGGTGCTAATCTGTGAATAGAAGAGTCCAATTGTGAGGAAGGTTAGCAACCCCAAATAACATGCCCACGAGGTTTATTAGGCTTCTGCCAACACCTTTAGGCTGCCTTAATTGCCTCTTCAGGGCTGATTTCACACAGAGAATGGAGTCATTTCCAGTGCTCTAGTCTAGTTCTCTCAGCTTCAGGTATGGAAGGCAGGGAAGAGCACAGAAAACTTGGGTCACTCTACTAAACCTATAAAAGAGGTATTTTAAGGAACTTCCACAACATTGCACAGCTAAATTCAGTAGAACAGAACCTGGGGCCCAAATCTGTCTTACTTAAAATCTATTACATTTCTACTACATCACACACTAACCCACTCCTGAAGAGTCAGCCCTCAGAAAAAGAACAAGCCAATGTGTGCCTTCATCCAATATTGTTCAGTTCTTCCTATATCCTGGTCCCCTTTCAGCAGCCCTCCTTACCATACTCTTACAGGAGTCCAGTCCCCTGCCACACATACCCATTAAGGAATAAAGCAGTTGGTGAGATGAACTTCTAAGTCAACTACAACTAGAACTAACTGGGTGCTTGGACCTATGTTAAATGTTTCACACGTGTTATGAAAAATATTTTGTAAAGTCTTATTCTTAGATATGATTGGTGATGCTGAGGACTGAGAAATCATCAGCAAAACCAGAGCCTAAATTTATGACACCAGACTGAGTCCCAGGCCTTTCTATTTCACCACATTGCCCTTGGGGCCAAAACATACAACTCCATCTTCCTCACCACAGTGAATGTCAGTAAGTGGAGTACAATATTGACTTTGTCATATAAACAAAGCAGGCAAGGGAAAGAGTAGAGATGGCAAAAGAACAAGGAGCCCTTAGCCAAGGGAAGAAAGGACTTTTCTATGAAGAAAGCTCTCTTACATTTTGCTTTCAAAGAATTTCTTTATAGCAGCAAGGACTCTATGAAATACATTTGTGTTGGAAAGCACAAGAATGCATCAATATTTCTTCTGTGTTTTCTGTCTTGGGTTGAAGGACTGTGGTAGAAATTGTTCCTTCCATCAGGAAGCTAACCCTGATTCTGGCAGATAAATAAGGTAAGGCGGATCCAGAGTCAATCCTGATAGCGTCCCAAAGTCCTCTCGCTCCTCTGACCAACATCTTAGAAAACTAGATCAGACGTTTCCTAAGAGATTTGCTCACAAGAGGTTCATTATTCTTTGAATCGGGCTGGAGTAAAAATCCCCCTGTGAAACGGAGGGGAGGGGGGCCTACCCCTTGGATGGCTTCGTGTTATTTCCTGTCTCAAGATCTCCAGGGCTGAGAGTGCTTACCCTAGAGCACCCCCTTGCAAAGTTGGTGAGGGGGGTGGTATGCAGGGAAAAAAGACTTTTCAAGGAGATTCAGGTCAAGGAACAAGAGAAGACTCAAGCTGGACCTTGATTTTTCTTTTCTTTTACTCAGCCAATGAAACCACCCAACAAATTGCTTCTACAGACCAAAAAAAACCCTGACGGTTTGAAAGGAGGGATTCTAAGTGCTTCCTTTTCAGCTTTGTGAAAAGAAATCTTTTTCTCTGAAATTAAGCACAGAAGCAAGCTAACACCACCAGACAAGTGGTAAACAACTTTGACAGAAATTAATCAGGACAAATCAGTGTGGCAGGGATATTTGGTCTCCCATGGAAGTGTCAGAAAATCATACAATTGTCAGACAGTAAGTGCCTAGCCTAGAAGCCAGGACAATGCAGGAAACTTCTCATGGATGAAATTAATACACAGAAAACCCCTCGGTGGGCAGAAGGTACTTTCCAGGGAAGTTTGTGCCTGAGCTTAGGAAGAATCAGAGTCAAATGCAACAGACAGTTCCGGGACAGAGCTGAGCTGACCAACAGCATGGTTTTTATGCCTATCACTTGAGCTTGTAAAATTTAAAGAATTGAAGCATTAAATCTTCCACTGACAAGTCTCCTGGAGAGCTTGTTTCTGTTCTCTAGCTGATTACAGCATGTGAAAACCCCAAGCAAAGTGGTCCTAGTGGAATGTGCAAGGAAAATTTCACTTCATCTGACTGCCATCAAGCTAGACTCAAATTGTGAAGTTACCTGAAGCTTCATGATGAAACTGGAAAATAAAACACCTGGGTTCCCATACTGGCCCGGCTGCCGTCCCCATAGGGAATCAATGCTAGACCTTATTTCTTTCCTCTGAAAAATGAGGGGTTTTTTTTCTTTTTTTTTTTTTTTAAAGATTTTATTTCTTTATTTGACAAACAGAGATCACAAGTAGGCAGAGAGGCAGGCAGAGAGAGAGGGAAGCAGGCTCCCCGCTGAGCAGAGAGCCCGACGCGGGGCTCTATCCCAGGACCCTGAGATCACGACCTAAGCCGAAGGCAGAGGCTTTAACCCACTGAGCCACCCAGGTGCCCCCCAAAATGAGGGTTTTGATGAGAGTCTCTAGCATTCCTTTAGGCCTTCACAATCTAGATTTCTAAATTCATCTCTGGCCCCTTTTATTTCCCTCTATTCCAAGTTCTCCCCTCCCCTGCCAGTCACTTGCCTACTATATTCCAAGGCAAAAGACTGACCCATGATAATGTCTGTAAATGTTATTTGATTCAGAATACACACACACACACACACACACACACACACACACACACACACAGCCAAAGGATAAAGATTTTACAATCTTCATTTTGCAGAGCAAAAGCTGAGACTCAGAGGGATTAAAGCATTTGCCCAAGATCGAAGACCAAGAAGAGGGTTGCTTTGGAATTTGAATCCAGGACCATCTAACTCTGAAGTTCACATTCTCCTTGCTGTAGACTGTATCCTACAGTCTCTCTCTGCGGCTCTGGACCTTTCTTATGAGTCCCAGGGCAAATGGCTCTTTTTCTCTCAGCTTGAAACTCCTAAGGAACAAACCTCTGTTCCCCATCAAAGCCCATTTGTCCTCTCTCTGATTTCCTCAAATGTCTATCAGTTTTGCACACATTTTCTTTATAACTGAGAGGGGATAACCTATTCTAATTACCTATTCCAACCCACTTATAAAAAAGAGGAAGAGGGGTGCCTGGGCAGCTCAGTCCATAAAGTATCCAACTCTCGGTTTCAGCTCAGGTCGTGATCTCAGGGTCATGAGATGGGGCCCAGCACTGGGTTCCACACTGAGCATGGGGCCTGCCTAAAATTCTCTCTCTCCCTCCACCCCTCCCGTGCTCTTGCTCTTTCTCTCTCTTAAAAAAAGAAAAAAAAAAAAAGAAGAAGAAACTGAAGCCCAGACAGGAAGCATTTTCTCATACAAAGAGTATTTACACATAAGGCCCATTTTAAGCTTTTTTCAGCTTTAAGCTATCACACAGTCATGACTACTAAAATATCACTGAACTGTCTCTGATTAATGAATTAACTCTCATAGGTAATATTTTTTTTTTACAAATAAGATACATTTTCTACCATAATAAAAGGAATACATGCTTATTTTTGACAATTTGGAAACTAAAGCAAAGTAGGACAAGAAAGAAATCCATTCATAAATCATCAAAGGAGGGCACTATTAAGTTTACCAAATTTACTTCCAGTACTTTCTCTTTCTTTTCCTTGGCATCGTTTCAGTTTTATTTTTTTATAAAGCTTTTTTTCTGATTATAAAAATAATATGTGGTCCACAAAGAGATACCACTGTACACCCAACAGAATGGTTAAAATTTTAAAAAGGATGAACACCATCAAATATTGGCAAGGGTATGGAGGAATCAGAACTTGCTTACATTGATGGCAAAAGTATAAAATGGTACAACCACTTTGAGAATGGGCCTGGAGTTTTCTTACAAAACCAAATACAGGGGCGCCTGGGTGGCTCAGTGGGTTAAAGCCTCTGCCTTCAGCTGAGGTCATGATCCCAGGGTCCTGGGATCGAGCCCCATGTTGGGCTCCCTGCTCAGTGGGGAGCCTGCTTCCTTTCCTCTCTCTGCCTGCCTCTCTGCTTGCCTCTCTGCCTACTTGTGATCTCTCTCTGTCAAATAAATAAATAAAATCTTTAAAAAATAAATAAATAAACAAAATTAAAAAAAAAAAAACCTAAATACATACCTACTCTATGACCCAGAACTACACCCAGGGATTTACCCAAGAGAAAAAACCTATGTCCACAAAAAGACTGTATAAGAATGTTCATAACAGCTTTATTTATAATAGCCCAAAACTGGAAATAGCCTAGGTGTCCATCAATAGGAGAACCAAAATACCAACAGTGGTACATGTGTCCCATTCCAGCAACAGAGAGGAACAAACTACTGGTATATGCAATAGCATGGGAAAATCTCAAAAACATTATGTCGAATAAAAGAACTTTACATAGAAGCCTGCATACTGTATGATTCCATTTACATGAACTTCTGTGACAGGCAAAACTAACCCATGCCAGAAAAATACAAGCACAGAAGTTGCTTTGGGGAAATGGACTGACCCGGAATGAAGGCACTTTCCAAGGTGATGATGATGTTCTGAATCTTGCTAAGGATTAGTCAAGTGGATGCATTTGTCAGAACCCACTGAATGGTACACAGAATTTGTGCACTTCGTCTTACAAATAAATCTTACCTTATAAGGAAAAAGAAAAAGGTACACAACAAATACTGAATTTTAACAGTAATGCATAATGAAATATTTCGGTACAGGTATACTGAGGCCAACAACTTATTTTGAAATGCATCAAAAAATAAAACAGATAAGTAGGGAAATGGGTAGATAAGTGATGGAGTGTAATAAAATGTTAACTGTAGAATCTAGGTGGTGATATAAGCTTATATCTAGTGATATAAGCATATTCACTAAAAAATTATTTCATACTTTCTGTATGTTTGAGAATAATAAATAATAATAAATAATAAATAATAAAAAATAAATAATAATAAAATGTCAGGGGAAGGGGAAAAAAAGGAAAAGAAAAAAAGTAGGAAGTATGGGAAACTCAAAAAGTTCAGAGAAAACAAGACTCTCCCAAAACACTATACCGAACAACAATATTGAAAACAACAGTGAATTACTCTCCATCCTTTTTTCAATATTTAGTGGTGTGGGTGGGTGTTTTACAAAATTAGTACCAAACAGATATAAATCTTCATATTTGAAGTAGCATTTTATGAACGGTACTTTCCCAGGCAATTAAATATTCTTAAAAAATACTGTATTATAATTTATTTCAGTTTATTCTGGATATTTTAGGTTATTTTTCACTGCTGTAAGTAAATGACAGCTTGACGAACATGCACGAGTAAACAGGCATTTTGTCTAAGGCCTTACAGCTACCTAACGCTGTTTGCAAAAGGAAATACTTTCCAAAGCAATACAGCACTGGGGTTTAAAGGGTGGAAATATATCCACCTCTACCACCTACTGTCTTTCCTTAGGAAATGTACTGAGTCTGCCTAGATCTATTTCTTCTTCTGTGCTCCAAGGTAGTATTCTGGAAGTGCCTAGCACTGTGCCTGGTACATGATTAACACAGTAAATGGCAGCTGTGATTATTTCATGTTATTTGTGCACGGTGACAGCTAATTGAGAATATTTCTGACAAAAGAAATATTCAGGGAGACACAGCAAGAAACATAGATTATAACAAAAACCTGTCTAGCTTGACTTAGTATCCCCACATCTTGCAATTTCAATCCTGTCAGAGGTACTCAATAAATATAAGCCGAATAAATTGGTAATGAATGAATGTATAAATAAGAGGGTAGGTGCCTGACTTTAATTTACCTAGCCACGAGGGCAGCCTCAACTTCCCTTGTAAGCTTTTCCTGCCCCTATCCCTCTGGAAGCCCCTGAACACATCTCCTTTGTTAGCTGAAATTGCATGGGATGAGTTAACTTGGAGACCAGAGTTCAAAGTCTGACTTCTATCTCTAACTAGCCATGTGTCTTTGGACTAAGATACTGGTTAAAATAAATAAAGAAAGAAAGAAAGAAGAAAGAGAAAGAAAGAAGAAAAGAAAAGAAAAAGAAAAAGAAACCATTATTCTATGAGTATTACAATAGTCTCTAATGAGGGAAGGGTACAGAACATGTCATGACCCTCCCCCCCTTGTTCAGATGTGAAAACTGAGGCCCAGAGAAGTTAAATTATTTATCCAAATTTCCTCCTCCAGACCAAGAGGCAGTCAAGTAAACAACCTCCACAGGCCCTTCTGGCTCTAAGGGGCTTAGGCTGCAAAGAGCTTCCCCCATAGACTACCCTTCCGGCTACATCTTTCTGAGCGCCTTCCCACTCTCATCCTCTTCCCCAAAGCCAGCTGCGCCAAGCTATGCTAGGGGTTTTTGACAACAGAGGGGGCTGCCGAGACAAACTGGGCTTTCTCCAAATAAGGAAGAGAAGTGTGCCAGCCTACTGAGATGCAGCCCGAGTTCCTCATTCCACCCTGAGTTCTGTGAAGCCCCTTGAGGCACAGTAGTACAAAATACTCTTGAAATCAGTGGTACGAAATATAATCCACAAGGAATATGTGCTCTGGTCCTCGCTCTGCCAGTAACAACCGTCATCCCAGGAAAGTCCCTTCACAGAAATGTAAAAAAGTCCTTGCTCAGGGGTTCTCAAACTTGGCTGTGCATCAGAATCTCCCAGATTTTACTGAACATACACAATCCAGGCAGATACACACACTCCCCAGCCATTGTCATCCCCACTGTGTTCTTAGACATGGACATGCAAGGCGAGCCTGTGGCTGCATCTCCTTCCTGCTATTTGCAAACAAAAGTTCAAAACTTTCATGTTCTGAGCAGTGGGGAGAAAGGATTTGGTTCTAAAGGTTCCTGCTTTCACAGGATTATTCTGGGATTTCTGTGCCCGGATGGTGACTTCACATGCCATACTGGCACTGGTAGAAAGTCCATCTATGGGGGAAAATTTAATGCTGAGAATTTCATCCTGAAGCATATGGGTCCTTCCACCTTGTCCATGGCAAATGCTGGACCCAACACCAATGGTTGGCAGTTTTTCATCTGCACTGCCAAGACTGAGTGCTTGGATGGCAAGCCTGGTCTTTGTCACGATAAAAAAAAAGAAAAAAAAAAAAGGCATGAATATTGTGGAAGCCCTGGAGCACTTTGGGTTAAGAAACATCAAGACCAGCAAGATCATCACCATTGCTGACCATGAACAATCTAACAAATCTGATTTGTGTTTTAGCCATCAGACCATTCCTTCTGTAGCTTAGATGAGCCCCCCTTCATCCTCATCTGCTCAAAATATCCCAAAATCTTTGTGTTCTCATTGCAGTTCTATGGGTTTCATATTTGTCTTACCCCCTCCAACTCTAGCTGGATTGCAGAGTTAAGTTGATCATATAAAATAAGAACTAAACAGAAGAAAAAGAAGAATGAGGAGAAGCAGGAGAAAACACACAATCCAGGCCCCATCACAGACCTATTCCTCTCCCAGAATCTTCAGGCATGGAACCTGGAAATCTATAAGATCCTAGGCCTTTCTAATACAGAGACATTTTTGGAAGCCACTAAATTAGATAAATTCAAGGTTCTTTTTTTTCATTCTGAGATGTAAACTCAAAATGCATCAACCTCTCTCCTGCTCCCATAAAATACAACGCCTTATATTTCTGGTTTACTGTTCATCAGATGCCTAGAGAACTGTCTTGAGAATGATTTGAAGGCAGAACTGCACAGCAGAAATAGAACATGAGCCACAAATGTGAGCCACATTTATAATTTTACATTTTCTAGTAGCTCTTTAAAAAAAAAAAGTTAAAAGAGCAGTGCCTAGCTCAGTCAGTTACGTGTTTGCCTTCGGCTCAGGTCATGTTCCTAGGACCCTGGGATTGACCCCATATCAGGCTCCCTACTCAGGGAGCCTGCTTCTCCTTCTGACTCTCCCCCTTCTGGTGCTCTCTCTCACTCTCTCTAAAATAAATAAATAATTTATTTTTAAAAAAGTTAAAATAAGGGGCGCCTGGGTGGCTCAGTGGGTTAAGCCTCTGCCTTCAGCTCAGGACATGATCTCGGGGTCCTGCGATCGAGCCCCGCATCAGGCTCTCTGCTTGGCAGGGAGCCTGCTTCCCTTCCTCTCTCTCTGCCTGCTTCTCTGCCTACTTGTGATCTCTCTCTCTCTCTGTCAAATAAGTAAATAAAATCTTAAAAAAAATAAAAATAAAAATAAATTTAAAAAAATAAAAAGTTAAAATAAACAGGTAAAATTAAGCTTAATAGCATATTTTATTGAACCCAATATATGCAAAATACTATCATTTCAACTTGTAATAGATGTAAAAATAATTGAGATATTTTACATTTTTTTCTTTTGTGAGGTCTTCATGAGCTTGTTTGTATTTTACAACATTCATCAATTTGGACCAGCCACATTTTAAATGCTCTGTAGCCACATGGAACCAACATTAACCCACATTAGTCAGAGCTGTTAAACCACATCAATAGGAGGGGATGCGATAATCAATTAGTAGTGTCCATGATGAGCAGGGGTTTGGTGGGGGGGAGGCACATGTGCCCTACAGTAGTCATCACTGGGTAGTGAACACCAGATGACCTAATTTCTAGTTCTCTAGAGATCAGGCAAAAGGACAAAGGTCAGAGGGGACTCAGCCTAGGACTCACTCATAGGAGGGGACAGAAATCCACACTAGTGTTTAGTGGTTAGAAGCACTGCAATCGACTGTAACAAACATTAAAACAAGTAAGACAAAGATTAAGCCAGGAGGGAGTAGAATAAGCCCAAGCACCACCATTGAGAATATATGTTGTATTCCTTCTATGAAAATAACCTTCCTAACTCAGGGTCAATATAATGAGCCTACTGAAGGGCTCCTGCTTGATTTATAAGGAACATTCACAGTGTGGTCGAATATCCAGTAGGAGAGATAGCCAGTTGATACACAGTGCAGAACAAGTAGGGAAGGAAGGTGCCTAGACCATGAAAATAATAATGTAATCAGGAATAATGAAAGATCATATTTAGAAGTTATCATTTTAAAAAAGCACTCTAGGGATGCCTGGGTGGCTCAGTTGGTTAAGCAGCTGCCTTCAGCTGAGGTCATGATCCCAGTGTCCTGGGATCGAGTCCCACATTGGGCTCCTTGCTCGGCAGGGAGCCTGCTTCTCCCTCTGCCTCTGCCTGCCATTCTGTCTGCCTGTGCTCGCTCGTGCTCTCTCTCTCTCTCTCTCTCTGACAAATAAGTAAATAAAATCTTAAAAAAATAATAAATAAAAATAAAAAAATTTAAAAAGCACTTTACTATCCATTTTCATTTTTTTCTTATGACATGCGCAAGCAGGTGGGGTGCACATCCCCATTTCAGAGGGGAACTGAGGTTCAGAGAGCTATGTCTTTGCCCAAGTCTCATAGTCAGGGAGTAAACACTGTAATTTCTCCACACGAAGCTTTCTGGTCCATATGGGAATTCAACCCTAGCCTCATTATCGGTGAACTCTGGCCAGCTACTCACCTGATACAGCTATTAATACCATTAATTCACTTTTCAAAGGCCTTTCCACTTCTAATAGATTAAGACCCAGTTAGCTTTCTATCCACCCCTTCCCCTGTGTCTGCATCTGCGCCTCTGCTCTCTCTAATCATATGTCTCCCTGGAAGGTATAAATGCCTTTGCCTGAGGCAAGGATGCCTTTTCTACAGCACCATGTGGAGCTGACAGCCGGCTGGTAACACGGGAGCAGCACTTTCCTCTGCCGGCTGAGTCCATATAACAACTTGCAAAGTCACTCAGGGAGGCATGGAAAGATTTTGAACAGAAAAGTCATGTGATGAAATGAGCCGGATAACTGAAGAGGAAAGAAGAAGAACCAGAAATAAAAAGAGGAAGAAGGGAAGAACAGTTAATAGTCCATATTGGCTCTTTTCTCATTCAGCTCTTAGCTTCTGTGACTTCCTCAGAGAGGCCTTACCTGTCCAATCTTCCTAACGTAGCCTTCCCAACATCCTATCAGACGATCATTCTTTGATTTGTGCACACCATCTGTCACGCTCAGACGTCTTTGTTATTACCTGTCACTACCCCAGGTTGACTGTGAAGTCCATGAATGCACAAACCTTACCTGTTTTATTCACTGCTCAATCTGCAGATATTGTAGCCACCCCTGGCCCATAGTAAACACTCATTAACTATCATTTTAGTAAATGAATGAGAGGCAGAACTAAGTACTTAACATCATTTACTAGTTATATCACTGAATCATCACATTAATCCAAGGAATCAAGTCTTACATCTGCATTTTCCATGTTTTAATAAACTAAGCATGAGGTGATTGTTTATAACCTGCATACTGTAAATTCACTAGTGATGTCCTAATCCTCCAAATCCAAAACCCTCTTAAAGAAACCTTCCCTCATACATTCTAGTCTTGTTTCAACACTGGGGACTGTTAACCCTGGGTTCCCCCTAGAAAATCTCTTTAGGAGTCCATTCAGTCAGTCATTTAACAGAAGTTTGTTAAGCACTGACTATATGCCAATCACTTAATTGTAAGAGCGGAGGGGGAAAAGTTTTGGCCAAGCAGAAATTGGAAAGGGGCCTAATACAACAATGCTGTTTTTCTCCCCATCATTTCTTTTCAACTTTCTCCACTCACTGGTCCCTATTTTTCCTCAGTCTCTCAAATGTGAGTATTCCCAAGGTCCAGCTGTAGGCTTCTTTTTGTGTACATTCCCACCTGAATTGGTGACTTCAATCTATGATTGCGTCTTTTGAACTCACCAAATGCAAATGCCTTCTAAATCAATAATCTCCAATGCAAACCTTTCTCCTGAACTCCAAATCTGCATCTCTTTTCTACCAAAACATCCCATCATCACCTCTTTTCAACTCAGCAACCCACAAACGGAATCCTTCAGGTACCCTGTCCTACCAAACTAGCCTGAATTCCCAGCATCTATTCCCTCAGAGAGGTCACAAAGGAGAAACCAAAGAGACCCAATAATTTTTAGCTCCAATTAGGTTTATAATCAGCAAGAGAAGCATCTGCTCCCTACCAGGACTTGAACCCTGTCCTCCACCTCTCCAAATGCTATAACAATAACAACAACAACAACAGTAAATTTTCTATAGGTCAGCATAAGGAGGAGTGTCCTTAATGCACTGGGTCAATCCAGTGGTCTAAAATGGCTAAAATAGGGGCCCCTGGGTGGCTCAATGGGTTAAAGCCTCTGCCTTCAGCTCAGGTCATGATCTCAGGGTCCTGGGATCGAGCCCTGAATCGGGCTCTCTGTTCAGCAGGGAGCCTGCTTCCCCCTCTCTCTCTGCCTGCCTCTCTGCCTACTTGTGATCTCTCTCTCTGTGTGTGTCAAATAAATAAATAAAATATTTAAAAATAAAAATAAAATGGCTAAAATAGCAAACTAGTAGTAAGAAAATTGGCTTCAGAAGGTGACATACAGATTGAGGGCAATGGACTAGAAATAAGGGCTGTAAGTACAATGGACACATTCTCCACTATACTGTAGGGTCAGCAAAGGGCCTAAGGTCTTAGGTTTCAAGATAGGAAGTGGGAACAGGGGCTCCTACAAGAATGTTAAACTCCTTGCAGTTAAATCATGATACACTACTTAAAGCCCCTATTACACTGATTCCACTTTAACCCCCTGCAGGGATGGGCTAGAGTCAACAGGGAAAATTTTTAAGTATATAAAGTTTCCTAGTACAAATTCAAAAGTGCTCCTGGAATTTGAGTTGCAAAACAAATGGAAAATCCTTGGCCTAGCAAATTCAGGTGTAAGGACTGAGAAATGGACAGACTTTAGCAATAAGAAAAACCCTTGCTAGTCCACTCAACCCCTTGATCACTGCTGGAAGAATTCCCTCTATTGCAAAGGTAAACTGAGTCCATTGAGGACCACTACTAATAAACAGTATTAAATAAATAGGATCACTGCTAATAAATAATAAATAAATACCATCTGTATACACATTCTTTGAGAAAGAATGTCATGACTGATGAATGACTTCTGCTATGATGAGTGAGACACAAGGTAATAACAGGATTATCCCACATACTTGCCATCCCAAATGGTCAAGTAAGTTTTAGATTTATTCTACTAATCATAGTCAACAAATATCAACACTTTATTTTTGCACTACATAAAAATGTGAATTTAATTTGACCAAATACATTTTATTTGAATCAAGCTAAGGAACAGCTGCTAATATTCCATAATGCTCAGGACAAAGCCATGGGTTCAGTCTCTGTGGGCTCGTTAACTTTGCTCTGTTGAGCAGTTCCTGATTCCATCCCTTTAAAAAGTCATAGAATTACTTATAAGTATATTCTATTCAGTTATGTAGAAAACAAATCAAAATGAAATGCACTGTCAATATTATGATGTCAACTCTCCCCAAGTTAATCTATAAATTCAATGCAATCCCAATCCAAAATCCAAAATAAAAGAAATTTATAATATAAACTTCTATTCAGTTATAGAAATTGACAAGCTGACTTTAAAATTTGTACAAAAATGTAAAGAATGAGCCAAATAATTTTTTTTTAAGGAACAAAGTAAGGGAACTCACACTACCTGATTTCAGGAGTTATTATAAAGTTATCATAAACCAAAAAATGTGATACTGGTGAAAAGACATATTTATAGATCAGTGGAACAAAATAAAGGGCCCATAGCAAATATGTTAAGGCAGGTCAATGACAGAGAGGATAATCTTTTCAACAAATGGTGCACCAAAATAAATCTCAACCTTACTTTATACTACAAACATAAAAACAACTCAAAATGCATCATAGAGCTAAATGTAAGAACCAAAACAATAAAACTTTGAAGGAGGCAAACATTTCTTAAATCAGACACATGAATTTAATAAATTGAACTTCACCAAAATTAAAAATTTTTGATCTACAAAAACCATTGTTAAGAAAATTAAAAACCAGTTGCCTGGGTTGCTCAGTTGGTTTAGCAACTGCCTTCAGCTCAGGTCATGATCTTAGAGTCCCAGGACTGAGTCCCACATCAGGCTCCCTGCTCAGCAGGTGGGTTTGCTTCTCCCTCTGACCTTCCCCCTCTCATGCTTGCTCTCTCTCATTTTCTCTCTCTCTCAAATAAATAAAATCTTTAAAAAAAAGAAAATTAAAAACCAAGCAAGCCCAAGACTAGAAGAAAATATGAGCAAAACAGATACCTGATGAAGGACTACAAACAGATACATATTAAGAACACAACTCAGTAATTATTTTTTTTAAGATTTCTTTATTTTAGAGAAAGGGAGAGAGAGAGCACAAGCGAGAGCAGCAGAGGGAGAGGGAGAGAGAATCTCAAGCAGACCCCGAGCTAGTGCAGAGCCTGACTTGGTGCTCAATCCCACCACACTGAGATCATGACCTGAGCTGAAAACAAGAGTTGACACTTAACTGTGCCACCCAGACGACCTACAACTCAGTAATAATAAGAAAACCAATTATAACCAAGGCAAAATATCTGAACCATCACTTGACCAAAAAAGAAGAAGAAAGAAATACAGATGGCAAATAAGCACACAAAAAGGTGCTGATCCTTATTAGTAACTAAGGAAATGCAAATTAAACCACAATGAGATATCATTATAATTCTTAAAATGGTTAAAGAAAAAGACTGACTATGCCAAGTGTTAATAAACACATAACTGAAACTTTCATATACTGCTAGTGGAAATGCATAATGGTAGAACCACTTTGAACAGTTTGACAATCTCTTAAAAGTCAAATATCTACCTACAATACCATTCAGGCAACCCTCTCCTAGGTATATACTCAAAGGAAAATAAAACATATATACGTACAAAGACTTGAATGTGAATGTTCACAGCAGCTTTATTTGTAATAGCCCCAAATTGGAAACAACTCAAACGTCCATTTATAGGTCCATAGATAAACGAATCAGAAATCCATAATGGAATACTACTCAGCTAGAGAAATAAACAAACTGCTAAGAAACACAGCATGTCTGAATCTCAAAATAATTACACTGAATAAAAAAATCAGACAAAAAAGACTGTATACATGTTTGATTCCATTTATACGTAATTCTAAAAAATGCACAAATAATCTATAGTAAAAGAAAGCAGATCAGTGGGTGCTGGGAAATATAGGGGAGAGAAGGGATTATAATGGAACATAAAGAAACTTTTGGGAGGTATGAATGCGTTCACACCATAATCACATTGATTATGGTGATGGTTCACAAGTGTAGACATACATGTAGACTCATCAAATTGAACACTTTACATATGTGCAGTTTATTTTTATGGCATTGATATTGAACAAAGCATTTTTAAGGCATGAGAAAAGACTTGAAATTTAAATAAACTAAAATGCTTGAGAAATTATATTTGATCACTGAAGTACAGATGTCCTTATATATATATATATATATTTCCTCTGCTCTATTTATATTTTCCAAAATTGTAATCTTTAAGTGCTTTTATTTTTTTCTCAAACATAACTTTACATTTGCTCCTTATAACAAAGTTAAACAACAAAGAAGTTTAAAAGGGAAAATCTACTCATAACACTCATTACCGCTATCAAATCCCAAACCCAAATTAATTACCATTAACAATTTGGTGTGGTGCTTTCCAGGCCCTTTTCCATGAATAAACTGACAAGAATTGGTGTGTGTGTGTGTGCGTGTGTGTGTGTGTGTGTGTGTGAATTTGGAAGTGGGATTTGATGGTGGTAGTGAGTAATGGCCACTATTCACTTCAACCTTCCCAGTTTCACAAAAGCTCTTCTTTTGGCCAACTCTAACAGAGTCCTACAGGGACGGGAACTGTGGGAAACAGTTCCCAGCTGAACCAACCTTACCCAGCATAATCTAACACATATAATATAGTATATCGTGCTTTATTTCTTTATCCCTTTATTAACTGTATGTATTTAAGTTGATTCTATGTTTTTGCCGTGTTGTGTTAAAATGGCTACCAGGGTGCCTGGTTGGCTCAGCAGGAAGAACATGCAGCTATTGATCTCAGGGTCCTGAGTTCCAGTCGCACATTGGGTGCAGAGATTACTTACTTACTTACTTATGTACATACATCTATACAAACACATTACATACATACACTAACTTTAAAAAATAAAATTGCTACAATAAATGCCCTTGAGTATACATATCTTTGTACCAGTGGTTTTTGTTCAGATGAATTCCTAGAAGTGAAATTGCTAGGTGAAAGGATATGTGCACTTAAAGTATTTATAGATAAGTCCAAATTGTCCTCCGAAGTGACTGTGCCAATTTGCACCCTCTTCTGCCTTGCTTCCTTGTCAACACTGGATATTACTTAGCAATACGGTAGAGGGAAAGAGTATCTTGCTTCATTTTGCATTGCTTAGATTATTAAAAATGATTGAATCTTCCATATTTCATATGTCTAATGGGCTTATACTTCTTCTTTGAATTGCTGCTTACATTCTCTGCCTTTTTTTTAATAGAACTGTCATTTTCTTGTTTTCTTGCTGTTCTCTATCTTTTAAGTACATTTTAGGTAAATATTTGCAAGTATTTTCACTCAGCCTGTGGTTTACTTTATAATTTAGCTTATAGTGTTTGGCTTTTGTTTTATTTTGTTTTGGTTAGGGTCTCATCAATTTATTTTATAATAAAAAATTCAATGTATGCTGAAGGACTAAGTCATTTCATTTAGCTGTGGCTCTGTAAGTAGGATTCCCCACTCCTAGGAAAAACCCAGACGTATAGATTCTATTGGTGGCAGGTCAGAAGCAAAGCTGTCCTAAATGCAAAGAATTACACTTGACCCTTGAAAACAAAGGGTTAGGTACAGCAACCCCCTCATGCAGTCAAAAATCCACATATGACTTTGGATTCCCCAAACACTTAACTACTAATAGCCAACTGTTGACCTAAAGCCTACCCATAACATAAACAGTTGATTAACATGTATTTTGTATGTTATATGTATTATATATATAGTATATACTGTACCCTTATGGTAAAGTAAGCTAGAAAAAAGAAAATGTTATTAAGAAAATGAGAAGAAAAATACATTTATAGCACCATATACATGCGTTTATTAAAAAAAAATTGTATATAAGTGAATCTGCACAGTTCAAACCCTATTCAAATAATGTTATTCAAGGGTCAACTATAGGGGCACCTGGGTAGCTTGGTCATTAAGTGTCTGCCTTTGGCTCAGGTCATGATCCCAGGGTGCTGGGATGGAGCCCCACATCGGGCTCTCTGCTTACCAGGAAGCCTGCTTCTCCCTCTCCCACTCCCCCTGCTTGTGTTCCCTCTCTTTCTGTCTCTCTCTCTCTCTCTCTCTCTCTCTCTGTCAAATAAATAAATAAATAATCTTTTTAAAAAAAAAAAAAGATATTCTGCTCTATATAAAAATATAGAGATATTCTGCTCTGAACAACCTAACTATAGTTTTGGGGAAATCCACAGAATTCTAATTCTGAGTACAGAAACTCTCTCTGAATATTTAACCAATATTCACACTGTCTCAGAACACTGCTTGGAATTTCTCAGACCCTATTCAACCATGGAATACTAAAAATGAAGCACCCTTGCTATAATCACCACCATCCCCTTTCTGCACTCATGGTAGACATTGCTAATTGATCACTCTTTTTTTCCAGAGCCCAGATGTGGTCTCAAAAGTGTTCTCTAGGAGTACCTGGCTGGTTCAGTTGGTAGAGCATGTGACTCTCAATCTTGGGGTTGAGAGTTCAAGCCCATGTTGGGTGCAGAGATTACTTAAAAATAAATCTTAAATGAAATGAAATGTAAAAGGCTTTCTCTATGCAGCATTCCAGAAGGCTTCTTCTACCAATTGATCAGAACTGATGTTTATGACAAAACTTGTTTTGGCACTCTGGTTCCTGTCCAACCTTCTATTTTTAGAAAAAGGAAAAAAGACCCAGGGTAGGGATGTGACATCCATAAAAAGCAAGCTCGTTGCAAAGCCAGAACTCAAAACCAGCTTTCTGTCTCCCAACTGAATGCTCCTCCCAACACTCCATTGCATCCTGCCTCTTCTGCCACCACCTAGGAAAGCCCTTCATGGGGAAGGGTCTTCTGGGGAAGACCCTTTTACATAATAAGACATATAAATGGTTTGATCACAACATCTGTGTCAATAATATCCTGATAGGCTTAGAGCTGGATTAAGAAGGGGTCTGGTTGGGCAATCAACACTCTATTAAGGGGCACTGGAAAATAGTTGCAAATGTAAGAAAGTGGAGAACTTGTCTCAGCAAGGCATTCTATGGAATTGGATGAAATACCAAGTAAGTTGTTTGTGGTGGGACTGGGGTGCAAGGGCCCCCTGAAGGAGCAGTCTCACTACCAACAGATGCTTTCTTTCTTTCTTTCTTTTTTTAAATTTTTTATTTATTTACTTGACACACAGAGAGAGAAATCACAAGCAGGCAGAGAGGCAAGGGTGGGGGGGGGGAGCAGGCTCCCTGCCGAGCAGAGAGCCCAATGTGGGATTCGATCCCATGACCTTGAGATCATGACCTGAGCCAAAGGCAGAGGCTTAACCCACTGAACCACCCAGGCACCCCCAACAGATGGTTTCTAAACTGGGGGCCTGATTAACTTTTATTTTGCAGAGTGGAGCAATAACAAATACTGGGGACGATAAAGAAAAGAATAAAGACTGACAAAAGCTAGCTGCGCATCCTCTGTACTTTCTTCAGGCATGTTCCTCTACAGTAACAGTGAACCAATCTCTGATTAGCAATCTAAGGGATCACAGTATTTTGGGTCTGCTCTGAGCACCAGATCATTGATCCTCAGGGTATAGTAATGTCTCTAACCAGCTTTGTTCCCCATCCTCCCCTAACTCCAACAACCCCTAACTCCACCCATCCTTCCATCTTACCTACTCTACGAAGGCTTCCCTAACTTCCACAATGCCAATGGTTACCAGTTTCTCCTTTTGAGTACCATCTGTATCTTAATTAGGCCTTGGGAATACATCACCTATTATTAGTAAGTATTTCTCTATGGAAGGACAACCTGCTTCTTCTCCACCAGGCACAAACTGTGCCTTTTCCCTTGTATGTATGCCATATAGCACCTAGTTGATGCTGCCATTGCTCAAAAAGTATCTGGTGATTAAATGGCAAAAAAAGAAAAACTCACACTCGCTTCTGGACTTGACTTTCAGAGGGTCCATGGAGATCTTGGTGGCACACAGAGTTTCTTCTTCTCAAAGGCCTATCTGGCTGGGTCCTGTGCCAGTCATGCAAGGATTCTGCTTATTCTGCTTGGAGAAGCATGATTTTGATTTGCGTAAACTGTTTCTTTTCTTCTTTCTTTCTTTTTTGGTAACTGACTCTTATTTTATCATAGTATTGCACATATAGTAGCAATTTTTCTTTTTAAGATTTTATTTATTTGTCAGAGAGAGAGAGAGAACACAAGCAGGAGGAGCAGCAGGCAGAGGGAGAAGCAAGGTCCCCACTGAGCAAGGACCCCAATGCAATGTGGGACTCAATCCAGAACCCTGGGATCATGACCTGAGTTGCAGGCAGACCCTTAACCAAGCATCCCACTGGTAATTTGTTTCTATTTGCTCTCATGCCCAAGGCTAGCAACAATTTGTGGTGAGGCCCGCAATGTAATTTATTTTATCCTCTATCACGCAGGCCAGAATTAGAGAGAAAGGTAGGGAAGCAAGAAAAGTGGGGCAGGAATAAGAGAAGGATGAGGATAATGTGAGTTCGCTGATAAATGCAAATCTTTATCTAGAACACTGGTTATTAACTTGAGGAAGAGTCTGTCCCCCAGGTAGGTGCCAGATTAAATACAGTACACCCAGTTAAATTGACAAATTCTAATACTTATTCATTGTTTCTCTGAAATTCAATTTAACTGAGCATCCTGTATTTTTATTTGCTAAATCAAGCAATCCTATCCCAGGGGACACGTGGCAATGTCTAGAGGCATTTTTCATTGTCGTGACTTGGGGGTGGTTAAAAGACAAACTGAGATATATTAAAATTTTTAAGAGTTTATGTGAGCAAAAAAATCTATTCAAATCGGCAGCACCAAGCCCGAAGTGGCTAGAAGCATTCCTGCAACAAGACTGCTGCAGAGAACACACGGAGGCAATGCAAGGATTGACTGGTTACAGCTTGAGTGGTTTGGTTGCCTTCGTTGGGAAAACCCAGTTGGATGTTTGTGATTAGTTGTCCTTAGGGTTTGATTTCTTCACCTTGAGGTATTTATAGGTTTACGTTTTGCTTAGGTCTGCTAAGGTTGTAGCACCCCTCGTCTAATGGCCTCCTTGTTTAATCAGTTTAACTGGGCGCTACTGGCATCTAGTAGGTAGAGGCCAGAGATGCTTCTAAAAATTCTCTAACATCCAGGACAACACCCCCCTCCCCAGCTGCAAAGAATGATGTGGTGCAAAATGTCAACAGCACCACTTGGATGGTGCTTGGATAATTTTTTATCTCTAAAAAGTGCCTAGTATGGCTAAAATGGCACAGTAGGAAAACAGTCCACATGTGTATGTATAAGTATATATATTTCTTCCCCACAGAAAAACTATTTGCAAAGTTGCTTTCTTTTCAAATCCACAAGCTAAGATAATCTAGAGCTTCATAATGGTAATTTCTCCCCGGGGAGATATGACAAAATTCAGATCACATTCGGGGGAAATATACTCAGAAATAATAAGTGATTTTCCAGGATCCCACAGAGGCCAAGGAAAAATAGAATTAACACTCAAAACTGCTAAACACATTGCTCATTGAAATAAACCCAGCCTATCTGCACCTCTCCTCCGCTCTCACCGTGCTCAGAATAGGGCAGTTGGGAAGGGTTTTAGTTTTCAAGAGGAGATCAAAAGTTTTCACGACTGATTAGCATCCAGAAAGCAATAGCTTCCCTTAACCTTGAGATGCAAATAGCCCAAGATTGTCAAGGGATCCGAAGGGCTGGAGGATTTGATGGAAGATCAAATTCCCGACATTTCCAGGGCAATTAGTTTCACATGCAAAGTCACAGGAAGGTCCTGCCTACTCTCCAGGAGCGGTAAAGCTGTAATAAGACTCCGAGCTTCACAAACTTGGACTAATTGGCCTGCATCCAGCCGGCAGAGTTCATTATTGTTATCCCCATCTCCTAGAACACTGAAGGTGGGTAGAAATCTTTCTACTCCACCACCACTAGGCACGGGCTTCTTTAATATTTCCCACTTCGGATCACCAGGCATAAACTCTAGGTACTGGGACTGCCTAGCTAATTATTCACACTCGAGGAAAGGAACGGTCTGAAATTAAGTCAAATCTCTTTGCAGATGCCTCTTAAAATGCCACTGGAAGGTGAGTCCTGGCCACAGAAAGGTTTAAAACTGTTCAACATTTTTTTCTGATAGTTAAGGAAACCAGGGAGGAAGTTGTTGTCAATTACAGCCAGGACTTTGGAGCATGAGCTAAATTGATTTTGAAAGATCTGATTACTGAACCGCTTCCCTCACCCTGGCGGCCAGGGCTGGAGGCACGGCTGAGTTCCCCGAACGTGCTGTGGCAGTCGAGATCCAGCCAGGTGGCCGCATCCATGTGGTGACTCAAATGCAGCCTGTTGTCACGATGGATTTTCTGCTCACAAATGTACAGTTATGCCTGCATGTCTTTTTGTCATCGACTTGGCTCTCTCAAGGGCAACATGTCAGCTTCCTCCGGGGCCATTTAATGGCTGGGGAATCTTCCATTGGGCGACCCTGCCTGACTGACAAGGTATATGACAACCCCAGATTCTCTAGGGCTTTCACCTCGATGTTTCTCTGCCTCTGGTACTACCGATGAGGCTTCACGTTATGCAAGCCGGCAGCAGCTTTCTCAAATCGGCCAGAGGATATGGGCTGCAAAGATGTGCCCAGGGAGAAGTGGCCAGCCGAAGATGCCGGCGCAGTCCTTGCGGGCAAGACTGACTCCCCACTGAACATCCTGGCATTGGTTTCCTCACCTTTCTGGCTTTCCACTAACCTTTCATGCAAAGGTAGGGTTGGTAACAGGAGGCCTGGTCCTGCAAAGGTTTCTGCCCCCTTTACCTCTCAGGGTTGCTTGTAACCATAAGCTGTTGTGGTTAGGAACAGGGTTCCGCATTTTACTAGCTTCGTAATCTTACACAAGTTATTTTTTAACTACACTTTTCTCATCTATAAATGTAGGATAACGATACTGAGACTGCAAAGAGCTGAGGGAAGCAATAAACGAACTGCTCGCACATGGTAAGGACTCAATAAATACGACCTTATTTGTTGGTCGGGGCGGACGTGGTGGTGGTAGTTTGGGCTTCCCCTGTCACTCAAAGGCATGGGCAAATTCAAGCCTTCAGGTCCACTCTATAACACCCACAAAAGTGAAAGAAAAGCAAAAAGAAAAGAAAGAATGAATCATAAAGGGGGAGAAAAAATACTCCAAGTTGATGCATTTTCTTTTTTGCTTGTTGCATTCTAAAACCTCTCTCCCGTCCCAACCTGTCTCAGTGTCCTCCTCCTGCCCTGTTTTTACGAGAATCGCTGCCACCCACTGACCTTTACTCAGACAGCCCTCTCACGTGCACACCGGTACTGTTAAAATCCTGCTGTCCGGGACATCAAAGCTTCCACTGTCTCCGACACTCTGGTCTCCACCATCACAGCATGCCCACCGGAGTGGCTTCCACGCTGGCAAAGCACACTGCTGCCTTCAAGGGGTGACCTAAGGGATGCTAGGAAGCCATGCTTGCCCGAGAGCCTCCCCACCCTGGTCTGTCGCAGAGCCTTCCTTTTGTCCTCACTGCTCTGAAATGTCCAGTGTGAAACTTCCAGTTCCGGCAACATCAGGCCACGGACTACTAGAGAGATGTTCATTTATTACATGAGAGGAAAGCCGTGTCCCTTACTAGGTACTCACAAGAACTGAGCAGATGAGTGCACTGAAAAGAGAGCTGGGTGAGAGCTGGGCCATAGGATGAGGAAGTTTTTATGGGATCTTAGGGAGAAAACATTTTCCTGCAAGAAAACCAGGCGGCTCTGGGGACCGTAATTGCCAGGGGAAGAATAAGGCCTTGAGAGTAAGATGCCCAAGAGACGGTAGGCAGAGATAGATGAAAGGTCACCTTCTCCCACTTCACTTTTAGTAGCTGCATCCTGTCTCCCTGAACCAGAAGGCAACGCTGTCTGGCTGGGTATGCATATTCATGGCCCCACGCTGCTGCAGACAGAAAGGCATGAATATCTTAAATCGACTTTTCTGGTTCTGTCATGAGTATGGAAACTTGCGCAATCGCACTGTGGAAGGCAGGAAGTTTGCGGGGAGAGATCATTACCTTTTTGAGCTTTGAGAGCAATAAACTTTTTCACCTGCAGGGTTTGTTGGGTAACTGATATCAAAAGTAAGGGGACAGGGGAAGGGTGCTCCATGTGGGGCTTTCATCATGTCCCCGTGGTGGGTCACTTTATGTGGGAAAAGGACCTAAGGGTAGAAAGAGCAATAATAAATGGAGACCAGAACAGCACAGAGTTCAAAAGTGTCTCAATTTATAAAGTTACTTGGGGTTACCTGGAGCACCTGAAGTATCAAATGCAATTTTTATTGATTTGCACAGATGCCATTAACATTTGGCATCTAACTCTTCCATGCCTACATACCTAAAAATAAAAATAAAAAAATAAAACTTTAAAGTGGAAAAAAAACAAAACCAAAACCCAGGCAGATGTATTAGGATAACAACTCTCCCCACAAAATCTCAGTGATTTGACAGAAAAAGGTTTATTTCTCATTCCCATCACAGTGCAATGTGGGATGCTGTCTCTCCGGTACCCAGATCCTTCCAGTGGACTCTCTTTGGAGTGGGTAAAGAAGGGAGAGGGAGAGAACACAAAGAAGGCTTCCTTGTCCTTACGCAGCTCAACCCAGAGGCAACTTCTATTATTTCAGCTTATATCACATTTGTGGGAACCAATCATGTGCCCCAGACTTAATGCAAGGGGCTGGAGAAACAGTCTAGTATGTGCCCAGGCAGAAGAGAACATGCACTGGTGAGCACTTACCATAGCAAGGGACACTAATTTCAGCATCTAGTCAGCTTAACATTTGTTTTTTCCCTTCATTAACACAACATATAGTGCAGATATGACTGGGCCGAGCAAGATTCAAATAACTGGATCAGAGAAACAAATCATCTTTCCCTAGATTGGCACATCTTTGGCAGGTTTGCTGTCACTTCCTATTTCCTGACCATGGCAGACGTGGCTAATTAATCATGATGTTCCTTCCCTATAACTCCAGCCACAGCCACACAACCTTTCTCCGTTTAGAACTGCAGACGTTCAAGACCAAGGGATCAGAGCTGACATACAAAACAAAACCTCTTTTCATGCCTGATTCTTTCCACCCCTCACATTTTATAAACAAGGAAACTGAAATGGAGGAAAGTAGAATGACTTCATTTATCCATTGACAAAATTATATTTTGTCCCTAGTATATACTAGACGTTATGCTACGTGTAGACAATATTCCTTCAAACAAGATGGAGGCCTGCCTTCGGGAACTTACAGGAGAGTGGGAAGTCAGATGAGAGGATGTGTAATTATAATACAGTATGACAAGTGCCATGAAGGAGGTAAGGGCAGGATGCTATGGGAGGACATGGCAGTGACAACTAACCTACTCTTGATGAGGTTCAGGGGAATCTTGCTGGAGGAAGAGCTATCTATGCTAGTCATGAAAAATGAACAGAGACTTTAGCCCAGCAAAGAGCGAAGCTGAAGGATAAGAACCAGCCTGTGCAAAGACCAAAAGGTAAAAATGAAGATGGCATATATAGAAAACTGAAATTTATCCTGACTGGAGTCGACGGTGCAAAGAGATGGAATTAAGGGTATACCGATTGGTCATCGCTATGTAACAAACCACCCCAAAACTCAGTGACTTAATATAATAACAGCATTATTATTGCTCATGAGTCTATGGGACAGCTGAGCAGCTTTTCTAGTCTGAGCTATGCTTATTCGGCTAATGTCTGGGCATTAACTAGCTGCATAGCCTGGTTTCTGATAGCCCTGGCTGTCACAGCTGGGCTCTCCTCCAAGTAGTCTCTCATCTCCCAGCAGGCTAGCCTGGCCTTGTCCACATGGCAGTGGCAGGGTTCCACAAGAAAAAGCAGAAGCACTCCATGCCCCTGATGCCCAGTCTCAGAATTGACTCAGTGCCACTTCCAGTCCATTTGGTAAGCCAAAACGAGTCACAAGGACAGGCCAGATTCAAGAGGTGAGGAATCACACTCTACCTCTTAATGGGAGAAGCTACAGAATCTTTTGGCAAAGCACATGGATATAAGGAGAAAGAATTTAGGCCACTTCATAAAATCAATCCAGCACAGAGGGAGAATAGTTGCAAGCAATAAACCTGCAAAGAACATAAAAAGAGTTGTTCAAATTCAGGTGCTTAGAGAGACAACAGAGAGCCATGGAGGAGTGATATGTTCAGATACAAACTCTACAAAAGGGTTGCTTTAATCCAAAACATAGTTGATGAAGGACTAGATCATGGCAGGAGAGATGCACTGCATAGTGGTTAGATTCAAAGCGATAACTACAGATACTGTTCTGGGGCTTAAAAGAGAAGCATCTAAGGATACATAGTTGGTGAGTGGCAAAGGTAAAATTAAAGCCAGGTCTTCTACATCCCAATCTGATGCTAGTGCCCTTCTTCCCCGGAGTACAATATTCCAAGTTCAGAAAATTTTCCATCACTCCCCTACCAGGTACAGTGATTCCTTGGCTTCTTTCTGAATCCATCTCCAGAACACAGACACACCAAGGCCATTCTAAGAAGTAAACCTCATTGAAATGGGAAGCCCCGCTTATCACGCTAACTGTCAGTAACAGAAAGCCTTTGGAGATAGGGAAATAAAAATAGACCCTAATAACTAGCCTGTCTACCAGGTGTGGCTTAGAGAATCATTAACCATCCTTAGATAAATAAATCCAGGCCATTGTTTATCCAGAAGTGTGCTTCTCAGAATTGCTTATGTGAGAAGCATCTCAGGGGCAGATCAGCACCAGCCACGAGCACCTACCCTTTGGACTTTCAATATAGGGCTCATATTTGAAACCAGTTCATTTCCTCTGCCCACACCTTCTTAATCCTCTGGCATGTGTCTCCCAGCCAGCAGTTCGCAGGCCTCGGTTTAACGTCAACTGCACTAGTGAACGACTTCCCCAGAGCTTCTCATAGTGAATCCCATGTTTGCCAAATAAATATTGCCTGTATTTTGTCTAATCATTGCAAACATACCCTCCAAATTTGATGTAAATCTATCTGATGGATTTTACAGGTCACAGAGATAACAGAAACTACCTCTATTTATAATGGATACCTGCCCCTCTGCTTGGACTGTAAGCTGCACTTTTCTGCCAAGGGGCTCAACACATTTTGTGAATGTTGTTTCATTTCGTAGTACACTATTGGAATTAGGTTCAAGTCAGCTGTCATTACTCCTTATCTTCCCCCAGGTCCAGTGTGACAGCTGAGTGCGGCCAAGATGACCTCCGTACTCCTGCCCATCCCTTCCAATGCACACCCTCTTTCAGCAACTCCCACCGAAATGTGGAGTCTCTGTCCCCAACTCTTGAATCTGGTTTGGCTTCAGCATTTGCGTGAACCAACAGAAGATGGCATATGCGACAGTGGGCAACTCAACAGGCCTTGCAGCTTCCAGTGCAGCTCTCCTGGAGCTGCTGCCATGTTAATTAATGAGAGCCTGCCAGAGAGCCTGCCAAGCTCGCTTGCTCGGTGATTAAACAAGAGTATGTGTACTGAGTCCCTAGCACATCCGAGATGTGACAGTAGATGTGAGTTTCTCACCTCATTTTCTATAGGAATCAGTTTCTATCCAGGTAAGACTTGAATTAAATTAGTAATTTTCACACCTTTCTTTTTTAAGAGTAGGAGGATAGTTTTTCCTTCTTCCTTGCTCAGAAATGTACTAAGGGCCTGGTGTGATGATGGCCAGTTGGTATGTCAAATATGATTACCATCTGAAGGACAGCAGCAGGGCTCTTCAAAAACCCTTTGCCCCTTACTGAGAGAAAGGGTTCACTTTGTAATACGTTCTCAAGCAATGAGCACAAAGAGTACTTTGAGTTCTGAATACTAAGTATAGTTCAAAAATCCAACTCATTGGAAGCAGAAAGGAAAATCACAGGCTTTACAACAAAGTCACTCTTCAGGTTCTCAGAATCACTTGAAAAGACCAATTTTACTGTTTGTCTGCCAAACCTGAGTTTTTTTGTCCTATGGCTGCTAACCATGTAGGTCTCCACGGGTCACAAAGGCCTCAGAAGCAGAAAGACTGGGCTGCTGGGGCAGGAAAAACCAGTCAGACTGGTGGAGGGCAGTGCAGCAGGTGGCAACTTGCTCCTTCCTTGGAGTCCTTTGAGGTTTATAAGGAGAAAGGGGTGGTAGGTGGATGAGGGCAGTGGAGAGGGTGGTCTGATAGTTTCTTGCCAAGACTGTGTGTGTGAGGGCAGCAGCAGAGTTGATAACAGCCTAAAACCTGGAAAGCTGCGAAGAGAAAAAGATACAGCGCCTGCTAAAACATCCTGACCACCATTAGGAAATACTATAATAAAACCAGGGTCAGAAGTTCTTCAAAAGCACCCACCCAGCGTTCTGATGCATGCTGTTCCCAGTACATAGGGTACTGCAGGCACTGGGGACTGAGAGTAGAGAAGGAGGGAAGTGAGAAGATCAAGAACTCCCATAATGAGGTGTTTGTTGGGACCGTAGGGCGGGGAAGGCTACCCATATGCCAGTTTTCTTTGGCGTGTGAGTTGATGCTTGCCAATACTTGCAATGAACTGAAGTCTGTATGAAAGTTATTTTAATGAGGAGAAACTGTGACTCAATTCTCCATTTCTCAGCGATGTCCTATGTTTTTATTTTTCTAAACCACACAAAATCCACCTTCCTGCCCTATGTTGTGACATCAGTGAGAAGACTGGCATCTGTCATTTTTGTGGCTTCCTCTCTCTGCCATGGTCTGCATCAGAATATGGGGAAAACAGAGGTAAGAGCTCGGGTTCAAGCCCCAGCAGTCACTATTATCACCACTGAGCCCTCTAATGTATGCAGGCAGTTGAGAGCCGCTCTCTCCGTTGGTTGGTGCTGGCTGCTCTGCCTGTTCCTTCATTCTTCCTGTCCCTAGGTCACCAGGCCACAGGGGCTGAGACACTCTTCCCCAGAGCAGAGCAACCCCACATCCACCTGCTGGCCCACAGCCTGCAGTTTTTGAAGGGCTTCTTTACAAGAGGCAGCCTGGAATTCAGATGCTCTATACAGAAGTTTACGAACCCTATCCCTCTCAATCTATAGGACAGAACTTGAGCACAGCCCTCTCGGCCGCAGAAGGAAAAAGGTTGTCACTGCACCTTTGGATCACAGAACCCAACATTCAAGGCTGCCTGTCCTTCCTCAGATGTGAATGGAAAATTGAGCCACTCATTCTTTGCCTCTGAGTTTACCACAGTGAATAAAATAAGGCATAAGCTAAGGAATTATTAATGACAACTTGCCTGATGCCAAACCGGGGTAATTTCTCTATCCTCCCACTTTGGGTAAATAATAGAAAACCTTTATTGATAAGCATAGAAATGCAGAGGTGCTTACACAGCTTGTTTATGTTTTCTTTGTCCAAGCTAGTATGGTCTCTAAGACAGTAAATTCCCTGGGAGTCATCACCAAACATTTACTTTTCAATATAATTACACTATGTTGCACAACTAGGCGTTATTTATGGCGAGCCCTTCTAATAATAATTATCATCATCATTATTGTCAGATATTACCATTACTGGGAGAGCTTATCTTGTGATAAACACTACACTAGCCATACATGCATTAACTCATTTTATCCTTGGAACAAACCTTTGAAGTAGGCATTATTATCCCCATTTTTCAGCTGTGAAAATTAAATTTCAAGGAGATTACATTGCCTATGATCACTAGCTAATACATGTAAGAACTGAGGTCAAGGACACATGGTCTGACTTGAGAACCCAAGCTTTCTACCTGAAAGATACACAGTCTTCCTATCACATACAGGATATGTCCAAGAGTGACTCATGAAGCTCCTGCCCACCTTTCCAGACAAGTACAGCCACACATCACATTTCAGATCCAGTAAAGAACACATAACCCCCTGAACACACCCTGCTGTTTTACACACTGGAGCCTTAGTTCATATGGGTCCCTCTGCTGGGATCACTTGCTTCCCACCCCCTTTTGATCATACATCTCACAAAAAATCAGCTGAGACACAAGGTCCCTAGAAGATCTTTCCCAATCCTTTCCCCAGGTTGTTTGTATACTCACTCTGTTGTCCCCTAGCACCCTGGGCATTCTTCTGTCACTGTCCTTCCCACACTGTACTGTAGTATTTTATTTCCTGTTTATCTGTCCTACTAGACTTTGAGATCCTTTAAAAAACAGAAGATATATATATTCATATACACACATCCATACATATACACATATATCCTGTTATATATAATATGTATTTATTATTATATATAACATATTATATATCCTATTATATATAAAATGTTTACCTATATTTTATTTATTTATACTTTATACCTATGTTTAATCTCCAACACTTAATATATTCTCTATTCTATATCAGATGGTCAATAAATATTTGCTGAGCTCCACTACCAACAATGTTCAGTGTTTCCAAAGCTTATCTAAAAGTATTACCCACAGCTTTAGAACAATAGGTAAAAAATGATAGCCTTTTAATTCAACCAATATTTATCACAAAATCACAAAAAGAACATGAAGGGACCTTGGAGAAAATTTAGTTCCAAATGGTATATAGATGAAAGACTCTGAAATGGGGAAAAAGGAACTGAGTTCAAGTCCCTCTTAACTACTTCCCAGCTTAGGCAAAATGGCAACCTCTTTACATTTGGTTGGCTTATCTCTGGAATAGTGTTAAACATATCTTATCAGGCACAAATGCTTGGTGAGAGGATCAATTGAAACAATATTTGTGGATATATTTTGCTTACTAAAAACATTATATAAGCAAATGTTTTTGTGTTGTTTTTGCCTTTCACAGAACCTGGGGCATAGTAAATGTTCAATAATTGCCATTAAAATGACTTAATACTTGGGGCACCTGGGTGGCTCAGTGGGTTAAAGCCTCTGCCTTCGGCTCAGGTCATGATCCCAGTGTCCTGGGATCGAGCCCCACATCGGGCTCTCTGCTCTTCAGGGAGCCTGCTTCCTCCTCTCTCTCTCTCTGCCTGCCTCTCTGCCTACTTGTGATCTCTGTCTGTCAAATAAATAAATAAAATCTTTAAAAAAATAAAATAAAATGACTTAATACTTAAACCCTTCACTTCCTGGTTATGATATCAGAAATTAGATTAAGTAACTTGCCTAAGATTCTCCCTAGACTGCAAGCTCACTGACCACAATGTTTTTTGTTTTTTGTTTTTTTATCCCCAGCATCTATCCCAGTGCCTGGCCTATGGTAGGTGCTCCTGGCCCATGGAGGTGCCCCTCCCTTCCAACATTCATGGAAGGGAGGAAAGGAGGAAGATCATAAAACTGGGAGTGACTGAAAGCTCCAGAGTGGCTGATTCTCTAGTCACAGGTTTTTCCATTTGATCATGGCACTGGGTGCTGTAGGTTGGTGGTTTTCAAAGTGTGGTCTTGAGAATCAGCAGCATCAGCATCACTTAGGAACTTCTGAGAAATGCAAATTCTCAGGCTCCATCTCAGACTTGCTGAATCAGAAACTCTGGGGGTGGGGTCCAGCAATCTGGGTTTGAACAAGACCTCCAGGGGATTCTGATGCTTGCCAAAGTTTGACAACCATTGCTGGAGGAGAAACTCTTCATTATCTGCCTATGTTTGAGAATAAGTGGACAGAAAAAGGTGAATTTATTTATAGCTTTTAAATAATTTATTCTAGAAACCTAAATGCACAGTACTTTCATTGTCATTTCCTACTAACTTGACACACTTATGATACAAGGGGGAAACATTTCTGGAAAGATTACATCAATAATGCAATACATTTTTGGTTAAAAATAACATTTACTGAATTGTTTTCTAAGTATAGAAGACTACATAATCGTTGTTAATAATAAGGATAAAACTGAAAATCGTAGTGACACTTCCATAGAGCTTACTGTATACCAGGCACTATTCCAAACACTTTTCCTATCTTAACTAGCTTATTACTCAAAACAATCCCATGAGACAGGTACAGTTTTTATCATCCCTATTTTATTTATTTTTTTTAAGATTTATTTATTTATTTATTAGACAGAGAGAGAAATCACAAGTAGGCAGAGAGGCAGACAGAGAGAGACGGGGAAGTAGGCCCCCTGTTGAGCAGAAAGCCTGATGCTCACTTGATCCCAGGACCCTGAGACCATGACCTGAGCCGAAGGCAGAGGTTTAACCCACTGAGCCACCCAGGCGCCCTATTATCCCCATTTTATAGAGAGATAGAGGTTATACAACTTGCCAAAGGTCAAATGCCCTGGTAGGTCCACGATTTGTGTTCATGCAAACCAGTTCCAGGGTCCATGAGATTAACCACTATGCTATATTATAAATCACCCTAATTGAGAGATTATCACTGATTATTAATAATTATGGAGAGAAAACTTGGTGTTTTCCTTCAACTTAACAAATATATATACACACACACACACACACACACACACACACACACACACATATACACATCTGGGCATACATACATGTATATATACTCTATTGCTAAATATATTTATTTACAATTAATTCATTTACATGTAAATAATTGTAACAGTTTTTACATTTTTAACTTTTTTTTGTATTTTTTATATATGTATTATAATTTAAAAAATAAAATCAGGTCACATGCGGCTATAACCTAGTTTCTTTCATAATAATTATAAATATAATAGTATCACAATTCTAAAACAATTGTAATGTTGTACTTAATTCTCTTCAACTTTATTTAATTAATTCTCTAGTGGTGGACAAAAAAAAATCATAGCCAATATTTTGGATGATACATAACATGGTAATGAACATCTCTAAACTTAAAACGTAATGATTATGCAATTCATTTTTTTATCTCTGCATAACTCTCCAGTGTGGGCTCACACAAATAATGAAAAGTAACTCTCTCCCAATAGTACATCTAGTCCATAGATGTTCTTACTTTAAAACTCTATAACAGCAAAACTGAATTATACCCCACAGCCCAGCAGCTAGACCATCAGATCATTATACAGGTCATTTAAAAATACTATGAATGACAACTTCATTATCTTGATGTTAAGGAAACCACAGGTACTATATCATCAGAGAGTCAGAGAGGCAGTGATGGAAGAACTGAAGAGCAGTCAAAGGTCAGAGTATCTGTGAAAGGAAATAAAAGCTCGCCTTGCACGTAGATTCATGCCATGGGTGAGACGGTATCTAGAACACAGCAGATGTTTTGTAGGTAAGTGAATATTAAGGCCTGGTAAATAGATGAAAACATGTAGGAAACTAGAGACGGGGAGAACACAGGACCTCTTTCCTGACTTCTCTGAAAATGCCATTCACTCCATTGTGGCAGAAAACTTGACGATGATCACACACCAGCACTACGGAGAAATACAAAAGCAAAACACATCAGTTCCATACAACCACATTCCTGGTATGGACTTCTGGGGCTCAGCATGTTTAGGTCTGACCTGAGGTCTCCCAAAGCCAATCTCCCAAGGAACTCAATGAAAACCAAAATACTTAAGCCAAATTAGAGGTGCCCAGGATGTCTGCTGCAAATAATAGGATCTCTGTGTCTACACTAACTACAGCAGGAAGGAGAGGCATGATTTTAACAAGATGTAACATGATTCTCCAGACTTAACCAGAGGGTCAGTGATGGGAAATGTTTAGGGAGGAGACAGGTTGATAGTGCCAAAAGTTTCAGGAAACCCCCTTTTGGTCTGCTGCGTGCGTGGGGGGGGTGTAAGGAAGGAATCTGGATAATGAAACATCCTGCAATCCCAAAGTCAAAATGACACCATGGTACAGAAGTGGGGCCTATATTAAGAATAGATATTATAGGGACACCTGGGTGGCTCAGTCACTTAAGTGGCTGCCTTCGGCTCAGGTCATGATCCCAGGGTGCTGGGATCGAGTCCCACATCGGTATCCTTGCTTGGCAGGGAGCCTGCTTCCCTCTCCGCCTCTGCCTGCTTCTCTGCCTGCTTGTGTGCTCTCTCTCTCTCTCTCTGACAAATAAATAAATAAAATCTTAAAAAAAAAAAAGAATAGATATTATACATGAGGATGCCTGGGTCTTTCAGACGTTAAGCATCTGCCTTTGACTCAGGTCAGGATCTCAGTGTGCTCCCTGCTCAGCAAGGAGTCTGCTCCTCCCTCTTCCTCTCCCCCTCCCCGACTTGTTATCAATCTCTCTTTAATAAATGAACAAAATCCTTAATAAGAAAAAGAGTAGATATTATACATGAAATTGTAGGGGGAAAAAAAGTTAAAGGAAATATTGTTAAAGGAAATATATACTACCAGAAGGAAGCCGATCATTTCAGGGTCAGAACCCAAGGTGAATTTTTTCCCTATAATTATGTCATTCACCTTCCTACCAGGGAAGAGTTGGTATTGCAGAGAAATGGGTTCTTCCAGTATAACTGATCCTCTTGGATCACGTAACTTAATCAATTAATTAACTTATTAATTAATTTATTTCTCTCTTCCTTTATTTATTTATCTGATTGTGCACCTTTAAAGGCGTACTATTGATGTAAATGTTTGAGAATCCTTAAATGCTGAAGCTGGAAGGACTTTTGTGTTAACAAATCTCATTCTAATATGTCTCAGATGAGAAAATTAAGTCCTAAAGGGATGAAGCAACTTCTCCAGAATGGCAGAGCAAGTCCACAGCAGAGCCAGGGGGAAGTTGATCCCCACAATCCTGATTCCCACTCCTACACCGCAATGGCCACAGCCCCACGTCTGTGGTCTTAGATTAATGATAGCACCTCCTTCAGACCACTGGCCAACAAATATTATTTTATCCAAATGCTGCTTAATTCCTTTGCATTCTTTTATTCAATACCTATTTTGAGTACTTTCTACATGTCAATGTTCTAAAGGCAGGTGAGACATTAGCAAGATAGGTCAAGCATTCCCAGAGTAGGGAAAGAAACAGACAAGAAGCAACTAAACATATAAAGAAGATAATTTCAGGTGGTAATAAATGTTATGAAGATGATACAATAGATTAATGTGGTAAAGGGCGTCTAGGATTGGAAGAGGCTACATGAGAGAGAGTGGTCAGGAAAGGCTTCTCTGAGCAGGTGACATTTGCTGTAAAACTTGAAATTCGAGTAGGAGTTAGTCAACTAAAGATCTGGATGAACGGCATTTCAAGCAGAGAAGGAAATAAGTGTAAAATGCCTGAGGCAGGGCTTCCAGTTCCAGGTAAGATGAGGTAAGAACATTCCATCCTCTCTCGCCCTCCCACTCGACACTGCTAGGAAGCATGCTGTTTTCTTATTTCAAACAGAAGGCAAACTGAAGAAGACCAAAAGATGAGGTACCACCAAGCCAGCAGGGAATTTCCTTCTCTTTTCTTCTGGTGTCCCAACCTGGTTTCAAGACATTTTGATATCTGGAGCTGGTTACTGGCCAGGGAAAAAGAGAGATCCAGAAGAAGCCCTCTAGTTCTGGCCTCAGGAGAGGAAAGGGGAACTCCTAAGGTGAAAGGAGAATGGAAAAATTGCCTGGAGTTCTTCTCTTCTCTGCCCTCTCCTGCACCAGCCCTGAGGTAATCCCATGGTGGCAACAGCAAAAACAACAGTGGCAATAAAAGCAGCCAGGGCCTACAGAGGCCTAACATTCTGAGGAAAGGAGACTTCCTCTCTGATTAGAGAGGCTGTGGTCCCAAGGAAATGGGGAGAACACCTATCGTTTCCTTTCTCTCTCACTGTCCTCCTACTACAATGGCCCCTGACAAGGGTGCAGGTACAGGAAGTCCAACGCTGACTGCTGTACCTAAAGGCCTAAAGACAGAACCAGAAAGCACCAGGGACCCAGAAAGGACTGGAGATCGTGGAAAGGGAGGAGCCAGAAAGAACTGCCCTTTCATTAAAAAAAAAAAGAAAGAAAAGAAATGCATATGACTTAAACATAAAAAAATGTTCCTTACTGATAGTGAGATAATGTGAATTAAAACAATGCTGAGATATCATTTCTCACCTATCTTTTGCCACTTATTTGGAAAAAAAAAATCCAAAAGATTGACAACGTATTCTGTATTGATACTTTGGGGAAACAGATCCTTTCATTCCTTGATAATAGGAAGGCAAAATGGTACAGCCTGTATAAAGGAGAATTAGCAATATCTCAAAAATTTTCATTTTCTTATTGACCCAGATAATCCCACTTTCAAGTGTCTGTCCCCCCAAAATTTACAAAATATGAAAAGTTGTATCCCTACTTTGCCAAGTATAAACTGGCATTATTTGGAATAGCAAAAAACTGGAAACAACCTATTTGTTCAGCAGTAGGACGCCGGCTGCGTAAACAGTATTATGTGCCTGCAGAGTTCTCTAAGCTGTGAAAAGGCTATGAAATGACCTCCAAGGTGTAACAAGTAAGAAAGCAAAGCAGAGAAAAGTTATTTTAGTGAATTCTGTTTAAACACATACACACTTGGGGCACCTGGGTGGCTCAGTGGGTTAAAGCCTCTGCCTTCAGCTCGGGTCATGATCCCAGGGTCCTGGGATCCAGGCCCGCATCGGGCTCTCTGCTCAGCAGGGAGCCTGCTTCCTCCTCTCTCTCTCTGCCTGCCTCTCTGCCTACTTGCGCTGTCAAATAAATAAATGAAATCTTTAAAAAATAATAATAATAAATAAACACATACACACTTACGTACAGTTTATATAGAATGCTTATATACATTTGAAACAGATTGTTACCTGTTGGGGAGGGGAAAACAGGATAGAGGGGATAAAGTGAGAAATTAAACTTCTGAACAGAATTCGTTTTGTAGATTTGACTTTCAACCACATAAATATTCATATGATTAACTACCAAAAATAAAAATAGAAATACTCCCAAAGAAACAGAAACAAAATGAGACAAAAGCTAACAGTATTTTGAAAGAAATTATTTCACATGACTTTTAAAACATAGTAATTTGACTTTATATCCCTAGTAGGGAAAAAGAACCACAAAAAATACTTTAAACTATTTTTAATAATCATATTCTTAGCAATAGTGTTGCTATTATTATTCTGAAACTATTATACACATGGTAGAATAAAGCAAATATGTAATTGTTAATGTTTATAGGAACCAAGATTTCAATATAGGAGAAAAGAAAATCAAATATATAAACCAAAGAAGTTAGGGACACTCAGTCAGTTAGGTGTCTGCCTTCAGCTCAGGTCATGATCTTGGGTCCAGGGATTAAGCCCCAATTAGGGTTCCCTGCTCAGTGGGGAGACTGCTTCTCCCTCTTCCTTAACTGCTCCCCCTACTTGTGCTCTCTCTCTCTCCCTCTCTCTCTCAAATAAATAAATAAATAAAATCTTAAAAAACATAAACCAAAGAAATAATACCCTGTAATAACAAATTTTAGATTATTATGAATTCATATTTTTTATTTAAAATAAACAAAAAGTATTTCCAAACTCTTTCCATTAGAAAGTCTAAGAAGTAATAAACTCAATAGTAATCAGCATTTCTCTTCAGATTGTGGCCTCTAACTATCATTTCCTTAGAGAAATGGCTGACTCTAGGTTGGGGCAGGAAATATAAAAGACAGCCTCGATACCTTTTCATAATAAAAAGTAAGGAAGCAACACAAAAAATTCTAATATAAAGTCAAAAGGACTCAGGAACCATAGTAAAAAAAGCTCTCCCTGGCCAAAGTTGGGATAATTTGAACATATAGTAACTATAGTAACTGATTAAAATGGAGGGTTGGGGGGTGTGAAGTAGGTGATGGGGATTAAAGAGCGGACTTGTGTTGAGCATCAGGTGATATATGGAAGGGCTGAATCACTCCATTGTACACTGAAACTAATATTACACTGTATGTTAACTAACAGGAATTTAAATAAAAACTAAAAAAAAAAAAAAAAAAAAGGTTGATCCCATGAAGCTGAAGCCTGGCTTGCCTGTGGATGGTATACAACCAGGAGGAGGAGGTCTATTATTCAGGCACTAGAATGTCAGCTTCTCTCTCCCCTCAGATTTACCTCCCTCTGCATATAGTAAAAGAGCTGAGGTAGGCAATAATGATTTGTCCATTTTGGAATTGCCTTCTTGACATTGTTCCTCCAAGCGGCTTGTTCCGTGGCCACTTCTCTCTCTGCAAAGGTGGTGGGAGGAGGTCTGGGGAGAGGGGCACTTACTTCCCTTTATGAAACTACCTAGAGCCCAAAGGATTGGGGATAGGAGGATGCAAAAGAGCCTTTTTGTCTGGTCTCCCATTCAGGAAAGGACTAAAATTTACCTTTAAAGCTATTTCCAAATGAGGTTAGATACAAAGATAGGAAGATAGGCTGGCAGGGCTGGGAGATACCAATGCTCACCTTGCAGTTTGAGGTTTGCATCCTAATTCCTGAGCTATGGCATCCAGAGGGTGGAATTTATATACTGTGTAATTACCCTGTGAAGGGCACAGTTTTATGGCTTGTATTTTTGTGTGTGTTGCAAAGCATTAATTTGTTATATGTAAATGTTTAAAGCATACCACAATATTTTGCAATCATATTTGGTAATTTCCTCATTTTTTAATATACTAGTTGCCTCAAAAAATGAAAGTAGCCCTGGCCCCCCTTGATGTTTGAAAGGTCTCAAGAAGAGGAAGAGGAGGGGCACCTGGGTGGCTCAGTGGGTTAAAGCCTCTGCCTTCGGCTCAGGTCATGATCCTAGGGTCCTGGAATCGAGCCCCGCATCGGGCTCTCTGCTTGGCAGGGAGCTTGCTTCCTCCTCTCTCTCTGCTTGCTTTCTGCCTACTTGTGATCTCTCTCTGTCAAATAAATAAATAAAATCTTTTAAAAAAAAAGAAGAGGAAGAGGAGGAGAAGATGTGGTAATAATAGTTACAACAGCGAACATATACTGAGGACTTTTATGTGCTAGGTGTCCTAATGGAACTCACATTAATTAGCACATTAATTAACATGTACTAATTCAATTAATCCTCACTTACATTGTGGGTATTATCTCCATTTTACAATAAGAAAATTGAGGGGCGCCTGGGTGGTTCCATTTGTCCCGGGACCCAGCTCCTCAGCATGGCTCCCTGCTCAGCAGGAGGGCTGCTTCTCCTTCTCCCTCTGCCCCTCTCCCCCCATCGTGCTCTCTCACTCACTCTTTCTCTTTCAAATGAATAAATAAAATATTTTGAAAGAAAGAAAATTGAGACACAGTTGATAACTAGCTGTGTATCAAATTTTACTGAAGGGTTAGAAGAAGCAAAAGGAAATCAGAGAGTATGAGGGAAACTGTATAAAACTATAGATATACTAGGTATGACTTTTTGTGGTTAAAGAAAAAAGTACCTAAGAGGTTAAAACCTTCATAAAGAGAGCTTACTTTTTGGAAACCTCCAGATCCTAATTTGTTTCTGGATCTTCATTTTCTCATATGGAAGCATTCCCTTCCTCTCTACCTCACTCTGGAAAATGCCACCTTTCCTCACGAGGACTGTTCTTGTTCCAGGGCCATCCTTCTTCCCCAACCAGGTGATGTGTTCACCAGAGGTGAAATATCTCAGATTCTGAGTTACTCAGTGTAGAATAACACTTAGAAATTTGTCAGGAGGGGTGGGGTAGTACAGAAGGGAGTTGTTGGTACTCCAAGAGTCTTGACCTCTTTGGTGTGTCTTTCTCTGACACAATAGGTGACAATTAAAGATCTTATTCTATCTTAGCCTGTCAATAGCTGTTGTATCTACTTGTATCTTCCAAAGATTAACCATCAGAAGCAGTTAAGTCTAAAACAACCTGTAGGGATATACAATATCATCCCTAAATACTTCATAATTTGTAAATGTGTCTTTCTCAACAATGGAATCAGTGCTTTATGTTACTTTGGTTTGTTTCACTGTCCCCCTCCCTTCAAATTGGATTCCTCTGAGCAAACCATCTTTTCTCTGCATAAATGCCTGGGAGAGATGGAAGGTGAGTGGCTGAGGGTACAAAGGCTTAGGTCTTCCAACTCCACCGCAATGCCAATAAGGTTATCTTTTTTTTTTTTTTTAAACACACTTCCTCTATGTTCTAAGTGACCAATAAAAGACTGTGGTTGATAATCTTTGGTTACATTTCACCACAGCACCAAAAGCATTCACAGAGCTCCCTGAGGGCCTGGTACTTATTAAACACTGTATAACTACTTTCTTTGAGCCAAGTACTAGGGCCTGGCCATCACCCAGCTAAGTGGTGAGAAATCTCACGTTAATGTTTCATTACAGTAAACATTGCTTGGGGCTGGTCCTAAGCAAAGGGATAAAGTTAATGTTTCATTACAGTAAACATTGCTTGGGGCTGGTCCTAAGCAAAGGGATAAATCGGTACTATAAACAACTCAAAGTCAGTTTTTAGAATGAAAGCAAGCGAGTCTCTATGAATTATTCTCAATGCCCAAAATAACAAGTTAAGTTCTCCAAAGCACTTTTATACGTACTACATCATTTCAATCTCATAATAACACAGAAAGGCCTTTAGATTTGGCAAGATTACCTATACTCAATAGACCAAGAAATTGAGACTTGTGATTTCAAGTGACTGGGCAAAGTCACCCAGCTAATCACAGAGCAAAGCTTGTTTTTGCACAACCTAGTCCAACTCTTGCCAAAGCTTTGATGTTTGCCTTCTTTTTATCTGTAAAGTATTTTACAGTTATTCCCCCAATACAGTTTCATGGGATCTTTTTACACTTAATCCCTGTGATAGGTAATTTTATGTGTCAACCAGACTGAACTAAGGGAGGCCCAGATAGCTGGCAAAACACTATTTTGGGGTCTGTCTATGAGGGTGTTTCTAGAAGAGATTAGCATTTGAACTGGTGAACTAAATAAAGCAGATGGCCCTTCTCAGTGTGGGTAGGCACCATCCAATCCACTGAGGGCCCAAATAGAATAAAAAAGTAGAGGAAGAGCATATTTAAACTCCCTGTGAGTTGTGATATCTGTTTTATCTTGAGCTTAGACATCTGCCTTCCTGGATTTCAGGTCTTCAGACTTGAACTCTTGAACTGGTACTTACACCATCACCTTTGCCACCTCCCTTGATGGGCTCAGTGTTCTGTCAATCAAGAATACAAGTTTGGGGCACCTGGGTGGCTCAGTGGGTTAAAGACTCTGCCTTTGGCTCGGGTCATGATCCCAGGTGGGATCAAGCCCCGCATCGGGCTCTCTGCTCAGCAGGGAGCCTGCTTCCTCCTCTCTCTCTCTGCCTGCCTCTCTGCCTGCTTGTGATCTCTGACTGTCAAATAAATAAATAAAATCTTAAAAAAAAATACAAGTTTGAGATCCTAGCATGATCTCTGAAACAAAAGTGCTCAAATGGAAGGAAACAAAAATTCTTCATGTAAGCCAGGAGGCAGTAATTATTCTAGTCACCATTATTAACTTAGATATAACACCCAAACCACAAGTAACTGAAGAAAAAAATTGATAAATTGGACTGCATCAAATTAAAATTTTTCGTGCTTCAAAGGACACTATCAAAAAAGTGAGAAGACAACCGCACAATAGGAGAAAATACTTGCAAATCACTTACCTGATCGGCGATTTATATCCAGAATATAAAAAGAACTCTTACAACTCAACAATAAGAAGACAATTCAATTATAATATGAACAAATAGACAATTAAACCTCAATAGAAAAATAAACCTCAATAGACAATTCCCCAAAGAAGATACACAAACGGCGTGTAAGCACATAAAAGGGTACTCAACATCAATAGCTACTGGGGAAACACAAATCAAAACCACGATGAGATACTACTGCACACGTAGTGGAATGGCTGTAATCAAGTGTTAACAAAGATGTGAAGAAATCTGAACCCTCATACGTTGTTGGGAGGAATATAAAATGGTGCAACCACTTTGGAAAACAGTTCCTCTAAAAGTTAAACACGGAATTACCATTTGACCCCATAATTTCACTCCGAGGTATATGCTCAAGAGAATAAAAAACATATGTCCACACAGAAGTTTTTACACAAATGCTCATAGCAACATTACTTCAAGTCGCCAAAAAGTAGAAAGAATGTACATCAATTGATGTATGGATAAACAAAATATAGTATATCCACACAGTGGAATAGTATTCAGCCACAAAAGAGAAATGGGGGCATCTGGGTGGCATCCAACTCTTGGTTTTGGCTCAGGTTATGATCTCTGGATGCTGAGATGGAGCCGGGTAGACAGCTCCACACTCAGCAGGGAGTCTGCTTGGGATCCTCTCCCTCTCCCTCTGTCCCTCCTCTGAGCATGTTCTCTTTCTCTCTCTCACACTCTCTAAAATAAATAAATCTTAAAAAAGAGAGAGAAATGAAGGACTGACGTATGCTACAAATGGATGAACCTTGAAAATATTATGCTTAGCATAACAAGCCAGAAATGAAAGATCACATATTGTATGATTCCATTTATATTAAATGTCTACCATAGGCAAATCCATAGAGACAAAACATACAGTAGTGGTTGCCAGGGGCTGGAAGGAGACGGGGAAGGCAGGTGAGTGCTAATGAATATGAGTTTGGGGTGAGGGGGATGGCACCGAAGGTAACATTCTGAAATTAGATAAGTGGGATGGTTGCATACCTTGTGAATATATGAAAAATCATTGATTTTGAATTCACACTTTAAAGGAATGGATACATAGTATGTGAATTATACGTCAATTAAAAAAAAAAAGCATAGCTTGTGGCTTCTTGTAGTCCTACATTAAAGAAAACAAATCACTTGATTTAGGGCACCTAAGTCCATCATCAGGGAGGGAAAGGAGAAAAGCACAATGCTCTGACAATCATCAGGGAGATCTGGTTGGGTGTTATGACTCTAAACATATTCCAGCAGCACTCCATGTCAGACTCTTGGGAAGTGGCATTCATATTTTATACCATGACTAGCCCCAGAGTGTAACTGTGGCCTTAGGATCAGGATGGTTTCATTTGTCACTTAACCTCCATCTTGCCATGTTTTAGGTGTTTCTTCTGCAGTATCAGAAAGAAGGAAAGTCAAGTTTATGACTCCTCCTCAGGTAACTAAACTCAAGTCCATTCAAAACATTTTTTTGAGTGTCTAGGAAGTGCCAGATTCTTGTTAGCTCCAGGGAATCAGTTATGATCAGGATGGATGCTCCCCTCCCTTGATGAAACTTAAATTCTAATGTCAGAAACAGATAATAAAAAAAGTGCTTGTTCTTCGTCAATGCCCCAATCCATTCCCAGTCCATTCAGTGGCCTTTTCTGAGCTGCTTTGCTTTCTAGGAAGGTGGGGCTAACTTCTGAATTATATTAACCAGGCTGCCTTGTACTGGCGGGAAATCAGAAAGCAGGAAGAAAGAGATCAGGGTAATTCGGTCCTTCTCCCCCTGCCTCAGCCCCACAGTTATGGCAGCAGATTTCAATTACTACATCTCCTGTAGGACAGACCTTCCTCCACAGAGCCAGATCTCATTGGAAACTATTCTTCCCTATCTTTTTGTACTGAAGCATCTGTAGTAGATTATCCTCAAAAATGGCTATTGGGGTGCCTGGGTGGCTCAGTTCTTAAGCATCTAATTCTTGATTTTGGCTCAGGTCATGATCTCAGGGTGGTGAGGGATACTGCTTGGGATTCTCTCTCTCCCCCACTTTCCTTTGCCCCTCCCCCCAGTTGCACACACATGCTCTCCCTCTCTCTCTGTCAAGTAAATAAATAAATCTTTTTTTTTAAATGTGGCTACTAAAGATTCCTCTCAACTCTATATGCACACGATGCTCCTCTGCTTAAAAGATAATATCTATTTCACCTTCCCTTGAAGCTGGATTTGCCTTATGACTTGCTTTGACCACTGGAATGTGGTAAATGGGAGGCTGGTCAATTCTGCAACAAGTCTTTAAAAGGCCTGGCAGCTTCCACTTTGACTTTCTTGGGATCTAGCCACCTATTAACAGCTCAGGCTAGCTTATTAAATGAGAGACTACATGGAAGGAGAGACAACCCCCCCAGCAGGACACCAGACATGTGAGTGAACCCATCCTGGATCCTCATCCAGCACCAGTTGAGCAGCTCTAGAGAACTCCACCAAGTGCAGAGTAGGGATAAGCCATTTCCTCCAAGCCCTGATCAAATTGAAGAATTCTGAGCAAACAAATGGTGGTGTTTTTGTTGTTGTTGTTGTTGTTTTTTTCCAAGACACTAAGTTGTGAGGCAGTTTTACACAGCAATAAATAATTGAAACTGATGGTAATGGCTCCTTACCAGCACTACTTCCAAGTGCTTTGACATCCTTATTAATACCCTTAACCCTGACCTTGCATCTATAAATAGTCTGTTTACTTCATTCTCTTCAACCAAACCTTTTTGACTTGAGTTCTGTTTTCTGTTCTAAGTTCTGTGATCCTGCCTAATACAAGTGAGTAAATAAACAGACACAGATTCTTGTTGGTACCAGGATGAAAATTTGCAGCCTGCTCTGACAAGGGATGACAAAATAAGGAATTCTTCCCATTAGGCTGAATATTTTTAGCCAAAAAACAAACAAACAAATAATGGGACTAGCTCCCTCTTGGCCATGCCTGCCGTCTATCTCCCAATACACTTGAAAGTGCCATTTTGAGGGATATGAGCCATACTAACCAAGAACAGGACTGAAAAATGGGAGAGATGTTAGAAGAGTCTTTTATACAAGGTATGAAAGCATAGGTTTACTTTAGTTAGAACTACTTTGAGATTAAGGCAACATATTTTTATCAATTCAATTGGCAAAAATTCAAAAGAGCAATAGCATCTAGAGCTAGTGAGGACATGACAAAATAAGCTTTTCAATATGTTGCTTAGTGAGAGTGAGAACTGCTGTAATCTCTTTGGTATACAATCTGCCAATATCCAATTAAATAAAAAACACTTATCCTTTCCTGTTCCCACTTTTGAGATCTAAATACCATATGTAAAGATAGATGTACAAAGATATATTTTACTGTAACATTGTTTACAGTGGCAAAAACAGAAATAGAAACATCCTAACTATTCATCACTAGCCAAATGGTTCAATAAATTATGGCACATTCATATTAAGGAATTATACCAATATTTAAAAGAATGAGTTATATCTATATTTATTGAGCTGGAGGGATATCCATAATGTATTATCAAGCAGGTATTTTATTGTATTTTTTAAAGATTTATTTATTTGAAAGAGAGAGAAAGCAGGGAGAGGGGCAGAGGGAGAGAATCTCAAGCAGACTCTCCACTGCTCCACTGAGTACAGAGCCCAATGTGGGGCTCAAACCCATGACCCCAAGATCATGGCCTGAGCTGAAAGCAGGAGTTGGATGCCTAACCCACTGAGCTACCCAGGCACCCCTCAAGCGGGTATTTTAAAAAGCAAGCACTGTTGGGGCGCCTGGGTGGCTCAGTGGGTTAAAACCTCTGCCTTCGGCCAAGTCATGATCCCAGGGTCCTGGGATCAAGCCCCACATCGGGCTCTCTGCTCAGCGGGGAGCCTGCTTCCTCCTCTCTCTGACTGCTTCTCTGCCTGCTTGTAATCTCTGTCTGTCAAAAAAAAAAAAAAGAAATCTTTAAAAAAAAATTAAAAAAAGCAAGCACTGCATATAGCATGACCCTAAAGCAAAACCTGCATATGTGCACATGTATTTTTGTTTGTATTTAAAAGCATGAGAAAGAGTGTGAAAAAGTACTATCAAGCTTTTAATAGGATTAACATAGTGGGGTGAAAATAAATGGGAAGGGATTATACTTTCTTTATGCATTTTTGGAATTTTTCAATTGTTGAAATGAGTTTTTATAACTTTTATTTTTAATTCTCCTCTTCCCACCCCTCTTTCTACCTCAAGCAACAATAGCTCTCATTTATTTCCTTTGATGAACTTTGCCAGTTGGAGAATTTTATATAAATGGAGTCATAACTTTTTGTGTCTGGTTTCTTTCATTTACTATCATGTCTGTGAGATTTGTCCAGGTTGTTGTATATATTCACAGTTCATTCCCTTCTACTTCTAAATCATGTTCCATTCAAATGATGCATTACAACTTGTTTGTCCATATCCTACTGATGGGCACTTGGGTTGTTTCTAGAGTTTGTCTATTGTGAATAAAGCTGCTAAGAACATTCTACATGAGAATTTTAACATAATTTCCATTTCTCTTGGATAATTACCTAGGATTTGAATTGCTAGGTCAAGGGATAGATACATAAGGATATATTAACATGTTTTACTTTTGTAATTTAAAAAAAACTAATAAAAAATTTTGCAGAAAAAAATTGAAAGAAAGAGAATGAATCTGTATCTTTTTATTTGAAAGTTTATTTATTTATTTGAGAGAGAGAGAGTGAGCAAGAAAAGAGAGCGTAAGCCGGGGCAATAGCAGTGGGGGGGGGAGGGCAAGTGGAGGAAGCAGAGGGAGAAGCCGACTCCCCGTTGAACAGGCTTGATTCTGGGACCCTGCACTCATGACTTGCGCTGAAGGCAGATGCCTAACCAACTGAGCCACCCAGGTGCCCCAATGACTCTGTATCTTAAAAAGATCATAATACTTGCTAACTTTTTTCCACTCCTTCCTCTCCCAGTAGGTGTTTGGGTCTGTCCAGATCTTAGACTTCCCAGGCCAGATCAGTGACCTGTCACTCTTCAGGGTGAATCACCAAAGATAGGGAAATTCTAATGTTATATATGCCCAACAAGAACTGTGTTTAGATAGCACTCACCAGAAACCATAAAAACTGCTAACACACAGGAAATCAGCTTCCACAGTTGGAGAACCCTCATGACGTTTCTTTTCTTTAACAAGGTGTCAGCAGAATAGGTATTTAGCGTTAAAAAGAAGAAAAAGAAAAAAAATATGTTCTGAAAATAGTCAAATCTACACATCAAGAATGAGAGTAGTAGGGGCGCCTGGGTGGCTCAGTGGGCTAAAGCCTCTGCCTTTGGCTTAGGTCATGACCCCAGGGTCCTGGGATAGAGCCTCTCATCGGACTCTCTGCTCAGCGGGAAGCCTGCTTCTCTTCCTCTCTCTCTCTCTCTCTCTCTCTCTCTCTGCCTGCCTCTCTGCCTACTTGTGATCTCTGTCAAATAAATAAATAAAATCTTTAAAAAAAAAAAAAAGAATGAGAGTAGTAGAAGTAACCTTACCACATGGAAGGGTTTATAAACAAATTATGAACCAAACTGTAGTAACTTCCAGATTTAAACCAAAAGTCCAAGATGTGATAATAATCCACTCAATATCACAAAGACCTATCTTTGGGAGGCTCTGGCTGGAAAATACATATATTTTTAAATGTTAAAAAAAAAAAAAAAAAAGTACTGCCATGCTGCCACTGAATGACTTGAGAGATACTTGCTGGGCCCATGGCCATCACCACCCTTTTTTCTCAGAACTGGCCTTGAGTTGTAACCCACATGAGGGTGACAGTATCAGTCTTCCTCCAGGATAACAGTGGTTTAGACCAGGGATGGGCCTCTGATAGGTTTAGAGTCTAAACGCCATGAAAAGCCATCAAAGAATTTTGTAATGGCAATGTAATAACATGGTCCAATTTATGATGTGAAAAGATCTTGGAGGAACAAATGAGGAGATATTTAGTTCATATGAGAGATGATTATGGTTGGCATTGCCAGTGGAAAAGAGGAAAGAAGTAAGCTCTAGAGAGCCCCTCAACACATACAAGCTGGGGAGAGCAACAAAAAATTTCTAATGAGCCTGAAATGTAGGAAAGACAAGAAGACTGTGGGATCTTGAAAGCTGAGAGAGCAGGGAGTTTTGAGAAGGAAGAATTGGTGAATTGTGGCTTGAAAAGAAATGAAGAGAGCCTGTTTGGGAAGAAGACAGCCTTCCTGTTAAGAGGAGATGAGAAATGGGTTGTAACTGTAGGGGAACGATGTGACAAGAAAGTAACTACAGCATGTTTGTAGCTTCTCGCTGCACTTCAAATAAAAATATGAAAGACCAGGTCCTTAACTTGAAATACAGGTCTCCCAGGGACACCTAGAGTGGCCACAGAGGGACTAGGCTACTGCCAGAACCATGTTGCTGAAGCAGGAAGGAAAAGGAAAGAAATATCAGGACTGATAACTTCAGCATTTTCTGATCCACCCTCACAACACTGGTGGAACCCAACCAGAAGCCAGAAGCCAGGAGAATGTAGGTAATGGAGGCCAAGGGGGTAGGTCAGGAGGCACACAACAAGGAAGAAGAGGATGGAGAATGGATTGAGCAGGCAAAGAAGCAACATGTCCTTGCTCACCTTCCCTCGCACATCTCTGATCATTCTTCCCATCTCTGTCCAGTCTCACTGGGCCTTCTTTCATGCTCTGGAACATACCAAGCTGTATCCTTGGCACAGACTGTTCTTTCTATCTGGATTCCTCCTCCTCTCTCTACCTCATTAACTCAGAATTATCTTCCCACCTTCACCTTAAATGTTACTTTCCCAGGGAGGACTTTCTTGGGAATGAAATATGAATGATATACCACTGCCACATTGTCTCATAGCACCCCATTCTTTTCTTCTTGTAGCTTTCATCATAGTTTGAAATGATAGATTTGGGGAAGGTTTATTTGCTCCTCTCTCAGACTGCAAAATTCACAAGAGTATGAATTGTGTCTGTTTTTCACAGGACAATTCTTGGCAATGGGGCAAGTGTCCAAATACAAGTTTATTGAAAGTTTTAATTAATCTATTCTAACACCCTCTGCCACAGCACCCATGATCTGTGGATATAAACCATTTAAGAAAGATAATAGATCTTATTCAATGAGTCCTTGGTACATGTCAAGCAATTTAGTGTGTCATCTCATTCATTCCTCACAACAATGCTATGAGTCAGGACTCTTATCAGTCTCATTTTCCCAATGAGAGAGCCAAAACCTGAGAGGTCAAGTAATTTAGCCAATGTCCCAGAGCTACATGATGTGAGCCAAGACCCTGCTGATGCCACAGCCAGTGCTCTGACCTCCACCCATATTACATGGCCTCCTTAAATATCTTGTTGTGGTTTTTATTTGCTTATATGTCTATCTTCCATATTAGATTAGCAGGTCTATGGGTAACAATGGGTTTTAGTTATCTGTTTAACCCCAATGCACACTGCAGGTGTCCAATAAATGTTGAATGCTGACACTTTCTCACCAAGAAAAGGTGCCTTGTTCTAACAGACCCTCCAAGTTTGTAGCCACATTCGTTTTGCTTATTAAAAAGCAGCGGTGAGGGCTCCTGGATGGCTTAATCAGTTGAGTGTCTGACCCTTGTTTTCAGCTCAGGTCATGGTCTCAGGGCCCTGAGTTGAGCCCCATGTAGGGCTTCACGCTCAGAGTGGAGTTTGCTTGTCCTTCTCCCTCCCATCCTGCCCCTGCCCCTCCCCCTCCTCCTGCTTGTGCTCATAAGCATGTGGGCTCTCTCTCCCTCACCTAAATAAATAAACAGATAAATAAATGAATGAATAAAATCTTTAAAAAAAAAGAACAGTGGTCTGTCCATCAGACTCCTTTGATGTCTACTGCAGTGAGCTCTTTCTCTAGAGCACAATTCTTTTGATGAACTGATGAAGTTCAAGGACTAGCAGAGCCTCTGTGTGAATTCTGGACACCTGTGGGCTTTCCCAAGACACTTGACCTTATGGAGAAAGACCCTGCCTCAGAAACCTGGCAGCACAGTTTTCTGACATCTGCACCATTCACCCCTGAATGAGACTTGACAAAGCAGGATCAGTTCCCACAGTCACAAGCTGCCTCATTGCTTCAATGACTGTACCTTGGCTTCCTGTGCATAGAGTTTTCAGAGAACTAGACACTAGGAGCAGCACATCCATTCTGGGTTCACCTCTGGTCAAGGGACAGAGAAGCCCAGGAGGGAGGGAAATGATTCCAAGAGGACTTCGACCTCCATCTCACCTCCTGCCAGTGCCTTCAAGTTCTCACAGAAGGACTGCAAATGTGCTAGCCCTTTGGAGCCCCTACCAGGCTTTCTGAGTAGGCCCACCTGAGCCCTGCTGAGAGCCTTGAAAGGAGACAAAATTTCAGCCAAGAAGAGGCCAACTGTCAGCAGAACAAAGAGTTAGCAAGGGGGTGCCTTGCTACCAGCTTACCTGCTGCCGCGCAATAACCTGCTTAGCCCCCTCTTTCTTCATTACTTCTTTCTCCTATTATTGCCCATGGTATTTTTTTTCTCTTTTGCTGTTCCGAACTCAACTTTGTATAATTTAGACCTTAAAAAAAGAGAGAAAAAAGGTGTCAGACCTAGAAAGGATGTGGTGTCATCTAACTTGGGGCATCCCAAACCCTGGAAAAATCATTTAAGAGATTAAAAAAAAATACAGATTCCTCAGATCAATGGTTATAAGTAACTGTTGCTTTTGTCTGCTAAGGCAAGGCTTTCTTGAGAGTGTTGTCAGAGCACTCTTTCTTCCCCACTCCATGTGGTTTTCCTAGATCTACCAATTCTGTAATATACTCTCTCTAGAGGATTGGTCCCATGATAGGTATGTGATCCAAACTGGGCCAGAGTCCTTCCCTGTGTTATTAGACTGAGGGGATGAAAGACAAAAGTGTATCTTCCCCCTTGGTTGCCTAATTTTAAAAAATGGAGCCCATTCTCCACAAAGTAGTAGCCTTATTTCCTGCCAACTAGGAGGAACCTATCCACGATAAAGGAAAATGAGCGTCAGAAATAGAGTTCTGGCAGTACTTGCTAAGTTCCTGAGGCAGCTTATCTGAACTCCCCAGTTTCCTGTGTCCTGCTTAAGCTAGTATGGACTTACTGTCCCTTGGGACCAGAAGTATAGAAAATAATACACCAGTGAATCAGGCACTCATAGGTCAGGATGAAAAAAACCCTGAAACTTTTAAAGATGTCTGAGAATTTCTGATGTTTGGCTAGGTTTAGGATACTCCACTAGAATAACACTTCAGTTAATAAGGAAAAAAGCTGAGATCCACAGAAGATAAGTGATTTGATAGCAATAATGAGGTAGAATTTAGTGAGCACTTTCTACATGTAGGATGCAGTGTGAAGTGAGTTATATACATTATTTCATTTATCTCTCAGCATTTTGCTTTGCGCTTACTACATCTACTACATCTATTTGTTGTATACTCTGTTGGTTTTATTTACAACTATATATCCACCACCTAGCACAGTGCCTGGAACATAGCAGGATCTTACTAAGTCTTTGTTGACGATTGAATACATTTTACTGATTAATACAATTACTAGTAGGACTAGTAGTAATAATAGCAGTTACAGCAGCACTGCTAACATTTACTGAGTGTTTGTATATGGTACTGTTCTAGATTGTTTTTAAACGTTACCTTTTTTAATTGTCTGAAAAGCCCTTTATGGTAGGTTTCTATTATTCACAATTATGACGAGAAAACTGATTCACAGAGGTGTCAAATAATTTCCCCATGGTCGCACAGCTAGTGAGTAGCTAAAATAAGATTCAAACCCAGGCAATCTGGCTCCAGAGTCCAGTTCATAATCACTGTGTTATACTGGTGTAATTAACTTATCCAAAACGACCAACCCACTGAAGAGCAGATGAAAGTTTGAGCCTAGGTTGGTCTGAATCCAGAATCTGCTCTTTCTAACCACTACCTTATACTTCCTCTCTGTGGTTAATCATCTGGCATTCAGCGTAGTCCATAGAAACGGTGCCCCTAGGGTTGTGCAATATATAATCTGCATGGCTCTTGCAGCAACTCTTACAATATGATTAGAAACCGAGTATGTCAACTTCTAGAGAGGAACAGTCAGTGAGATCAGAAACAGGACTCACTGGGCCAAATACTGAAACCAAGGTAGAGCTGTTTGCCTGTCCTGTCAATTTAGTTACTGCAGGAAGCAGAACCAAGATGGAATTAAATGTGTAAGAGATCAACTGGGGGAAACACCTACAAAGAATAAAGGGAAGAGGGAATAAAAGTAGGTGGGGACAGCTTCAGACTCCAAGGAAGTTCTGACACAGGTTAAGAGAGAGAGAATGAAGGAAGATTGAGTAGGAAGACCCCCTGATTGCAAGAAAACTCAGAGGAGTATTGTGTGAGGCTGATGGGGAGCCCAGGGCAACGCGCTAGGGAGAAATGGCCCGGCTCCAATGTGCTCACTCCCCGCCTGGGAGTAGCCCAGTGAGAGTGCAGCCTGGATGTCAGTGTTGTAGTTGATCCCTGAGGAGTGGCTACTGGAAGCTGTCAGCCATCCACATTCCTTGCAACTGGTTCTCTTAAAGAGAGATTTGGGCTGTGCCTTCCCATGGTTGCCACACCTGTGTACCATGAATTAAATCCTCAGAAGGAAACACCAGGGAGCCAACCACGCAAGACATGGAGCCAGCATCTACAACAGCGCCTCACACATCTGAGGACAACCGCTTTCAAACCTTGCGTTGGTTTGGCCTTACTCAAAGTGTCAGCTCATTTAGTGAAAAATGTGTTTTCCTGAAGAGGGGTGAGTGGGACATTTTCTCATTTATTTTTCTACAATGGACACATTGAAATTGCCACAAAGAAGTACTATGGAAACTGCTCCCAAACTTGCAAGATAAAAGGTAAAAACAGAAAAAAAAAAAAAAAAAGTAAAAACAGAACACTTTGTTGACATGCAAATGGTTAGTCTTTGGAGACCTCTTTTTAACAGACTCTCTTTGTATGGTTCTTCTGAGTCCATTAGCAATTCCCTGGAATCAAAGGTAGACAGGCAGGTTTTTTGGCGTTCCATTCGAGAAGGCCCCAGCATGACAACTCGGGAATAAGTCTAGATGCTTCCTTGGTGCTGAAACAAGCAAAGTAGACAGTGACATTGTAATCTCTAGGTAATTCTGGTGATGCTGATTGTGAATTGCTATGAATGTGCAAACAGGCCCAGGGCAAGGAAGGTGGTTATTTTTACGCCAGGCCCATTCTGCCGGTGTACCCTGGACCTGCTTGCTTGAAAGTTAACTTGCTGAGCTATTATTTATGCAAGGTAGTTTCTCTTTCTTATCTCCTCTGGCCACATTCCATCCTTTGAATCTTGGGCTGGACAGTCCTTTCTACAGGAAACAAACTTCTCATTTGAAAGCCCCGTTTCTCTACCTATCTCTTCTCATCTTTCCCTGCCTCTCCCCACCCACCAATCAAATACACTTGACGTCTGCCCAGACACTCCTATCTTGACAAAGCTTTGAGATAGCTTTGTCCCGATTTCTGCTTTTTTTTTTCCTGTCTGGCAATTCTTTCAACTTGCTTCTTTTAGGCCTCAATCCCAAAGCTGCATTGAAACCCTTTCAAAAATGCTTCCAATAATTATATAGATGCAGTGTGAAGAGGGGACTTGACCTGAGCAACTAGGGGGTCAGAAGTTCCGGGTTCTTGATTTAGGATCATTGTTAACAGGCGTCACAACTGGCAGCAATCAATCTCACTTCTCCCTTGTGAATCAGTCTTCGTCTGTTCCCTCCACCAGATACTCTTTTCTTGCAGATCTTTTTTATGGCTAGCTCCTTTTCATCATTCAAGTTTTAGCGTAAATACAGTGTCCTCAAAGAGGCCCTAAACACTCCCTAACATTATTTTCCTCTAACATCATTCTCTGTAACATTATCTTCTGTTTTCTCCAACCATTATCTATCTGCAATTATCTTAAATGTCTCTTTAATTATTATATTTGCTCTAAAGACCTTTAAGATCCTAGAGAGCCGAGGTTGTATCAGTTTTGTTCCCAGCTGTATTCCTTACTCCTAGCACACTGAAAATTCTCAATAAATATTTATAGAATGAAAAGCACTGTAAAATTTAAGCAGTTGGATCAAATGAATTTTAAGGTTTCTTGCAGCTTTAACGTGAACATTGTTAAAAATGAATAAGTGAAAAATGAAGTGACAGCAGCCACTACAATAAAACACTGAATGTAGCGTGTATATACTTATGCTTAAGAATATAAACCCGCCAAGTTCTTGGTCATGTCCTAGTGATGTCTTTCTAGTTTCCTATAGAGTGTGAACTGAGTTTCTGCGCTTCAAGATGAAGTATCTAAAGAGGATATTAGATAGCTGCCTAAATAGAAAACCACTGTATCATAGAATTAGAGGGGAGTAAGTTTTAGAATACAGTCTCTTCAATTTACAGGTGTGGAAATTCAGGCCCTAAGAAGGAAGTATCTTTGGAACCAAATACAGTGATGCTTCTGTCATTATGGAATACAAATACATATGGCAACAACATTTCTGTATAATCATTATTAATAACACAGCAATACTTTATATTTCTGATTTTTTCTGGACTGTTCCCACGTTATTTATTCTGTACTTTCTCAGGTAATATATTTCCCCCCCACCTCAGGTAATATTTTAACAAGACTTTTTTCACAAGAAAATCCTTTCATTTTTGAAGGCTCAAAATTACAGCACGCTGTGGACCGTTTCTGGGGAGAAGCAATGTTTTACGTTTGAAAAGTTTGTCTGAATGCAGCTAGATCCTATGCTAATGCTTCTGACACTTGAGCACGGAAGATTCGTTAAAACGCAGATAACTGGGCCCCATCATCCAGAGTTTCTGGTTCCGGAGGTCAGAGGCATGGGGAAGCGTACGTAGAACTGGAAAAGTCTGACAAATATAGTACCAAACTTACCACACCTACACGCTCAGCTTAACCGGTCCGCTATGTCCGCAGAGAACTACAAGTCCCGGCGTACCACGCGCACAGCAGGCGGAAAGTCGGGCACTTCCGCTCCACGCAGCGCCTCTGCCCCCGCGTCTCGACGTGTCACCGGCGGCGCCGCAGCTGTGGCAAGAGAAGGACCTAACTGGGGGAGTTCGAGGCGGCGGGCGGCGGCAGCGACCCCGGCCTGGATCTGCCCCGGCGCGGAAGTGTCCCGGGGTCCGTGGGGAGTAGGGGAGGGAGGCGGCGGCTCGGCCCGCACGGGGCACAATGTTGAACATGTGGAAGGTGCGGGAGCTGGTGGACAAAGCGTGAGTATCGGGGGTCAGTTGTGGCCGAGGCCCACGCAGGGGAGGGGAGGAAGGAGGAAGGGGAGCTGGCCCCGCGCCCAGGGCCTCCCGCGTCACGCCCCCCGGCTCGGCCAGCCCCATCATGGCGGCGGCCGGCTCTTTCCCTGGCCCAGAGCTCTTCCAGACCGGCGAGGCTGAGAAGGGACCCTTCCTCGTTTCAAAACATCCCGCTAGCCCCTTCCTCTCCTGTGCAGGCCCTCCTCATCTTGCCCCTACCTCCATCCCACTAGGCATAGACCATTTGGTCAGGGGAGGGGGCGGGGTTGTCTAGAGCTGGGTCACTGCCCTGACCAAAGGACAGTCTTTGGCCCCAGGCTTTGGGCTTTGCCTCCAGGGTAGCAGCGAAGGTTTGGGGGTGAGGGACGCAATGCACTGACGCTCTGTGTTCCTAAGGGTGTGGTGCGGAGACCTCGGGCCGGGTCGGATTGTGTACTTTACCTTCTGGGTTTCTTTTAATTCTAATGAACCTGAAGTGTTGGAGCGGGTGATTGGTGTAACAAGTGGCGGTAGTGGTCAGACCGAAGTTACTCAAGAGGAGATTCATCCTTTGCTTTCCTAACGCTAGTGAAAGTAGATCACCATGTAACTTACTGTGATTCTTCTTTTCCTCTGTTTCTTTTCACTACACTTAGTTTTTGGAGGGCCAGTTGTTCCATTTGGGGTAATTAACAAGTCATTAAGAAATTTCCCTTAAAGAAAGAAACAGCCCAGGTTTATATCCTGTTGATCTGCTGTTAACGTCCCTGACAGGTAAAATGACTAATAATGTGGATGATTTCCTTTACACTTAAGTGATAGCTTCAGTGTCTCACTACACTAAGAAAACCTTACTTAACGGACATAACAATGGTTAAGTAAGTTCTTCTTAAGGCCAGCAGGAAATAAAGTTTAAGATTTTAACTGGGTCTCTTCCTTTTGGGTTCTAGTGCTTAGGCAATATGTGTGGTGACAAAAACGTTTGTGATACCAGCCCAACCTAAAATCAGGAAGTGTAAATGGCAAACTATTGAGTCTTTCTTGACACCAAAAACAAAACAAAACAAAAGCAAAAAACAAAAAACCACCATTCATAGTGGCGTGAATAATGCATCGAATAGAACTTAAGAGTTTGACCACATTTTCAGATTTTCTGAGCTACCAAGGCAATAGAGCACCTAAAAAAACCCTGAAGTTTTTCAGAACCTGAAGAGCTTTGTAACCTTGACAAGTTACTTAATCTTTAAGTGCCCTAGTTTTCTTAGGTGCAGTGTGTAAATAATAATAGATACCCACCTTACAGTGTTGTAAGGATTAAGGGCTAAAGGCTTTACATATAAAGCCCCTAACACAGTATGTTTAGATCAGTATACTTTTGATAACTGTAACAGATGTTCTGCATTGAGAGTGAGATAAACATTAGAAGAGAAGCACCATGTTTGAAGAGTGATTTGCTTTAATAATTTTCCTTTATCAGCTATTCATTTGATGGTTGAGCCCTCAGACATTTATTTTGGGCTTATTTTGCTATTTATACAGCCTTTGCTTTCTAAAGATAAAATCATCGTTCGTTTCCAGACCCAGGTTCATTAGTTGTTCTTTAATTTTTTTCCCCTGTGGATGCCATGTATGCTCTACAGGATCATTGGTTGGTTTTCATTTTGTTTTGTTTTGTTTTTTGTTTTTGAGGGTTTTTTTTTTTTTTTTTTTTTGATATATGATACAAGGACTTAGATACCAGCTTAAATCGTTTTTAAAAGTCTAAAAGTCTCTATAAAACACTCTCTTTCTAAGTCAGAGAACAGAAGAGGAAACCACTAAGAAACATCTTGTTATCTTGGAGGACTAAGTTTGTGGTACTCACAAATTTGCAGAGACTATATACATTTTTCAGGAGAAAGAAATCAAGACAATGTTCCTGCTTTTGTACATTTCATATTGTTTTGTCTTTATCACCTATGTTGCTAATCTTCAAGTGTTCAGGTTAAATTTGCCACGGAAGTAGTTATCAAGTCGTAATGGAACAACTGTTCTTAAAAAAGAACTCTGTCTTCCTTTTTACTACCCACTTTAGAATGGAGACTTGAACCAAGTTATTCAAGAACATGTAAGAATGTTGCACCAAGGACTTTTTAAAGCTTTTGTGGGTGTCTGACACATGATACTAAGATGTGAGGTTTTTTTACTGATGAATACTCAGGATTTAATTTTCGTCTTTCACTGGCAGAGAGAAGAAATTCTTCCCTCAAAATGTAAGAACCAGTACCTCTGTTACTGTGTTCAGTTAGACTCTTCACCTTAAAATGCCATAATGGAGGAGAAATGGATCCATAGAATGGCCACTTGGATTATTAGGGGGATAAGGTATTGAGGGAACTTGACATGAAGCAACAGAGTGATTAAGGATTACTCAATGAGTTTGGATTACGGGCACTAGTTGGAGACCTGGGTTCAGATTCTGATACTGCCTTTTAAGCTAGCCATATGTCTAATTTTAGAGAGAATCACATAGATCTCCAGATTATAGATTCCTTATCTGTAAAATGAGGGGACTAGGGTAGAGAAAGACTTTCCAACTTCACTGGCTCTTTGGAGACATGAATTTCCATCAGTGGGTAAGAAATGAAAGTAGTATTTCATAATAGCAGATAAATTTTGGAAAGTCATTATCCTCCAGAGATAGTTTGGGCTGAAAAGGGAATTTTTTTTTAAGTAGTAATCAATATATGTTATATGTAAATGCTTTATGCAGTAAATAAGTGCAACCCGTGACTCAGGAGAACAAGGACTTTCATTTAGCATATATCCCTAACCAGTGAGGTTTACTTCAGAAAGAAAAATGCACTTTTTCAGAATAAGTTCCCTGGAGCTATAGTTAGATCAAGTATGGTGGCAGTTCTGAAGTATAATGATATATTTCAAATACTGGCTTTTGAGAGCTTGAAGACCTGGAGGGTGAGGAGATACTTTCCACAATTCTTGCACCTCCTGGCAGTATTAAATGGCTTGTTTTGCAGAACACTGAGGAAAAGCAGATAAAGTCATAGGCCAGCCTGAGCTTGGAGGACCAGTTTCCTCCCACTTGTACTCAAGTTGCATAAAAGGCAGCATTGGCAGGAAAGGATAAGTGGCACCACTCTTACTGACTAGGATTAGCTTGACCAATATTGTGTGACCTGACTTCTTGTAATGAAATTGGATAACTTTTATATGTTGTCATCCAACATGGTACAGATTGAAAGGTGCTGCATTCTGCTCTATTTTTTCTCCACATTTTGGAAATACAGTGAACATGACATGATAGTAGTAGACCACAACTGCTGCTCATTATTCAGACCCGGCTAATCCTTATCTTTCATCTCCGGGAGTAATATTAATGGTAAATCTATTTCATTAGTGGTCCTTACCCTTTTTTTTCTTTTTAAAGATTTTATTTATTTATTTGACAGAGAGAGACACAGTGAGAGAGGGATCACAAACAGGGGAAGTGGGAGAGGGAGAAACAGGCTCTGATCCCGGGACCACGACACAAGCCGAAGGCAGACACCCAATGACTGAGCCACCCAGGCGCCCCAGTGGTTCTTTCTCTTTTTATGATAGTGATTTCCAGGTGTGGGCTAACTCCTATAGAAAGGCAGCTGCTATAGATAGTCCATTTTAAGTTATTTTCCTAAGCATCGCTTGCATTTTCCCCCCATAGGCTGATTTTTGTTGGTGTTACATGCATATTTAGCTCATGTAATGGAGCTACAGAAACTACTGTTCTAGTCTAGAACCCAGAGGGAGAACTTTTGGCTTTTATAGGAAATAGTTTCATTCGGTTATTTCAACAGATTATACATTTATTATTTTTTTGGAGTAGTACTGTACTTTCTGAACTTGAAAAGTGTAATACCTGCCTTCAAGAAACTTGACATTAGGGCCCTATGTGGCTCAGTCGTTAAGCTTCTGCCTTCTGTTCATGTTCCTGGGAGCAGAGTCCCCCATCAGGTTCCTTGCTCAATGGGAAGCCTGCTTCCCTCTCCCGCTCACCCTGCTTATATTCCCCTCTCTTTTTGTCTGTGTTTCTCTCTCTGTGTCAAATAAATAAATAAAATCTTAAAAAGAAAAAAAAAGAAAAAGAAAAAAGAAACTTGACATTACATGATAGGCTACAACTTGAACTTACCAGTTTTGCCTTTTAGTCTGCACATGGTTTCCCCTTTATTTCCCTATCTTACCAGTAAATCTCTGGTAATCCGTGTGTGTCTTAGAATTTGAAAGCAAACACAACTGTCAGCTTTTTAGTCTTCCCGTATCAAATTTTGGGGAACCAATTACAGATAATTGTTACTGTGAAATAATTATCCTCCTTCTCCTCTAGTAAGTGGTTATAAGAAGATATTAAGAATTTAATTCCAAAGAAGGAAGAGTTTAATTTATCTTCTGCCAGCATTTCTTCAGTTTAAATTAGCCTATTTAGTACTAGTGTCAAAATGCTTTTAAAAATCACTTAGTTGCCTCTTGTGTTTTTCTGTGCCATGTGTGTTAGTTTGCAAGTAGTTTTTCATCTGCTTACTGATATATCCACTAAAAGTACTTGGCTTTTTTTTTTTTTTTTTTTTTTTTAAATTACGCTTACTAGTACTCCTGGTTTTTACAGTATGACTCCACAGTTGAACCTTTTTTTCTATGCTCTTGTATTATTTTCTTATTTATTTCTAATGTTTACTTATATTTCTTTTAAGAGGAAAGAGTATAGGCAGTTTAACGTTTTAATCTTGAAATTTTACTGTTTTATCTTTCATATTAAGATAATTTAGCTTTTAGAAAGTTTTTTGTTTTTTTTTTTTTTTTAGTATTTGTCATAGCTCTTAGATACAATGAGTTAACTCCTTTTAGCCTCAGCTAACATTACTTAACATTCTGGAACAACATATTTAACTGTTTATTCCTTTATGCTTTTTTAAGGTGTCATTTCATAAGTTTTCCTTGTTCAGTCGACTTACGTGTGTTTGTCCATCCACCTGTATTTATAGTAATTTGCTAGCAAAACACCTTATCCTACTATACCTCCAGGCGATATGGATCTGTGAAGCAGTTTGGTGTAGAGATCAGAACTTGACTAAAAATCCTAGGTCCACTACTAAGAAGCAGTGGTCTTGGGCATTGAAACAATATCTCTACATTTTTCTGTCTAGGAAGTGGAGATACTTTTTTTTTTTTACAGGGTTCTTGTGAGGATTAAATTCATGTGAAACACTAGGCATATTATCTGACATAAACTCTTGAAATGCCTATTGTTATTATGTAATACAAAAAGTAATTTATAACATACAAAAAATTCAAAAGAATAAGTGTTTAAAAGAATAAAGAAAATATTGTTGTCAGACTACATTATTTACAAGTATGTAAGAACTGTGTTTTAATCCTGAATCATTATTTTCAGGGGCACTCTTTCATAAAGCTCTTCATCTGAATGGACAGCTTAACCTACATAAAGGAAAACTCACATAAGTATCTCTACTACCCGTGCTGTGTGTTGTTTTCACCAAGTTATAAATGCTTTTACTTTAATATTGTAAAGCATATTACAGAAGTAGTTCTTTAAAAAGACATGTTGAGGAAGAGTCTTTGGGAAGACATATTGCAGTTTCCATCTGCTAATTTTTGTTCAGTTTGTTTTGTATTTTTTTCAAGATTTCAAAGATAGAGCTAATGTAAACTTTCCTCCTAAGATGTAAAAAGATTTATTTTGGGGGGCACCTGGGTGGCTCAGTGGGTTAAAGCCTCTGCCTTCGGCTCAAGTCATGATCCTGGGGTCCTGGGATCGAGCCCCACATCTGGCTATCTGCTCAGCGGGGAGCCTGCTTCCTCCCTCTCTCTCTGCCTGCCTCTCTGCCTACTTGTGATCTCTCTCTGTCAAATAAATAAATAAAATCTTTAAAAAAAAAATTTATTTTTTGAGGGCAAATTGAAGTTGATGGTTTATTCTTAAAGAAACTGAACAGTATCAAGAAAAAGAAACCTCTGGGGTGCCTGGGTGGCTCAGTGGGCAAAAGCCTCTGCCTTTGGCTCAGGTAATGATCCCAGGGTCCTGGGAGGAGCCCCACATCGGGCTCTCTGCTTGGCCGGGAGCCTGCTTCCCCTCTCTATCTTGCCTGCCTCTCTGCCTACTTGTGATCTCTGTCTGTCAAATAAATAAATCTTAAAAAAAAAAAAAAATCTTAGAAAAAGAAACCTCTAAAATATATCAAATTTGTGACCTCTGACAATAGATGAGCAATATATACAAGTAAAGTACATCGCAGAAGGGGCTTTCCAATTATTCAGTCCATTCTCCCAAGTTGGCAAGAAATTTTTTTGGCTTACCAGAGCTCTTTAGCCTGAAAATTAAATACAGGTAAAAGAACATAATGTACTCCCATGTTGGAAACAATTTATAGCTGTTTGTGACTTGTGGATAGATTCAACTAATGAACTATTAGATACGAATAATTTTATTAATTTGCAACCATAGGCATGTTTTGTACTTAAGGAAAGTAGTTTGCCAATAACTACTTTACATGTGATTTTGTTAAGTTTCTAAATTCTCAGGGGAGTAGGTTCTATATAATTCAAATGTAAATAATTTTAACTTCCACCTACATTCACCACTACATGGCCGATGTGTATGCATGCTTTTGAAATGTTTCACTCAGAAATTCTCACCTAGGGGTGCTTGGGTGACTCAGTGGGGTTATGCATCTGCCTTCAGTTCAGGTCATGTTCCCGGGGTCCTTATATCAAGCCCTGCATTGGCCTCCCTGCTCAATGGGGCATCTGCTGCTCCCTCTCCCTTTGCCCTCCCCTGGCTTATGTGTTCTCTCTCTCTCTCTTTCTGTCAAATGGATAAAAATCTTTTTTAAGAAATTCTCATCTAGATCAAGCCTTAAATTTTTTAAATAGAAAAAACACCTGCTTTGAATATTCAATTTCTTGTTTCTTTTGCCATTTGTTTTCATGTATTTTTAGTAAATCATTAAAGAACAGTGCAAATAAATATGCTGAGGGTTTTTTCCTATTGATTTTTCTCATATTCATTCTTCAGCTTAAGGTTGTCTGATTAAAACTGTTTTTATTTGTAATTAACCCTTAATAGTTAAAGAATACCCTTGGTTTAATGTGTTTGGCTTGTATTTATAAGTTTGACATTAAATGGGTTTTTGAAGTGTCTCTTATTTCTCATGAAGCCAAATGAAAATTTTAATCCTATAACCTGCTTTTCACATAGCACTAGTGATTCTTTAAAAATACTGTATCAGATCTGCCTCAGAGCACTTGTCACTCCTCACTGCCTCTAGCCTGTACTTGATCTGTCTCTCTACTGCCCCCTGTGACCTCATCAACCACCACTCCCTGATTCTCTGTTTACTCCCCATATAAAATAGCATGCATTCACCTGCATCACTCTTTTCCCCTCTACTGCCTTTATTTACATGTATTTGTCTGCTGCCTCAGAGTTTAAACTCCTTAAAGGGAGTGGCTTTGTTTTGTTTACTCCTGTATTACTGACTCTTAGAACAGCGTATTACATATAGTAGGTGCTCAATGAATATTTTTGAATATCTTAAATTTGATAAGCCGATTTATATAACTAAGGAAATCTTCCAAGTCCATGTATTTTTAATAAAAGCTAGTAGTTATTTAACATTTGCCATATGCCAAGAACAATTGTGACAACATTATTACCATCTTCAATTTATTGATGAGGAAATGGGCCACAGAGATGTCTAGGCACTTGCCCAGAGTAACACATCTAGAAAATAAGAGTCTAGATTTAAATCTAGATATCTGCTATAAGGACATATATTTAACAGTTTTCGCTAACTTTTACAAGACATTAAACGAATGCCTTATTTTACTATAATAAGGGTGAGTTACTAGTGTATATCTTACACTAATTAAAAGTTACTTAGAAAGAAATTTATAATTCTTAAGTTTCTGAACCAAATTTGGTGAGTTTTTTCCCCTGTATGTACCTATTATAAAAGAAAAGCTTTCTGGACTCTTGCAGAAATTTGAATAATGTCTGTAAGTTGGATGCCCTTTAACAGAAGGAAAGCAAAGAGATGTCTGTGTAGGTGCAAAAGAAAATCTTAGGTATTGTAGTGAAGGTACTCACTACTTAGTCTTAGAAAGTATAACAGTTATAAGCTATAGTACGTGCTTCAGAATTAGTAGTCTTGTAGCCAGTTTCCACAACTTTAAAGTCTCATATAATCCTTTGATCTTTAGATTGTGGTCTTTGCTGTGCATGTGGTACTATGTTGTAAGAATCTGTGATTTATGCCCAACTTTTCCTAATTTTTCTTCAGATTGAGCATTAAGAATATATTCCATAGTCCATTATATACTTACCTAAGTACTATGTTTTTGGTATAGGTTATAAATATTTAAATGTTATACAGTAACTGAACTATGGCCATTCATTATAAAGGTCCTTCATTGAGTACTCATTAAACATCTTCCATGAGCCCTATGGAGTACTGTAAGATGAGAGAGACCTTATATAGGTTCCAGTGGCAGCATTTGATTCTGTCAAGCAGATGCACCTGAGAAGCACGTGAAAAAGAAATAGAGGATAATACAAGATGGTATGATACCTGAATTTGGGGTATAGGAGTGTAAATACTGTTGAAATTCAGAGAATAAAAAGAACAAGATAGCAAAAGCTTCATGAAAGAGATACATCCTGAGATACTTTTTCTTTTTTACGTGTATTTGCCTGAAAGGAAGATGAGGCTGAATAAGGTATCAAACATGAAGTGCAAAATCTGAAACCAGTCAAATAACAATGTGGAGTCACTGATAAGAACCTGCTCCCAAATGGTTCCAAACATAGGATAACATCAGTGAATACTGTCTGAGATTATGTTCCATCACAAAAGGAAGAGCCCTTCCTACTCCAATCAGATAGTACAAAGTAAATAATTTTGAAGTATAGATATTTGGTTTTTTTTTTAATAGCTTCAGGGGAGCTAAATTATAGAGGCTTAAATTTTTGTGGTGGGGTTCTAGAAGTAATTTCCTATATGTCAGAAAAGTTGAACCTAGTTTTTAGGATTTGGAAATACATTTATATGGATAAATCTGAGTTCAGTCAATCAAGGGTAAAAAACGAAAAACTCAATTTAAACAAAATATCAAATGCTCGACTTCGGATAGAGGTAGTTTTACAAACATCACTATTGAAGTAGGTACAGGATTTCTCATTTTAGCTTTGTTGATATGATTCTTAGTTACAGGGGCGCCTGGGTGGCCCAGTTGTTAAGCTTCTGCCTTCTGCTCAGGTCATGATCCCAGGCTTCCTTCTCAGGGGAGGTGTGCTGCTCTCTCTCCCACTCCCCCTGCTTGTGTTCCCTCTTGCACTGCATCTCTGTCAAATAAATAAATAAATAAATAATCAATCTTTTTTTTTAAAGGGGGGGGGGATTTAGTTACATACTTTGGTTAGTGCTTGATATTTATCAGTGTTTCTGAACTTAATCAGGTAGAAGTGAAAATAATCGGTCATGTGATCACACTGTACAATATCATACAATGTCAGGCATTTGTGTCTACAAAGATGTAATTTTCATGTCCCAGTGCAGAATTTTTCATCAATTTATCATTCTCTTAGAATAATATAAAGCTATTTTTTTAAGGGTAACTAATTTCAGAACTTCCTTTTAGATTTTTTTCTTGAAGGAATCAGGTAGTACATTTACTAAAATTACCTTAAATAGGGTGCCACATATTCAGAAAGATATTGGTCATGAGTATGCCCAAGCTGAGCAGATTTCTTTGGATTTCAGTTTTATTATTAAATGAGTGGTGGTAGGCCACCTGAGAATGAGCCTGGGCTTTGAGCTCTGTGCTCAGCAGGGAGTCTGCTTAAGATTCTCTCTTTCCCTCTCTCTAAAAATAAAATCTTTAAATGAGCGGTGGAAGGGGTAATTAGAAGGGAGACCTGATAAATTTAAGAGATTTTGTCCAATTTTCCTGTATAAGATGGGATAAGTTCTACCTTCCAGGACTGTTAAAAGAATTTATTGAATTACTATATTATGGAAATGTTATCACTGTGTTCTCAATGAATTCTTCAGTGTTTTTGTTTTGTTTATTTAGTTTCCTCATTGGGAGACAGCTTTAAAAACAGTAACCCAGGATTAAAAGAGATGAACAAAGACTGTTACTCCTTAGATTAGTTCTCATTAAAAGAAATTTAGAAGTTGGCAGAAGTTTTTAAATAAACTGTTAAACCCCCTTAACAGTAAAATTTTTACTATTAAAATTATTATAGTGGCTATTTTATCCACCTGTACAAACTAGAATTGGGATCTAGAACACAAAATTAACACTACACTTACTTTTTAATACCTTGGATATTTGATCTGTTTGTGAAACCATTTTAACACATGATACCTCCTAATAAAAACATCACAGTTTTTTCTTTATAAAACAAAAATTCGATTTCTTGACGAATCTGTGCAAGAGGCATTAAACAACTGCCATCAGTGGCGAAAGATTGTCTAAAGCTGCGTTAAGTACAGAGTAGGAGTGGTTTTGGTTGTTGAATAGGAATAATATTCCATACTTTTAAAAAAACAGGACTTGAGAGCATAGGCTTTTAAAATTTATTACCTTGGGAGCTTAGGCTTCTAAAATTTATTAGAAATGGCATTTAGAAATCAAGAACTTGCACTTGAATTGATAATGTGTACCACAGGATATACAGTTGAATTTGTAATGACTGATATTTCCAAAACAACTTTCAAATAAATATCTTATGCTAAATATTTTACTAAAAGTTTTTCTAGCAAGTGGGAATGGGTTATTTAGAGTCATAAATATTCTGTCACTGTTGTATCTAAATATAACATTTTGTTAGCTTTTATTGTCATTAAATATGGTAATAGGTTACTGTGTTACATGGAAACTTTAGAACAGCCCTAAGAGCTTCATTAAGGGTGTTTTTGGCCTATTTATTAGTTGAGTAAAATGGTTAACCATTAGGATTTTTCAGTTGTATAAGTGTTTAAGACTGCTTGACATGCTAACATGGTTTAGAAAAGGAGATGTGGTGTTTGCTGTACTAAAAGGTTAAAATATGCATACTTTTTATTACTAATTGTTCCTTTTACTGTAAGTTAAAAAAATGACATTAATTATAAAATTTAGGTTAGCCTAAATTTCATTATGTTTTAACTCTGATAAACTTTAACATTTAAACTTTTGCATTCTGTATCTGAAAGCATAATGTTCACTCTGCATCTAGATTCTTCAGTGCTTTAATAGAATAATGATTGCACTTGAAAAAGCTAGTCATTGCCTAGTTCATGACTGAAATAAATGTTCTCCAAATTGTAGAATCAAGAAAATGATAGCTCAAAATGAAAAGGTAATAAACCTAACCATTTTCATGGAGTTTGACTTTTGTTCCAAGTTAAGTATGTTACCTAGAGAGACAAATTAAAAAAAAAAAAAAATACTGAGGTAAGAATCACATAGCATTAACCACTTTAAAGTGCTGAATTCAGTGGCATTTAATACATTTACAATATTATGCAATTAGGCAAAGTTTTAAATAACGTTTTATTCTGAAATTAAAATTCTAAGAATAGTAAGGGAAACACCTGTAATCCTTTATCCTAATTCACTGATTTTTAAGATTTTTGCCATATTTGCTTTACATTCTCTTCTTCCTCTTCCACTTTGTCTACACACACAGAGACACACACACACACACGTGTACATTTCTGATACATTTTTTAAAGTAGGTTACATACCACCTTTGCCTCAGAACTTCAGAGTGCATTTCCTAAGAACAGAGATTATTCTACATAACCATAATACGGGTATCAGATTCAAGAAATTTAACACTGAAAGAATAATTTTCTCTCTCTGTAGCCTGTATCCTAGTTGTGTTAAGTCATCTCATTCCAGTGTAGGATTCTGTCCAGGATCATGTATTTGTCATGACTCTTTAGTCTCCTTTAATGAGGAGTTCCTTAACTTTTCTTTGCCTCTCATAACATTGGCATTTTTGAAGATTATAAGCCAGTTATTTTATTTCTGTACTTAAGGTTATTCCTCAATTTAAGGTTAGCTGATGTATGTATTCTGAGCTGGGATAGTACATTAATAGCGTGTCCTTTTCAGGAGGAACACAAGGTCCCTATGCTCTGTTAATTTTGAGCACTAAGTCAAGGTGTTGTCTGGTTTCTTCACTGTGTAGTTAACTGTTCTCATCGTAATAAGAAATAAGCAGTCTGTGGGGAGATAGTCTAAGATCTCTTCTCATCAAACTCCCCCTAGATTCAGCATCTGGTGATGCTTCTTGCTTTAACTAGTCTTCATTGTGATGGTTACAGTTGGTGACTCACCCCCTTCTATTACCTTCCCCCACATTCCATCCTTGTATGTATTTATCAGTGTACCATACAGAAGAGCTTTCATTACTCCCCCTCCTTCCCTACATCCCTCCCTTATCATTTTATTTGGTGGGTTGTAATCCCTTGTCATTTTATTCAGTGGGCTGTAATCCATACTGTATTTATTTCAGCATTCAAGTTGTCACAGTTTTGGCCAGTGGGAGCCTTGTAAAGCAGGCCTTTGTCTGTTTAGTGTGTGTTTTGTTTGGTTTTATTTTCATTTTGTTTTTTGGGCACTTTCTCACTTTCTGGATAAGATGTTTCAAACTTATCCTGTACTTTTACTACTTCAGCCCTGAAGTCAGTCATTTCTCCAAGGACCCCTGGTCTTGGTTTACTTTTAGTGCTGAGGCAGATTTTTTTTTTTTTTTTTAAAGATTTTATTCATTTATTTGACAGAGATCAGAAGTAGGCAGAGAGGCAGGCAGAGAGAGGGGGGTGGAAACAGGCTCCCTGCTGAGCAGAGAGCCAGATGTGGGGCTGGATCCCGGGACCCTGGGATCATGACCTGAGCCCAAGGCAGAGGCTTAACTGAGCCACCCAGGCACCCACTGAGGCAGATTATTTATTTTTTATTTTATTTTTTTTGAGGCAGATTTTTTAAATACAGATGACAGGGTAGATTATATATAGAGAGATATTTGTCACAATAAAGATGTTAGAATTTCTTAGTATGTAGAAACACCTAGAGTAAGTACAAAGAGTTGGCACGTGGGAGAAGTAACAGTGGTGATTTTCTTCTGGATAATTAAGGTTTTGTTTTCATATTTTTAAACTTTAAGAGAATAAGCTATGTGAAGCCTGCTCCATTGCTAGTCTCCCCCTGCTTTTCCCACTTCTAGCATTGTAATTTGCTTTCTACAAATCAGTTTAGTATAAAAAAACAATCAAAACACGTGCTTTACAAGTATATGTATTGTAGATAATATAATTATGTCAATAAAATGTATTCTTCCAGTGGTATTTCCTGTTACAGCCACCTACCTATAATTCATATACTTCTGTCATAATATAACTCTTGTTCAGTTTTTGAATTGTTTATGCTAGCAACTGATTACTGAGTAATTTAAGTATCAATTATGACAGCACTATTCTAATTAGAACGCTGGATGCTGACACTTCATTTAGCAAACAAGTGTAAAAATATCTATGGGACTTTTGTAGAATTAAGTATTGAGGATTAATTTTCTATAGATAGTCTTTGAATATATATCTTAAGTTTAGATTTATGCTTACTTTATCTGCAAACCAAATACATAATTCATTTGGAATATGAAATCCCTTTGACTTAAATTGGGAAAAATTGGTTATATGTTGAGAGTGGCATTTTTCCAACAGTTAAAAATCATGTGTGTATATTAAAAAGCAGTGAAATTACACAATTTTAAATAAAACAGGGCAACTGGATGGCTCAGTAGTTAAGTGTCTACTTCAGCTCAGCTCATGGTCCCAGGGTCCTGGGAGCTGAGTCCCACATGGAGCTCCCTGCCCAGCAGGAGCCTGCTTCTCCCTCTCCCACTCCCCCTGTTTGTGTTCCAAACCTCTCTCGCTGTCTCTCTCTTTCTGTCAAATAAATAAACAAAATCTTTTTTAAACTTCTTCTTTTTCTTCTTTTTAAGATTTATTTATTTATTTATTTATTTGACAGACAGAGATCACAAATAGAGAGGCAGACAGAGAGGAGGAAATAGGCTCCCTGCTGAGCAGAGCCCAATGTGGGGCTCCATGCCAGGACCCTGGGATCATGACCTGAGCCAAAGGCAGAGGCTTTAACCCACTGAGCCACCCAGGTGCCCCAAAATCTTTATTAAATAATCCTTTAAAAAAATAAAATAAATACAAGTAAGTTGCCCATTAAGAGTAAGAGTTTGAGAAATTTAATGGAGATACACCACCACTGTTTGATTTTAACGCAGATAATATCTCTTTGGTTATGTTGGGATTTATAAGGAGTAATTTGAAAATAACACATTCACATTCCTTTTAGACTGATGACATTTTTCAGAGTTTTTTAGGATATATGATGATAATCTTTTAGTGAATGAATGAATTAAAGTATATTCTTAATGTTTATATTATCTCTGATAAGAAAGCTAAAACTGTAGGTATGCTTCTCATGTCAGATACCCATATGACAGAGAATGAGGTATTATATTAAGGATTGCAAAAAGCCACAGGATGACCTGGTTTATTCGTTTCATTAGTATTTATTGATCATTTAGAACTGTTTCAGATACTTGAAGTGTAGTTGTAAATAAGTCTTGGTAGGAAAAGATAAATAAAAAACAAGTACATAAAGTTGTATTTTTAAGTGTGAAGTGAAGGGGCTAACGTAGAGAATGATGAATGGGACTATTTTAAATAGAATAGGAGAAGAAAGCCTTTCTGAGGATGTGGAGTTTATGTTAAGACTTAAAAGATTTTTAACGAGAGTAGAGGAAGGAAGTTCCCAGAGAGAAGATACTATGGAATAAGCAAAGTGGTGAAAGAGCTGGTGAGAAAGAGAACAGTATGAAAGAACATGGAGGAAGGTAGTCTCAGGGAATGTTTGGCCATTGCATGGAGCTTGGATTTATTTTAAGTGTAATAAGAAGCTGGTGAGGAATTTCAATAAGAGAGTGAAATGATTCCATTGGTATAACTATTCTTGCTACTCGGTTGGATAATAGATCAGAAGGGGGACAAATAGAAAGGGGCAGTGGTTAAAATTGTGGTTATAACACAAGCAGTTAGGAGCAAAAGCCCTAAACCTTTATCTCTGGATTCAGATTAAGTTGAATCCTAACATACCACTCAATGGTTGTATGCCCATGAGCAAGATATTTAACCTCTTTGTGTCTCAGTTTCCTCATCCATAAAATGGGAATAATAATAGTAATTGCCTCATGAAGTTGATAGATTAGATGAATTGTTTGTAAAGGGCTTGGAACATTGCCTGGCCCATAGAGTTAAGTAAGTGTTTAAAAACCGATAAATAAGGCCCTCTTATGGAATAAAATGTGAAGTGGGCAATAAAATGTGCTCAGTGGCTTGTGCTATTTGCCTTATTTGGGAAAGAATACACAAGAGTTACTGCTGTGCAGAGTCCTTTGCACAGACAGCTCTTCTGCAGTAACAGTGTAAAGCAAAGGCATAGTACTAGTATGTCCAAGTTTCAGTTAACAGGGTGCCATGCAAAGTGAGAGCTGCTTGTATAAGAATTAAGCCTCTGTAGAGGGGAAACCTTTGATGGCCCCTTAATCCATAGTTGACAGCAGGAGTAGGAGGTTTAAAGGTTTTGAAGTATTTTTTAACTTTAGATTTTGGTGTTTAGCTCTTCACAGGTTTCTGTGGACATAAAATTCTTGTGCCAGTGTGTGTCTTAACTCTAAGTTTTTGTTAGGGGTAAGTAAGCCAATTTTAGGGGATATAGCAAATTAACAAGTCTTTCTAGCCATGCCTTCAAAAGACCTCAGATTGAAACAGGAGAGCCCCCCCCTTTTTAAATTATTATTATTTAAGACCTTTATTAATGGGTGCTTGCCATTTGTTGATTTTTTGAAAAAATCAAGTTGTAAACTTTTATTACAAATTAAAAATGAGGTTCTTAAAGATCTCTGCTTGACCAGATATGAAACAGTTTAAAAACCTTTAAAGGTGTATTGAGAAAAACCAGGCTTTTTAAAAAAAAAAAAAAAAAAAAACACGTTTGTCATTACCAAAAAGAGATGTCTTTAGGTAAAAATAATAAAAACCCCATGCTGCATAGATAATGCAGATAGCTCTGTTTATCTGGTCAGTGGGCAAAAAGCAAGCACTTAAGGTCTTCAGCTCCAGTCTTTTGTTCATTTTTTTATTGCTGGAATTTCATCTTCATTTCTTCGTGTTGGATGACTGAACCGGATGATGGTAGAGATGGTAAGCTGGCATTTACTCAGCCCCGCCAGTAAATGGGAGTAAAAAGCCCCCAGAGCGGACGAATTCTCAGCTGGTGGATCGGCTGCTTTTGTTTCTTTGCCATCTTGTGGTTTAGGGTTTCTGGGCGTCTGCGTCCGTAATTGAAGTTGCAGCAGTACTGACGTTGAGGTGGCTGCTGACCCTGGGTCTCATCTTGATTTTTCTTACCTTCCTCGTTGCCATCCTCTCTAGGTTGTCTTTGGCGAGGAGGAGCCCTGCAGAATCGTCGTCTATAAGCCCGATACATATTCTGTCTCACTGGTCTATCTTGTTCTCCTGTACCCTGGTTGTCAGCACCTTCCATCACTTCTCCCTGCAGGGGAGGGTTGGCATACTGTGGTCGACGCCCATAGGGTCTCTGCATGTAGTAAGGTGGGAACCGTCGCCTGTGGTTGGGCCGGCGCTATTGGGCCTGGCCTTCGGGAGCACTTTCCAGTCCCTCGTTCTTTTCCCCACTTTTTCACTGTCCTGGTAATTCTGCCGGTAATTGCGTGGAAGACCCCTGCGACGTGGATAGCGTCTATAGCTGCATATTTACTGCGTTGCACTGGAACTCCACCAGGGCCTGTCAACATTTGCTGCCTCCGCACCCTTTTCTCCTTCAACAACATCCAACTGGGCAGTCTCTCCATCTCCTACACTGTGAAGGTACTTCCTGGGGTGGTTATTCTTTATGGCAGTCTGGTGTACAAATACATCTTCCTTGGTGTCATTCCTGTTGATGAAACCATATCCGTTTCTTACACTGAACCATTTCACTGTTCCCAGAACCTTCCTTGCCATGACCTTCTTGTCCCCGCTGGCAGGCGCTGCGAACTGTGCCGCTGCCCGTGGTGCTGGACTTGGTGTCTGCGGCGCTGCAGACGGGGTCAGTGGGCGGCCGCTGGGTCTCGGTCTTGCTGCTCTTGGTTGCAGTGATGGTGAGCGGGGTGGGCTGCGGCTGTTGCGGCTCCTCCTGGGGTGTGATGGTTACTAGGCCGGCAGCAGCGGTGGGGCTGCTCAAGGCTTCTGGGGTCCATTTTTTTTTTTTTTTCTTTTCCCCTTTTAAGTAGGCTCCATGTCCATCTTGGACCTTGAACTCAAAACTCTTGAAATCAGGGGTCACATGCTCTACTGCCTGAGCTGGCCAGGTTCCCTCCACCCAAAAAAAAAAAATTCCATGAAGGTATTATTTCTCATGTCATTCTCTGTATATTTGTTGGTTAGAGGTTATTTATTTTAGCCCCCTCTATTCATGTCTTAATCTCAGTTTCTTTGTTTTACATTCCCCTCTCTGTTACCAAGAGATTATGGATTCTGCTTATGTATTCACTGGTTGGTTATTAAATATCCATTTTATGTGAGGCATTCATGGTTAGATACTGACAGGGAAATAAGAATGCATAATATGTGGTACAGTCATTTCTTCTTGTTTGAGGTGCACAGGTTCTCCAGAGTGCTAACACTGAATTAGCAAATACTGAACCTTTGTTCCCAGGTTAGGTTTCTGTGCACCTCTCTGCACATTTTCATCATCCCATCAATGCATAGCCATGTTTTATGTCAATTTCTATATGAACACATTTATCATATACATTGTTGATTTGGTGACACCGAGCAGAGGGCCAACAACACTGTACCTCATGCCTGAACAAAGCTTACTGACACAGGCATTTTCTTTGTAAGGCACATTATAGCCTTCTTAACACTTAGAACTCTATAGACAGCACCTTGACACCAGGCTTGAAGGTCATTAAACAGTGAAATCACCAAAAAACCCACAAAGATGTGAAAAATATGTCACTGCATAGACTGGGAAAAGGGCACTACTTTACAGTATGAGAACTAAAACAGTAAGGCAGAGCATAACCTTTCTGACCTCATCTGGGAATATGCACAACAGATTACTCAAATTTTTCACTGCTCAGCACATCTTCACAAATGCCCGTGACAGTGCTGTGAATATGGATTTTAGTGTTACAAAAACATTTTAGTGAGCAAACTCAAATATAGAATCCTCAAATAAGAGAATCAACTATACTTGTTTCCAAAAAAACTTACAATGTTTCAAGGGGGAATTAAGATTAAGTTCATACATAGCTGTTATACAGGGCACTATAATTCATAAGGGCTATAAATGTAATGTTTATACCATCATAGAAAGGGGAGGTTATGGGTTAGAAGGAATCATGTAAGCTTCATTTTTGTATCTTTGTTAAAAACTAGGTTTGAATTTAGCTGAAAGATGATTCCAGGAGTGAACAGTTACTGAGATAAGAAAGGGCCTGTTTAAATTTCAGATGGTGATAAAGTATAATTATCCCATAAAGGAAATCAAACAGAAATAATGGGAGAAAAGGCTAGACAGGTAGTTTGAGACTAGATCAAGCAGGTCCTGATCACCAGGACTTTTTTAGTCAGAGGAAAGAACCTGTTTAAGCTATTTGTTCAATTACTCAATAAATATTTATTGGATATCTGCTATCACCAAGCCTGTTAAAGGCACTGGGGATCTTTAAGTGAGAAAGACGGTTTGTATCTTCTGGTTGTTTTCAGTCCAGAAGGGGAGAAAGACAAGAAAATATACACGTCTGTTATAGTACACTAGTTTTAGTTTTAGGCCAAGATAAAGAACAGGGTGCTTTGAAGTGCATATAGGCAGATCTCCAGAGTTAAAGGAAGATTTCTTGGAGGAAATGACATTTAAACTAAAACCCGATGGTAAGGTGAAGTGAGGCCAGGGGCAGGGATGGACAGACAGAGGGCTTTCAGACAGAGAGAACAGCTTATACAAGGTTCTAGAGGTGAGAATGACAGTGATGGGACTAAAAAAGTAAACTGATACCTCATATGAAGGACCTTTTTTTGTCATGTTAAGGAATTTGGACTTCATCTTGAAGGTAGTAAGGAAGACTTAGTAGGATTTAAAATGGGGGTATAGATAGGATTGGTATTTCAGGAAGAGTTTGCTTTGGCCCCAGCATGGTGGGAGATAGAGGAGAAGTAGAGACTTTAGTTACAATATTGTTGGCAGTAATCTGGGTAAGAAATGGTTGGGACCCCCAGTCTAAGATAGTGGCAGTGTAGGTAGGGAGAAGTAGATGGATATATTAGTGATACTTAAGAACTACAGGAGAAAAGGCCAGGGAACGGATTTGATGCTAGATGGGAAGAGGGGAGGGAAGTAATCAGTTATAAGGTTGAAGCCATAACTGTGGATGTTACTGTCCATTGATACATGAAGAGGAAAATGTTTGGGGAAGGTGGTGATGAATTAGTGATGGACCAACATGACCAACATTAAATGTTGGAAAACTGAATCTGGTCACGGTTTGAAGGATGAATAAATAGAGAATACACCCAAAATGGAGAGATTGTTCAGTGGCTCTTGTATTTATTTGAGAGAGAGAAAGAGCACCCACAAAAGCAGGGAGAGGAAAAGGGAGTAGCGAATTCCCCAGCTGAGCAGGGAGCCCAACGTGGGGCTTCATCCCAGGACCCTGAGATCAGGACCTGATCTGAAGGCAGATGTTTAACTGACTGAGCCACCCAAGCATACCCATCCCGCCCCTGGGTTCCTGCCTTTTTTTTTTTTTAAAGATTTGATTTGAGAGAGAGAGTGAGAGGGAGAAGCAGACTCCCCACTTAGAAGAGATCCTGATGCAGGGCTCAATCCCAGGACCTTGAGATCAGGACCTGAGCAGATGCTTAACCGACTGAGCCACCCATGCCCCTGGTGTGCCTGTATTTTTAATGCAGCATGACCAGGTCTTGGAGATTAATGGGAAGTAGGCATTGAGAGAAAAGACTCCCAGAGATGACTCCAAACGTCCAAGAATTGCATGCAGTCTACCCAGCTTTATGACGTTCCCTCAGATCATTTTTCAGGATGAGAAATAATGAAGCTGCCTTCATGTTGGCTCCTTTTCAAATATGTGGAAACTAATATTGTTAAAAAGCAGCTCTAATGCATAAGAATAATTTTTTCATCCTTGGGACTTGACAAAGCTAATTTCGTTTTGAGTATCTCATATATGTATTTCATCAATCCTTGTGAAAAATGTTACCCCTGATCAGGATGCCCATAAAAATAGTAGTCTGTGAGGGTAAGGGCTGTGAGAAGAGGCAAACCCTCTCTTTTCTTGAGCTCTTTGCCCTGTTTCTGTTAGTTCAACAATGCATTATAAAATACCATAAAAGAAGCCAAACATGCAGAAAAAAAAAGGAAAGATGTTTAATATAGGGTTATTAAAGAGGATTAAGAAGTTAACACTTAAAGCTAAAAATAGAAAACTTTGAAGGGATGGAATAAAGTTTAAAAGGTTTTTAAAACCCAACGGGGAAAAAAGGGCACAAACAGTAAAATTGATGAGACTTAAACAAGATAGGAAACTGAAATCAACAGTAAAGATCAGTCAAGAGGTTTGATTAAAAATAAGTGAGATGTAAAGCAAGATAAAAGGCTGAAAGTCAGCCATCAGACAGGAATTTAAGAACATAAAAATGAAAAGTTAAAGGAAAAGCTATCCATTAAGAAAAAATAAGAACTAACAGATACTAAAAACAAGTGGTAAGGGGAAAGGTATAGGCAGTTTTGGAAGTCTAATATAAAGGGCAGTTTTTAAAAATAGTGAACACCAAAGTGGGTTTTGGGGGACACTTAGAAAATGCTCCAGGAAGAAGGTATGTTACACCCAAAGTTTTAGAAATGTTTAGTGTAGTCCGCTCTTGGAGACTCTCAGTGCAGTTTAGAATTACGGTCTCTGAGAAGTGCTATAGTAATAAAATTGCCTTTGTTTTACATAACATCTCCCAAACCTTACCATGTTTTTACCAGATACTAGAGTACTGTTTTAGAAGAAAATAAAAATGGAAATCTTAAAAGTTACAGAGATAGACAATAAAAAAGAAGTCTGTTGGACTTGGGGCTGGATTTGGGTTGGAGCTGGCATTCCTAGGAAATAGTGTCCAGCACTGTTCAGCTAGCCAAAAGATAACACATGACACCCTTCCCTTTTGGTCCACCATCCAGAGTTGTCTTCAAAAGCTTTTATGTGTGTACACAGGGCACTGATAGAACATATATGCTGCTGAGCCAGAAGAGTGGAAACTGATCCTCAGCAGAATTAAATCAGCTCAGCCATGGGACACTGCCCTAGCAAATGAAGAGAGAGGTTTTATATAGGAATGCTGTTTTTCTTTTCCTTAAGAGAGATTAAGTTTTTAACTATGTAAATAAAATTTTAAACAAATGTGTCCCTTCGCACACTGTTTTTCATGTTTTTTTTCCTTTTAGGTTTTTGTCTGCACGAACATGTTTTTATATAGTTGATAGTGGTTAGTGTTCACCAGTTTTGGGTAATGAGAGCTCTTTCTCTATGGCAGGGAGAAAAAATATTTTCTAGTATGGCAGCCTCTGCCTTTTCCATTGCTATATTGTTCCAAGCACCATTGCTGCCACATTTTGGAAGCAGCTTTTTATCCTGCTTTCCTGAACCACTTTTAATACCTTCTTTTCTTTTGCCGCCTATAGAACATCCCCTCCCCAAAATCTTACTGCCACCAGAGTGCCTCTCCGAAAAGTAACTCTTTAACATCATGGGACTAACTAGAGAATGGTTGGGACAGCTTTTTTGTAAGCCTGTCATCTGCTGCCAACTCCTGGTATCTCCTGTGCTGAGGGAGAGTAGAAGGGCTTCTATATGTCATCAAGACCCATGAATGTCCAGACATTTCCTGGTTTAATGATTTGTGCTCTTGGGCCCTTAAATGCTTTGTTCAACCGGCCACCTCGTGGAGTGAATTATATAATTTTATTTTGGCATTTTGGAAGCTCAGAATTCTGCAATTTTTTATATTCCTGAATTGTAGACCTAAACCTCATGCTAGGGGCGCCTGGGTGGCTCAGTGGGTTAAAGCCTCTGCCTTCGGCTCAGGTAATGATCCCAGGGTCCTGGGATGGAGCCCCGCATCCTGCTATCTGCTCAGCAAGGAGCCTGCTCCCCCACCCCCCACCTGCCTCTCTGCCTACTTGTGATCTCTCTCTCTCTCTCTCTCT
>NW_019154089.1:30150784-30307886 GCF_002288905.1 Enhydra lutris kenyoni
TTTTTTTTTTTTTTTTTTTTTTTTTTTTTTTGTATAATTTGCTTTGGGTTGTTCCGTTCCAGTAGTAGATAAGAATGAGTTTAGTGAATCCCAAAAAAGTTAGAGACTTTATCAGCTGATGTCAGATTACCACTAAAGGAGAAATTACTGCTTTATGTAAAATAAAGCCATAGCTCACAGTTGATGGTACCACAAGATTAATAAGGAGAGTGAACTTCAAAATACAAAGTCTCTTGAGTGTAAAGTAGCAGTTCTATGCTGGCTCTTATAGTAATAGGTACTTGTCCTCTCTCTTAGTAATACTCATTTCCAGGTCTTTGGCTACTTTTTAATAATAGGATTGTTTTTGCCTTGCTATACACTTAATGTCCTTAAAATCTTCATTTCAATGTCTACACTGTGGGCCAGGTAGGCTGCTAGATACTATGACTGTAAAGTCCTACAGCAATGAATGAGATGTGGGTCAGTAATAGACTTATGCTAGTTTACTCTAAGGGGCCACGTAAAGAATATCTTCGAACTAAAAATAATACATACTGGCAGAAAAATAATCATGTGCGCTGAATGGTAGGTACACTGACCATTTCATCTCTTATATGTGAGAACTATCTCTGAGATGAGGAACTTTGAGACCCAAAGGGTTGATTTGTCCAGGGAACTGAGACAGAATTCAGGCCTTATTAACTTCTGATAAATTATTGGTCAGTTAATATACATATTATTTTACTTTTCTACAAAACAGCCATAAAAGATGAATCAGATTATGAAAATACATACATGTGCGTATTTTTCCTTTAGGGTGGCCTTGTGTTTTGGAACAGTTCCTGGAAATGGGGCCCATTTTAATCTTCGAAAATGGGTTGCTATCAAACGACTCATTTTATTTGGTATTGCTAACCACTGAAGTTTTAAGGAAAGGGAAATAGTTTTATAGTTTCTTCCTCCCACAGGTCATAATTTAGTTGTGGACATCAGGATGTTTTTCTTGGCTTATCTCATTCATGTAGTTTTTCTTGCACATCTGTTACATAAATTACTAAACTATTTCCTTGAAAAATTGCCAGTTTAAGTCACACTTAATAGTGATCAAGAGGTCGGTAACTGTTGGAAAAGAGAATTAAATGACAGACTTTGAGGGGCAGAAATCCAACTACCATCCTGGTTCAAGTATTTTTTGTTTTGGATCAGTTCCTAAATTTTCTGTGACATTGGAATAATTATGTGTGGCTTCTAGTGTTTCCCAAAAGACTTTATAAACAATTAATGACTTTTTAACATAAAAAGGTATTTTAGTCACTGCTTCCATAAGTTTTTAATCTTTGAGTGATCAGTTTATGTATACATTCTAATCTGGTACATAGTTTGCCATGTGAAACTAAATTTGGAAATACTGACTTCTTTAAGTCTTCACTCATTTTATGTTACCTTTCCTGACCTTGAATTCTACGTAAACCATAAAGTAATGATTTTCTGTGGTTTTTTGGGGGGGAAAAGTTCGTAAGACATTAGTTCTGCTAGTTGCATTTTAGGACAGCTTTACACTTAAGTGATGAACATACTAATTGTTAGAAATCTCAGAAACTTTAGATGTAAGTGGTTAGTTTTGGCTTTTGTAAACGGATATTGAATCATTACTGGAAATTCTTCTGGAATGTTAGGAATACTTCCATAAGCAAGAGAAGACCAAGTATTTATTCAATGTAAATCTGAAATTGTGTGGATTTGGAATGCTAGTTTTTAAGCTTGAAATCTTTAAATAAAGATCTCATTTGGAGTATTGATTATCTGTAATAGGTATGTTTACAGATTGGAAGAGAAAATATGTCATGAGTCAGTCAATATCAGTTACTGATAAAAGTTCTTAAGTTTTTTTTGCATTACATTTCCTACTGTGTAACTATTCTCCTTTCTAAAGTGTAGATTTTTTTTTCAAGATTTATTTTAGGGAATGAGAGTCCGTGCAAGAGTGGGGATTCAGGGGAGGGAGAGGAAGACAGAATCTCCAGCAGACTTAACTGAGCGCAGAGCTGACAGGAGGCTCAGTCCCAGGACCCCAAGACTATGACCTGAGCTGAAACCCAAGAGTCAGATGCCCAGTTGACCAAACCACCCAGGCACCCCTAAAATGTTGCAGATTCTTGATTTCTCTGTTGAGTTTTGACTTTTTTTTTTTATTTTATTTATTTATTTGACAGAGAGAGATCACAAGTAGGCAGAGAAGCAGGAAGAGAGAGAGAGAGAGAGAGAGGGAAGCAGGCCCCCTGCTGAGCAGAGAGCCCGATGCGGGACTTGATCCCAGGACCCTGAGATCATGACCCGAGCCGAAGGCAGCAACTTAACCCACTGAGCCACCCAGGCGCCCCGAGTTTTGACTTTTTAAAATAAATTTAGACTTGCTAACGGGAGATAATGTATAGTTTTGTTATGATCCAAATCTGATTTATATCTGTGGGAACAAGTCACTTAGCTAAGCCAGTCACTGGCATCCACGAGGCAGCTTTGGTTTTGTTATGCTGCAGCTCTGGGGTTGTTGTAACTTGATTTCTTTGTGAAGAACAACTCAAGAAAACCAGCCTCTGGTACTGGTACTGAAGGTGGCAGAGCCTAAGAAAAAGATGATTAACAGACAGAAAATAGTAGCATTACAAAGTATATTTAGAGGGGAACACATTGGGTTTGATAGTACATTGGATTGATGATAATCAAATGTATACAGAAACAGTAAAAAAATTATAAAGTGTTCTGCCATGCTAAGTTTCTTACCTAAGGAAGAACTCTTGATGAATTTCTTGGTTACTCTGTGTTGGGAAAGTATAATCTGTACAGAATAATTTAAACTTTTGACCAAATCTGGGAGACTGCCTTCTACAAACATTTGTGTTTTCGTAATTTTGATGGTCATCCAAGGGCTTCAGTTAATCGTTCACAGATGTTAGGTTTGTTCTTAGTCTTTTCTACCTGCAGAGTATGTTTAGTATTTAATTTGCTCCTCATTGTCCCCCCCACAAAAAACTGAAAATATATTTTTATAGAATTTATCTTTCTACTTTATCTGTAAATGGTACAGAGTCTAAAAATTTGAATTAAGATTATAAGAATATTGAGCTGTATCAGTCACCAGTGTTCAGTAACAGGAAAACATCAAGAGTGATTAAATTTTACACTCCCAGTTCCCACCTCCATGATAGCACTGGACTGAACTGTAACTGAAATTGAAGGCCAACATCACTCAGAATGGATCAGGGAATTTGGTAGTAGAATGTTAGAAGAATAGCATTTGGCTTAGAAAGAGTATGTATAGCCCTTAATTTTCTTACAACTTAAAACAGTTAGAATTTCAGTTAGAATTACATCAGCTGGAGGTACTTATGTTGTCATATCATGGGAGGAAGGAAAAACTAAAGTGGTGTTTTTGAACATTAATACATTTTTTTTATGGTTTTCATGTCTTAGGCGGGCAACTTGAGTTTGGATTTAAGCACTTTTTCCGTCTGTACTATGTTTTTAAAATGTTTTAGGTGTCCAGTTATACTATCTAAGTGGATCTTTGAGTATCCAAAATTACCTTAAAAAGAACTTTAGAAAGTTGAAGCTTTTAAAAGAACTGTGGGACTCCTCCCCTCCCTCATTAAAACCTGTCAGTAAAGTGTTCTTTAATATTTATTTGGTGTTAATTTTTTTTACTGTGATAGCTAAAGAATGAGGTTTAGTATTTCAGTGCAAATTCTTCATGGTTATTTTGAAAAGCAGAGTTTCATGTTTCAGCATTTAGTGTTTTAATGTTCCCTCTTGAAAAGTAAAGAGGAAAGCAGAAGGTGCATAATCCAGCATAGTCCTCTGTGTAAGTAGTGAAATCATAAATAATACACATATGAGCATCCCACATATTTTTCACGTAAGTGGATTGGAATGGCGCATGTTTTTTAAGTAACCAGGTTACTCTCCTGGAATCTTGTTACTGTAGAAGAATGAATAAGAGAGCCTCAGATTTTTGATGTCTTCAATTTCAGTTTTTCCCCATTCAAACTATTTGTCTTACCTTGCTTTTTAGAGTATTTGTGTTTGTGTGGGGGTACATTGGTTTCTTCTTTTCAGCTGGATACTTTGTATTTAAGATTTAGTAAAACCAAAGAAAATGTAATTTCCATGACTATCTTTCTTTAAAGATTAATTCAGCGTTTGGTTATTTTAGTAGTACTGTTTGTGATGTCATTTTTTTTTTTTTTTAAGATAGAGAAAGGGAGGGGGGCAGAGGGAGAGAGAGAGAGTCTTAAGCAGGTTCCATCCTCAGCACTGAGCCTGATACAGGGCTCCATCCCACCACCCTGAGATCATGACCTGAGCTGAAATCAAGAGTTGGACACTTAACCAGCTGAGTCACCTGGATACCCAGAGGTCATCTTAATATATTAACTGGCAAACTTTTTCTTTTAGGTCATGTGGTAATACTGATTTTCTGATTGATAGGGCATTGAGGCATAATAGAACAGGGCTTTGGAATTAGGAAACCTAGCAGAGTTTGAACATCAGTTGTTTACTGATCATATGATAGTGAGTTTATTTAACTTCTGTTCCAGGGAGTTGCTATTAAATACATTTTTCCTTTCTGTTCACAAATTTTTTCTATTTGGTTGAAGGGGCTGCTGCTGGTAATGACAGCATGGCAGCAGTAGAGAGAAACTGACCAGCATTAGGTTTGTTACATTTTTTTCTTCTGAACTTGCCAGTATTTATTTTACTAGTTTTCTTCTGGTGTGGAGGGAGCACTGTAGTTTGTTCCTCATATTAGCACATCAGCTCTTTTATATCTAAAATCCTATATAATCAAATATGATGATAACATTTGCTTTAGCAACATGAATTCTTCTACTGAACCATTGCTTGTGTTATGACATTTTTCATTGCAGTGTGTTTTATTTTCAGATCAAAAAAAGACTTTTTTTTATGGGTAGCAGATATCCAGCCAAGTAGATGAATCAGTTTTTCCACCTCCATGTCCCATTTCTATGCAGCCTCAGATTTCTGCTAGCAATGAATGTTATGGATTTGTTCATTTAGGAGTACTAGACTTCTTGGTTGTTGATTACAAATTTGATTTCTATTCACAGGACTGTAATAACATGTTACTTGATTTTAAAATATGAGTATTGAACCTATAAAATGTTCAGCTTGCAAATAAGGGCAATGTGGTAAAGGCTATCCCGTGATGAAAAATGAATATCACATGGTCTGTTATCAAACTTTCGGAGCAAGTATTCTTAAAACTATTGTCCTAATTTTGGGCCAGAAGCTTTTAAAAAGAGAAAAGAAAAAAAAAAAAAAAACAAGCATTAACAAAGGAACTTGTTACCTGAGAAAACTTTCTCTTTTGGTGTTCATTTTATGGGTGTTTTATAAAATTTTTTAAGTTATTGAAAGATTGAAACTTTACAGAGAGCGTACAGTAGTTTAACCTGTATTGTGAAAGTATCTTCTGAAATCTTTGTGACATTGAGATAAAGAGGTGACTTTTAAGTGTAAGTTTTAATGTTCAGGATTCATTCTTTCCTAAAAGAATTTCTTAAAAACATGTTAATTTAAATATTAGGTACTTGAATGGTTCCATATAGTTTTACACATATAGCAGTTGGTATACATACTGTAGTGTGTATTACATATACTTTAGTTTCTAGTTTGTTGCACTTATTAGCCTGATAAAACAAGACTTTGGAAGTACAAATAATACTTAACATGGTCTACCATGATGCTAATTTGCCTAAAAAGAGTTAAAGTGTTGCTAATGATGTTACATGTAATGATGATACAGTACTTTCTATTTTTAATGGCATTTAATACTTTTCCCTTGGTTACAGTATAATGCTCATGGGAGGAAATTCAGAAAATACAGGAGAGTATAATATATGTGCTGCTGAAGTGAGCACAGTACAGGAAAGTATAAAGAAAAAAATACTGTTATTTAAGCCATAACTTTGAAAGCTGTGTTTCTGTCTCTTGCTGCCTGTTTTCCTGTTATTTGGACTCTCTTTGTCTCTAAGTGTCGATGTACATATGCATGCATGCAATGAAACACAGATTTAAAGGTCTAAAAGAAAATACTACTAAATATTTTCCTGATCTCAGAGTGAATGAAGTCGTAAAACAAAAAGAAGAAAACATTGAAAATATAAGTCTATTTTTTTAAAAAGGAAGTAAAATTAAGGCAAGCTAGGAAAAATACTACATCAGTCTGTTTCAATTTCCTTATTTATTCCTTCGTTAGCAGGTGGAACTGAATTATACAAGATTTACCTTTTCTCTTGGTGTATAGTTTTGTTTTAACAAAACATTCTTAAACTTTTCAATAGGAAAAAATTATCAGTAAGGACTGTTCATATTTTTTCTTGTCAGTCATTAATGCAGATTAGAAGAAGCACTGACCATCTATAAGTAAAAGTCCCATTTTAGCTTTTATTTCAACCATTCTTGCCTCTAAAACCTGGACCCAAACTGTTACTAAATAAAATACCTTGGTGTTTTATCAGTAGTGAGTGGTGAAATAAACAGGAAATGAGAAATAAAGAGGAGAGCCAAAGTGAACACTAATAATTCAGAAGGTGAATAATCAACCCTTGAATAATTGAACATTGGCTGTGTGGACACAGCCATAGAAGCATGTGTGCAGAATTTGAGGACAGTAACTCTCAGCATTTGGCATTAAAGATCCAGTGAGTGAGTGGTGCTGGGTTGTCCAGCGTTAAGTACTCTCACTGGGGACTCCCTTAGTCCTGTCCTACTTATTGGGGTGTTGTGAGGAGCAAATGTAAAAAGCACTATAGACGCAATGAAGCCTTACCAGTACAAACAATAATGATTTTCATTGTGGATTTTATCCTTAAAAAACAGCAGTGGTTCAGTATTGCTTTAAGGTAATATCTTCAGAAAACGAGCAGCTTCTTATATTCTTCACTCTTTGGTTATATCGTAGTAATTTCCTATAATTTTGTTTGTAGAACATATCCCAGACCTTTGTCTTGAGTTTTGTGTGTGTGTTAAAAAACTGTTGGGAGGGCCCCCTCTAGTGTCTGAAGTATCCATTTTTAAAACATTTTTGTCACTCCTAGAAGTTTTAGGAATTAAACTAGCTATTTTTCCTTTCACATCTGGACATAATTTCTTTTTTTCTTTTTGTGGGGGGAGGAAGGGGTTATTTTCCTTTTTTAAAAAGATCACTGGAATTATGGGTAGGGTATGGATTAAGGGCAGCAGAAAACATGGGAAAGGAAGGCTCAAAATGCCATTTCTACCTTTTTAGAAATAGTTATTTTTAAGTGAGCTGGATTAAGGCCAAACTATACAGTGTCATGTTTTGTTTTGTTTTAGTTTACATTTTTTTCTGAATTAGGTGCAGCTTAAAAATACTTTGTTTTGGAATTCTTTATGGCCATCAGATCTCATTTTAGAGTTCCTTGCAGTTTCTGAAAGCAGCAGTTCAGTAGAAAATGGCTTTTAAGTAGAGCCTGGTTTTCTTCATGGAAGTTGTGTTGCTTTGTTACTTTTTTTTTTTTTTTTTTTATAAAGATTTTATTTATTTATTTGTCAGAGAGAGAGAGGGAGAGAGAGCGAGCACAGGCAGACAGAATGGCAGGCAGAGGCAGAGGGAGAAGCAGGCTCCCTGACGAGCAAGGAGCCCGATGTGGGACTCGATCCCAGGACGCTGGGATCATGACCTGAGCCGAAGGCAGCTGCTTAACCAACTGAGCCACCCAGGCGTCCCAACTTTGTTACTTTTTGTTACTGTTGCTGTATCTTTTTGTAGGTATACTTTGAAACTATACTATAAGTGTTCTAATGCTGTTGTCATTTTACATAGTTCCCATTGTTTTTCAACCAAGGAAATAAGGCGATTCTTAAATTATTGGCTCTCTGCCACTTCTCCCTGTAAACACACAGCACTCAAACACACAGGCCTTCAGCTAAGAATCTTGTGAAGGGTTAGAGAAACAGGACCTTTCTCATTTGACCCATGGGCTTTTGTAGCTTGAACAAGGAAAGTAGTGTTCTGAAAGCTACAACATTTATAAAGGTTCTAGTAAAAATATTTCATGTGCATGGAGTAGAGATTAACTCCTTTCATCTTGTTCTCTAGCAAATTAAACAATACAAACAGATTTTAAGTGCATTCTTGGTAATGAAATGCTTGGGTGAATTATAATCCTAATTGCTATTGTTCATTCCCACAGCTGCATGTTGACACTTAAAACTGCCTAAGCCACGCATTCTTCAGCCACTAGGATAAACAGAAGCATTTTGAAATCCATCATTTTATGGCATCTTGAATTACAAATCTGTCATTGGCTGCCTTGTTTTTATTTTGTTTCCATTGTTGAAGAAATTAGGAAAAAATGTTACTCCTTTGTATTTATACACAAAATTATTGTCAATAGAATCATTTTTGGGTTTTTATGAACATTAATTAATAGTCTTAATTTTTTTTTAAAGATTTTATTTATTTATTTGACACTCAGAGATCATAAGTAGGCAGAGAGGCAGGCAGAGAGAGAGAGGAGGAAGCAGGCTCCCCGCCGAGCAGAGAGCACAATGCGGGGCTCGATCCCAGGACCCTGGGATCATGACCTGAGCCGAAGGCAGAGGCTTTAACCCACTGAGCCACTCAGGCGCCCCAATTAATAGTCTTAATTTTTAAAGGAGGCGGTGGAATTTATGTTGCAGGGAAACAATTTCTATTTATGTTATCAAAGTAGTTGATATTTTAGGAGCCAGCTTTCTCCAAAACTTGAAAGAAAGTAATAGGGTTTCACTTTTCCTCCTTAGTAGAACAGTCTTCTGAATGTAAATCTAGAAGCTAGATTTGTTCTGTGATTTGGCAAGTCATATTTATATGTGTAATGGTTCCTTTCAGATTTGACCCCAAACCATTTATTAGTCTTTTTCTTTGAAGGTAAAGAAGGAGAACTATTTGCAGTGAATTTAAAATTTATATTTCCTTATATTTGAGAAACAGTTTTGAATACCAATTACAGCTGAACCTTCCTTACTTGAAAAAAAAAATAGAACCTTTTGATAACTGAAAAGCTGAAAAGCCATATAGCAAGAGTCGGGTATATGGAAGTTATTGTGGACAAATTTTGTTTTTTTCTGTTTCTGAGGCTTAATTTTAAGTGGGAGATTTGAATGACCAAATCCATAGGCATCTATTAGAACAAGTGCTGGGTAATAATTGTAGCTTTAGATTTCAGTTGGATACTACTACAAGTCACATTTTCACAGTATTTCTTTATTTCTCAGAATGTCTAAATTCTTAAATCCATTTGAGTATGGAAATTGTGTTTTAATAACCAAACTTTTTGCCATCTTGTATCTTAATTTTAAGGTACTCTATTCAAAGTTCATTCTTTCTTATGAAAATATTACTTAATATTTTAAAATTCTCTTAATAGGTGATTATTATCTGTAATAATAATAATAGCAGCTAACCTGTATTGAGCAATATCTGTGAGTCAGACACTGTGCTAATAGATACTGTTTGAGGTGCTACCCTTTGAGGTAGTGTTCTTCTTACTTACTCCCATTTTGTGCTTGAGGAAACTGAAATTAAGACAATTAGAATAATTTTGCCAAAAGTCACAGAGTAATTGGAGTCAGATCTTTCTGACTACTAGAACCCATGTTCTTCTTCTTCTTTTTTTAAAATTTTATTTATTTGACAGAGATACAGCATGAGAGGAAACACAAGCAGGGGGAGTGGGAGAGGGAGAAGCAGGCTTCCCGCTGAGCCGGGCCCAACGTGGGGCTCAATCCCAGGATTCTGGGATCATGACCTTAGCCAAAGGCAGACGCTTAACGATTGAGCCACCCAGGCACCCCTAGAACCCATGTTCTTGACACTGCTGAAGTCTTAAGTGAAAGTTAAATATGTTGTCATACAATTTCTTGATGAAATATTGTGTAGCCATCAAAAGTGAGGCTTATGGTGACTAGTGACATAGAAAACATACACATGAAAAAAGACCAAGGGATTACAGTTAAATATTCATAGCAATTCTAAATATTTTTAGTGTTATCTTTGGTTTGCCGTTGCTTTTCTTTTTTTAATGGAATATAAATAATGTTCTCTTATATAATTTTGCTAATTTACAGAAAATCTGTAAGGAAACAAGAGTGCATGTAAACCAGATCTGGTCAGAAAACTAATAACTTAGTTTTATAATAGACTCTAGTATGTTCAGTTTTCTTTTTAATTTGACCCAAAACCATTTTTTACTGGACTTATGCCAGCTCTAATGTAATCTCTCATCTGTATTCTGGAAGACTAATGGAATAGTAAAATTTTCTTAAATACAACTTAAATGTGTTACATGGTGTCCTTGAAGTAGCTTACGCACAAAAGATGTTTTCTTTCCCACCCCGTAGAGGTATCTCATTAAGACACCCACTAGTGTCATTATTAAGTTTTCATGTGTTTCTCAGTTTTGATGCTAATCTTTGTGTGTTTGTGCGTGCATTTTTTTTCTCTGCAGCACCAATGTGGTTATGAATTATTCAGAGATCGAGTCTAAGGTTCGAGAAGCAACGAATGACGATCCTTGGGGACCTTCTGGGCAACTCATGGGAGAGATTGCCAAGTAAGTGATAATTTGACTCAGCAGTGCAGAAAGAATCCAGCTATCTTTACACAGAAATACAAAATTTGCTTTCAGTTTTAAACAGTTTAGCTGCCAGATATAAATTTTGCATAATCATCCAGATATTAATAGAGAAAGTTTTATACAGAATCCATTTCCCTTTAAAAATGAGCTCAAAAAGTAAAAATTTCTCATCAGTGAAGTTCAGAAGACTTACCGTGGCTTTTCATAAAATTTTGACAAATGTGTATAAAATAACTTGAAATAAAGTTAGAAAAATTGTTTTGATGAGCATCTTGACCACTATCCTGGTAAGTAAAGGGCTTGTGAAAGATGATAGTAATTAGTGGGGTTTTCACGTATGCTACATATTACACAAACTGTGAAAAAAATATTTTAATGAAAGCATATCTAAATTTTTTGAATTAAGCTTACTAAATTTTTTAAGCTCTTTGGGAAGACAGAGTAATTTAGAACAAGCCTGCCATCTACTGTTAAAATTAATATATTGCAAAGTCTTGAGGAAAATTGTTCTTTTTCAGGGCTACATTTATGTATGAACAATTTCCAGAACTTATGAACATGCTTTGGTCACGAATGTTAAAAGATAACAAAAAAAATTGGAGAAGAGTTTACAAGGTATGGACATCAGTTTTTATTATTTGACATGTTGAAAACAAACACTTGAAATTTTAAGGTATATATACATAAGTGATTACGAAGGACATTAAATCCTAGAACAGAATGTTCTTAAACACGTAAAAGATTTGCTATGTGTGTTGTTTTCTATTAACCATAAACAACTATTCTGAATGTAAAATGCTTAAAATTAATATTTATAAATACTTTCATTTTATTTTTTCTACTGGAAATAATTTGTGCGTATCAAAAGTAATCTATAGATGGATGTGTATTTAGTGGATGAGCGATTAAGATGAAAACCACAGTCTAATATAAAGTTTCTCATCTCTACATAAAAATTCGCCTGATTTACAATATTATCATAATATTCTACATGAGCAATATGTTAGTTTAAAATGTAATTAGAAATTGTAAAACATTAAAATTCTAGCATTTTAAATTTCCAAATATGTGCTTTTTATCAGATTCTTTTCATGTAGTCCTGATTTCATCCATGTAGAATTCTACAGATTGTCATCTGTTTTCCAAACCCACCATATTTTCTTGCTATTCAGAATAAGTTTTTCTTTGCTTTCAAAATGGCATATAATATTTGTATTTAAGACTTTAAAAGCAGTATGTTGGCTTTCAGGATTGAAGAGCAGTACTTTATTTAGTTCCACGTTTTTGATGTTGCTTGTTTCTAAAAACATTCACTGTCTCTCAGCTTGTATAATATTTGTGATGAAATAGTTGATATTTCTTTATGTCAGGTTTGTTCCAAGCAAAGTTAAGTTCACAATGCATAATTCAGTGAATTTTAGTGTATCCACAAAGTTGTGCAGCAGTCACTACTGATTAATATCAGAATTTATTTTCATCACCCCAAAAAGAAACCCCATAAAATGTTTTTTTCTCTTACTTGTTGGCAGCCAGTTCTTGAAACAAAAGCCACATCATTAACTTCAAAATTTAATTTAATCTGGGGGAAATGCTGTGGGATCATATAATTACCAAATAATTGTTCTCTTTAAATTGATATTTCGAAAACCTCACAGTTCTCTATTGCTCAGGTGAAAACTAAAAATTGAGCCACTTTCTAAAAGCTTAGTGTTCATTTGTCTCATATATCAGATATTGGAGAGCTATTTTTTTTTAATCTTTTGATGCATGGTGTCCAGTGGACAGTGTAATTATTTACCGTGGTTATAAAAGGAATTTCAAATTGGTAATGTAAGTTTTTAGACTATGTATTTAAAGTCCAGTGTCAAGTAAAGAAACTCTCCCTGCCTCCCACTTACCCCCACAAAGATTATTTATTTCCTGATGTTGAAATTATTTTTTTAACCATTTACCAAAGCTCTATCAGAATTTATTTTGTTAAATCATTTGGTGCTTTGTATTTTTACAGTCATTGCTGCTTCTAGCTTACCTCATAAGGAATGGATCAGAGCGTGTTGTTACAAGTGCCAGAGAACACATTTATGATTTGCGATCCCTGGAAAATTACCACTTTGTAGGTGAGCAATAGAAAAACCTTATAAGCAAATTAAAACAGTAGTTGGAGTTGTCAGTCACCTGAACCAGCTTAGAAGCTTCTCCGCTCTAATTAGAATGTGACTCTTGCTGGTTGTGTGACGAGTGCAGAATCCAAGACGTGGGGCCCTAGAGTATTAATTAGTGAAGACAAGAACTTGCAGAAAAGACTGGCTAATAACAACAGAACCAACACAACATGAGTGTTCGGGTTTATATTAAAATATGCACTGGAGACTGGTCCCCTGTGGTGTCCATAAAGGAATAGCTTTAATCATATGGGAAGAAAAGGTTAGAGCTCCAAAACACACACATCTGTTTGAAGCTGGGTTCCCCCCCCCGCCACCAAATAATATTTACTGTGCAAAGGCAGCAAGGCCAGAGTGTATTTTGAATGTGAACGAGGATACAGAATAAATCACATTTCATTTTGTAGTGTACCCCAGTTGAAAGCACTTTAAAAATTCAGTTTTTTAGCCACACTAAATTCTGGTAATTATTATTTCAAAACTTGTATTGGGGAAACCAGAGCATTTGAGTACATTTTAGTCATTAAAATGTTAAAGTGGATCTTTTGTTGTGGTGGTGGTGGTGGTTAAAATACTGTAGGAAAAGAAAACATTTATGGATATAAGTCTTTTTCATATGGTCATCATTAGTAATGCTTTTTAGTAGATCTTTCACTGATCTTGTGTAGCACCAGTATCTGTAGTCCTTGTAAATTCATCTTTACATGCTTTTATAAGCCAGAATTGCTTCTCGAGACTTAGAATTTGCCGATGAGAAAATGACAAAATTCCATAGCACTATTTGCCTCTTTTTGTTAATTTTAAATACTGAAGTTGGTTTTTTTATGTTGAAATTTTCAGGTCTGTTTTTTGTGTTAAAGGGTTTGATACTTATTAATTGAATTCTTAAGGTTTTGTTTCTCCCTTACCATCCTCACAGATGAGCATGGCAAGGATCAAGGTATAAATATTCGCCAGAAGGTAAAAGAATTGGTTGAATTTGCCCAGGATGACGACAGGCTTCGTGAGGAGCGAAAGAAAGCAAAGAAGAACAAAGACAAATATGTTGGGGTTTCCTCAGACAGTGTTGGAGGATTCAGATACAGTAAGTATCAAAGACAAACTGACACCTAAGCATTTGTTTAGCTTCCTTGTGTGTATTTTAAGAATCACGGAAATACAAAAGACCAAAATCTCCCCCCAACCCCCGCCCCCACCGCTGAAATAGAATACAATGTATTGAAGTACTCATTTTGGCTTCTATTATATGGATATTAGGAATCTTCTTTTCTTTTCTTTCTTGTCTTTTCTTTTCTTTCTTTTTTCTTTTTTTTACTTTTGTGCGTTCAAGAATACGATTTTAACCATTAGTTGTTAATCAAATGACTATAAACTTTTTAAATTGACACACAGAGAATAAAACAGATATATACCCTTTCCTCTTGGAATTACCATTTTTAAAAAGAAAAAAGCATTTCTCTTCCTCACCATCTAGAGCATAAAAATACAAAGTTTGAAGAGATTTTGAACAAATCAGCTCTATCTGGGGACAAAAACAGGTAAGCTTCCTATAAGTTAGTTTTGCGTCAGTCTCTTTTCCCTTAAGTAAACAGTACTTTAATTTGACATAGAAAAAGGAGACTAACAATACAATCAGTTTTTCACCTAGGCCTATCACTTTATTCCTAACACATTTAAGAGCAGCTAGAACATTGATTGCTCCTGTTTATTTTTAATATACTAATACAGTTTCCCCAAAATAGATCACTAGGTTCTTGAAACAGGCACAGAAAATAACTCTCTGTTAAAACATGTTGCTTTGGATTCATTCTGTCTTCTGTAAGCTCTGACCATTCCTTGGTCATTTTGTGTATACACAGACAGGCTAGTGCGGTGTATACTTAGCCACAGATGGGGATTTCTCAGTTCCCCCCACCCATATCTCAGGTTTTTTTAGTATTTGGATTACACTGGGATCTCAGAACTCCTGCATTGGAACTGTGTAAAAATTTTCTATTTCTTATCTTGTGATTATCTACAAAATAATATCTTTGTTCCTATGCTTTTTTGCTTCCTTGCTCTCAAAGATAAAAAATTATACTTAATTATTAAAGGATGTTTTTAACAGGAAAATTCCTTTTATGACTAAGCATCACAAAATGATGTTCTTTAATTGGGCAACAATATTTCTCCTAAATCATTTGTATGTTTTGGAGTTTTTGTTTGTTTAGTGGAATAACAAATTTTTGGATTATTCACCTAAGTAGTTATTTTGTTCTTTAGCTTTTTCAGAGTAGTTATAGAGCAATTTAATGTGTTTTTGAGGAGAAATTGCTATTTGCAACTCATTTCCTGATTCTACTTGTTTGTAACCCTCTTTTTATGAGCACAATATGTAATTAGATAAATTTATAAAATTGAATAAGTTCTCAGACTCAGTCACTGTGAACTAATTACAACATCTGCCTTAGAGGGAGAGTTGAACAAATCTTATGTATTTGTATCGCATCCTTTTAAAATTATTTGTGATGTTATATTTATTGGTCAAAAACTTAATTAATCAACTTTAGCTGTTTTGTGTCTTTTCATTTTGACCTTAGATGGTGTCTTGCCAATAATCCAGTATCTTTGACACTCATTTAGTAGGATATCCATTACATTAATCAGTTTTGTTTTCATCTGCTTTCATTTTTCCTATAAATTTGTCTTTTCAAAATCTAGTTTATCACATTTTCATTGAAATGTGTGTTCACATTATTGGAAAATCACTCATTTTTATAAAGCCATCTGGTTAAAATTTTGTCAAATTCTCTTTAAGTTGGTGGTCACTTTCAGATCTAGTGGACATATTTTAAAATCCTTTTACAAAAATTTTGGCTTTGCAGTTTTAACAGGCAGTTCTGCAGAATGGTATTCAATCTCCAGAGTGCTTTTTGGCCACCAGAACTTGGTCACAAAAGTTGCAGCACACAGGCTCAGCCAGCCACCTTTTAATTATTTTGTTATTTTTCATTGCGTTTTCCCTTTTCTCTCCAGCCTGCCTTAGTTTTCATTGTTTTCTTCTTTTTAACCTCATCTGATTTCTCTGTACCTTCTACTCTTGTCTTTTTGGTTGAGTTTGGATATGGAAATGGAGAGGTTCTTTTTAGTGCTTAGAATCCCTCTTATTTAGGCCACCAAGGTCAGGGTCTAAAATTTTGACATTTTGGGGTTTTTGTTTATTGCCGTGATCTATTGTTTTCATTCTCAGATTCACACAGAGTCTCCCAAGGTTCTGCCATCCCAGCATATGTTGAGATGTGGTGTTTTAATAGATCATCACTGTTCTGAACTGCTTGAGTGTATTTCATGATTCTAGTCTGTGTAGTTCTGGGTGGTGAGAGCATTCTTCTTCTTTTATAATAATTAAAAGATGTTTTCCCATGCCGTGAAATCCATTGAATTATTTTTCTAGTTTGACACTTAAAGAATGACAGTTATTTTCAGCATATTTACAGCATACCAGGATGTGTAGCATTCAGAGTGCTGTCACCTATAGTTGGTGTTTTTTTAAGAGACTGATGCTGTCCAGTACTTTTCTAATAATTGAAGAACTATTAAGAGACAAGAATGAAATACAGTGCATTGTGTGACTTTTATAAAAACAAAAATATTCCCATTTCTCTTTGGCTTATATAGCCTGCGTTGGTTTTTGTGTTTCCCTTTGCTCTTTTAAGAACTTCCTGATATGCTGTGCTGTGCATTAAGGTGGTGTAAGTTTTCATAAACAGAAGCTTTTGCATCTGCACTCCTGCCACTTACTGACTGGCACTACATCGTGTGCCTTGCTGTAATTGTGCTGATCCAGCACTGTGCGAGCGCTCTGTTTTCCTTTGAAAACTATTTTATTATGAGGAAAAGCTTCAGAAATAAGGACTATAGACACCTTTTGAATTTAATGTCCTTAGAGTTGCTTTTCTTTTTAATACTTTATATAGGCGAAAGATATGATCCTGAACCCAAATCAAAATGGGATGAAGAGTGGGATAAAAACAAGAGTGCTTTTCCATTCAGTGATAAATTGGGTGAACTGAGTGATAAAATTGGAAGCACAATTGATGACACCATCAGCAAGTTCCGGAGGAAAGACAGAGAAGACTCTCCAGAAAGATGCAGGTATTAACACTTTGTTGCCTGGGTCTCTTGGAAAGGATGCTACACTCCACATATGAAGCTGGGTTTTTGTTTATCTGAATTTCAGATTTTCTTTTTTTCTTTTCTTTTTTTAGAGCAGTTTTAGGTTCACAGAAAAAAAGATTGTACATAAAGTAACAGAGTTGCCATGTTAACCCCCCCGTCCTGAGCATGGGTATATATGTACACACTCATGCATGCGCATGCGTGCACACACACAGAGATACATTTCTCCTGTTACTAACATCTTGCATTAGTGTGATACATTTATTAACAGTTGAAAGCCAATATTGATCTACTGTTCTTAACTAAAATCTGTTACTTGCATTAGGGTTCACTGTGTTGTACAGTTGAGAAATGCATAAATATCCACCAGTATAGAACCATACAGAACAGTTGCACTGCCCTAAAAATGCCCTGTATAAAAATACAAAATGATTCATGAATTTGCATGTCATTCCTGCACAGGGGCCATGCTAATCTTCTCTGTGTTACTCTAGTTTTAATGCATTTGCTGCTGATGTGAACACTCTGCAGCTGTTTTAAGATGCTAGGTCAAACATTATTTGTAATTAGTATTGATACACTTTCCATGTTGTCTGTGTCCATTTATTTCTAGAGTTGACTACATTTTCTGTGTTTTTATTCAGACTATTGGGGGAAAAAAAATTTCCCAGTAAGAATTTCCGTGGCTCATTTTGCATTTGGGCATCAGATCAGCCAGCCATCTAAGTTATTGCTGAGGAAGAATGGAGTTTGTTAATAATAAACTTAAATAAGTTTAAACAAAAGTTAAAGTGTTTGAAATTTAACTCTTTCTATGACATTTTATTATGATTTCATGCTAGTGTTACAGGAAAAAGAAATCCAGATGAATTTTTAAGCTAAAATGTTTTTAAGTGTAGATCTATGTTTTATAAACTGTATTTTCTGGTGTTAGGGCATTTGTATTTCATTTTATGTAGAACAATACTTTGAACTTCTCAGCATTCACTTTTTGTTCTTACCTACCAATATACCTATATAAAAGTTAAAAGGGTAATATATATATAAACACTTCATTTGCAAAGCAAGTTTTACAAGTTCTTTGTCATTTGTGCTTCAGAGTATTTCTCTTGGATAGGCTAGATCAAGGATTTACTGTTATTTTTTAGAAGTAAAACCTGATGCCTAATCAGGCTGTGTGGAACTTTCCTAAAGTAACAGTGATGGAGCTGTTTCTTCAAGGGAGTTCTTGTAATAAGTACCATCTCTCTCTCTCTCTCTCTCTCTCTCTCTCTCTCTCTCTCTCTCTCTCTTTTCCCCTTTAAAAAAAAAAATCTTAATGGTTCAGATTTAGGGGTCACTAAAAAGAAGTAAAAATAAAAATATAATTTGAAATTTAAAATATTTGTTCTGTGCCCTTGGTATGTTTCTGTATTAAATTTCTCAAATGCCTTTTTCAAAGACTGTTTCTGGAATATAATCTTCAAAGAGCCAGAATTTACTTTTCATACTTTGAATATATCTATTTTACAACTACATTTTTAGCTCTTCTATACTGAAGAGTATGTATGTTATAATAATAAATGCTAAACTTGGGAAACCATGCCTACTCAGATATTCTGTGAATATTCTATTTTTTTCTCTTATTATTGTTCTCATGGCCTGTGTGTTTGCATTTTTAGTTTGGTTTAGAAAACACAGTGGCCATATAATGTGTTGCTATTTCCTGAAGAAATGTGGAAATCATGTAGGTAGGCTGGTTAGAGATCTATGTGCATTCTTGTGCTGTTGCTTTACCTTACCACCCTCAATTTTTCTTTTTTTTTTTTTCTGTTTCCTGCTTGTTTTTTTTTTTTTTAATGTTACCCCTACAACAGGTTCTTCTAGTTCCTAAATCTTTTATATAGAGTATTTGGGTTTAAAAGAGTAAAAATATAGAGTGTATTATTCATCATAGTAACTGAAGAGCACACCAGGGGACTTTACATCTTCAAGTATTTGTGAAAGAAGGGTATATTTTTAGACAAAGTTCTGTGTGACCTCTGGCATGTTACCAAAATGTCAGACTTATTATTAGTTCATTATTAGATTCAGGAGTTTTTGAACACCGATCAGATACGAAGCTTCCATTTCATTATGTGCCAGTCAGTTTTATATTCTCATCATATAAAGAAGTTGCCTTGCACTGATACTAAATTGGACATCAGAAAGGTAAGAAATTCTAGTTTTACTTACAGGGCTGATGGTGGGAATCTTTAGGTTATCTGTTGCTAAAAAATTGATGTAAGACAAGGGCTTTTGAACACTTAATCAGAACTTGTGGATTCCCTAAAATGCTTATAGATAAGAATACCTTTAACCCTTTTGCTGTATCTGAGAATCTCTTCTTGATCCTTGAATTATAGAGGTTCCAAATTGATTTGTATTTAAGTAGAATGTCTTTAGATTTGTCTGAGATGAATTAGTATAATTTTAAGTGTTTTATTTCAGAGTATTTATAAATTAAACCATCTACTCTAAAATTAAATAATATAGGTAATGGAACATATTTCAGGTAATTTCTGTCTTGCTAGCACCAGAAAAAAGCCTCAATGCTTTATTACTGAAGAACAAATTAGTGCTGATGTTTTAAATTCATGGCATATGAAAAACCCAGTTTTTTTTAATTATTATGTATGTTTTTCTTTTGCCCCACTAAAAAAGAGAATTGTTTTGGGTATGCCTAAAAAGGAATTACTTCAAAACATTTTAAATATACTTGTTTCCTATAAAGCAATTTTCATAGTAAGGTAAAAGTTTATTCTCCTTATACTAAGTAAAATAGAGCACTGTTGTTGTAAAGTGCCATACTTCATTTTTTTTGCATTTACAGGTGAACATTTAATCATTTGAATTTAGTTGGGATAGTGTTTAAGATGTGTCCACTGAAATTGTAATATTTTATTATATGTTTATATGAGTGTATGAATCAGTGATAGAATTGTTACTCAAATGGGACTGAAGTTTGCACACCATCCATTTCAAGAAAATGGTCATCAAATGCAGATGTTTGAGTACACAGGATCTCATCAGTTGATTCTGATATGATAATACTGCCATTTTATTTTTTAATTAAGCTTTAAATCTATAATAAGCACTTGAATTACTTCAGGCTTTATTTGTACACATTTATGTAAATATGTTTTTGTAGCAGTGTTTTAGACTTATCTAGGGAATTGACTGGGATCTCATTTCCCCTCCCCAACACATACATATCATTATTCAGATAGCTGGGATAACATTCTGTTGATCCCTGTCAAATAGTCAGGGTATGGAATTTTCGAGTTACTGCTTTTGAAATTCTTTAGCTCAAAAAGCTGAGGGCTCCATTTAAAAATAATCCCTAGTCTTATTATTTTGCTTCATTTTTAATATCTTTTAGCGACAGTGATGAGGAAAAGAAAGCAAGAAGAGGCAGATCTCCCAAAGGTGAATTCAAAGATGAAGAGGAGACTGTGACGACAAAGCATATCCATATCACACAGGCCACAGAGACCACCACAACCAGACACAAGCGCACAGCAAATCCTTCTAAAACCATTGATCTTGGAGCAGCAGCACATTACACAGGGGACAAAGCAAGTCCAGATCAGAATGCTTCCACTCATACACCTCAGTCTTCACTTAAGGTGGGAAAGGCTGTATATAGTGAGTTTACACACTATATACAGTTTTGTTTTTATAGGTTACTTCTAGAATTACTGCATTAATAGGGTTTGGCATTCCTAGGCCATCATATTGATTATAGATCGTCTGGGCTGTATTACTCAGAGTCAATAATAAGAAATCTCTTTGGGGGAAGAAACCTGTCCAATTGCTGCATGATTGTGTATGCACTTCCTATGAAAAGTAGAAGTGACACTTTGGGTTCGTTTGGGAAGGGTGGCAAGTCAGAATTTAGTGCATTTGTTTCCTTCTAGACACCATGACTGGTTGCCAAACACAGTTGAGATTTGCTAAGGAAAACAGGAGTATTTAGAAGTTGCAAGAAATGACAGAAGAGGACCAACTACATATATAGGGGAAATAGTCTCATTTTATATTCCCTATGAAGGGAGGCTTATTTGTCTCATTACTGATCAGTAGCAACACTACTTTCTCCTGCCTTCTTCATTTGTTTTTTTTAATTCACCCTCAGAAATGAAATCCACCTACTAGATAACCTGGCCACAAGCTAATGTCTTGGCGGTCTCCCCAACTTGTGTTTATCCAGTTCGTGTCTTCGCATTAGAAGTAGCAAGGGGTAAACATTTTCTTACGTATCCTGCAGATTGTAGTTAACTCTAAAAAGAAAGTTAGTTTTTAAGAAAATTAAATGTACCCATAGGATGTTAACAGTTATTTGTGTCTAAGTTGAGAATCAGAGATGACTAGAGCAGGTTTAGGAAAACAGTAGAAATTTGTTTTCCAAGCTTTATTAAGTTCTGCATGTGTTTTCAGACTTCAGTGCCTAGCAGCAAGTCATCTGGTGACCTTGTTGATCTATTTGATGGCACCAGCCAATCAACAGGTAAGCTTCCACATTGGCTTTTTTCTTTTCAGTAACCTTTGATCTCAGAGTAGTTTTTCAAAATGCCAAATAAAGGATAGAATGAAAAATAAATTTTTTTGCATTGGATTTATTTTTAATAAATTAATGAGCTTTGGCCGTTATTTGGGAAAATGATTTAATTGCCTAAGGTAAAGAGGAGTGCTTAAATATTTGACCAATAATTCAGTATTATCTCTCTTTCTCCTTAATTTCTTAATGCTGAATGGGTTCCTTTGCTTTCTCTATAAGCAAAATGTACTGCTCTGCCCATTTTATTGCCTTTCCTTAAATCTTAATTCTGGCTGTCAGCATTAGCTGTAGTAGCATTCGTTTAAACTTTTTACTCAATTATTCAACAAGTATTTATTGAACCAGACACTGGTCTGCATGCTTGAGGTATAGTGCTTAGTGAAACAGAGTTCTTGCCCTCGTGGGAAGGTCAGGTGGAAGAAGTAGTCATTAATCAACAAGTCACAAATAGTTACCTAGTTAAAAACATGAAGAGAGGTGCTCCTGGGTGGCTCAGTGGGTTAAGCCGCTGCCTTTGGCTCAGGTCATGATCTCAGGATCCTGGAATCAAGCCCCGCATCGGGCTCTCTGCTCAGCAGGGAGCCTGCCTCCTCCTCTCTCTGCCTGCCTCTCTGCCTGCTTGTGATCTCTCTCTGTCAGATAAATAAATAAAACCTTTTAAAAAAAAAAAAACAAAACATGATGAGAGCTTTGGAGGAAAGGGGAATTCTATGAAAGTACATAACCACCTACTTGACATATTTTAAGGAGGCCGTAGCAAAACAGTGGACTCTTTACCAAGATTTTCTTAGAGATAGGATTAATGATTTCTTCAGTTAGACTTTCAGTAAATGCCAGATTTGATTTGAGTAATTCCCTGTATATTGGGTTTGTTGTTTTTTTTTTTTTCCAAGAAAATTGGCATTTTAGGTTGCATTTGATGATTATGGAGTTCTAATAAAGTCCTATGCTACAAGTCAAAACACCTTAAGAATACAACTTCAGTTTAAAGATGATCTTTCCCAACCTGTTTAAAGTTTATTTCACATTGAAATGTAGATGGTAAGATTGCTATATAATATACAAAGTAAATCTGTTGTTCCTCGATGTGTGTAGTGATTTTTCAAGTGAATTATTTTAAAATTCACATTAGTGCTTAAATGGAAGTCTGTGATAGAAAGTACTTTCATTGATAGTGTAGTACATGTAATTAATAGAAAATCTTCTGGTATTTTCTCCTTCTCCTTGCCCACTATCATAAAATTATTGGATTGGGATTGAACTTCATGGGGCATCTGGTTCAACCAAGTTTCTGAGCTTCTTCAGTTCCTGTTCCCTTTTTTCTGTAACTTTTAAATGTTCCTAAAATATTTTGTGAACTCCATTGAACTCTCATGCCCTAGATTACGAAAAACTACATCAGTTGTTTAACAGTTTATGTGGTGTCTTTTTGTATGTTTAAAATCCTAACTGTAGGGGCGTTTGTGTGGCCTGTCGGTTAGGTTGTCTGTCTTCAGCTCAGGATCCTGGGATTAAGCCCCACACATCGGGCTCCTTGCTCTGCAGGGAGCCTGCTTCTCCCTCTCCCTCTGCCTGCTGCTCCCCCTGGTTGTGCTCTCTGTCAAATAAATCTTTTAAAAAAATAAATAAAAAGAAAATCTTAACTGTAGTATTAACAGTGTGTAGTCATATAATAAAACATAGTGTCACAGAATATCAACTATTTTGGACTTCCTGGCATGAAATATTAAGGAGCCCCTCTCATGCATCTGCGGAAAGTTTTAATGGAGCAATCAGAGAAGAATTAACTAGGAAGGTCAGATGAGTGATGTAACTTTTTTCCTCAGTGATACCAAGATTACTCTGAACAGACAGAATTATTAAATCCCTACATGCTTCCTTTGTTTGGCAAGAAACCATTGAGAGCTTTTTCTTCTCCAGTGCAAACAGTAGATTGACTAATTAAATAGAAGTAGCAATTAATATTATCACAGTAATTAAGACAGAGTCTGGAATCTTGGAAATTTCTTGCCTTGGCATTTGTTTTATCATAATATTCTCTAAAAACAAACTGAATATAGGTCTACATCAGAATTATTTTTTAAAGTTATCTTATGCTTGAAACAGTAATGCTTACCCAGTTTGTGTAGAACGCTCTTCAATCAGTACATAAATTTTGTTTCCCAAATCTCTATTTAAATACTTTAGCAATCTATTTTAAATTGACTTGAGCACTGGAAAAAATATTATTTAATCTTCGCCACCTACACGTGAAAAAGTCGAAGAATCTACCATATTAGCATTGCTACTTGGTATGCCGTATGGGTGTCATTTACCAGATGTGCCTGTACTTACAATATTACCATCATGCAAGTAATATGGGCATGAACTGTAAACCTAAGCAGATACAGCAGCATCTGCACCTCTCACCAGATAAATACCTCCTCTGAGAATATGCTCAGATTTCCTTTCTTTTTTTTTTTTGTTACTACATCCTTTTTGTTAACATCCTTAAGACTGTGTGTGGTAAAGTCATTGGAGAATATGTACCAAGTTTTAAAATAAACATGTGAAACGCATTCACCAAGAATCCATCACCACTGTAGTGATGTTCTTTTAAAAGCTATACTCTAAGGATATTCTGGTGGCTTTTACATATAGTACATTTCTAAGTGAACATTTAAAAAAATGAATTAACTTTACAGTATTTAGAAAATAAGCCAGCTAAAACTAGAATCCCCAAAACATCCCATTTCATTTTCTACTGTATCTCACTTTTGTAAAAGTTCACATCGTCTCCTTTGTCCCTTTCTAATTAAGGAATTTAGGTCTTGATTGACCTACTATTCTTTTAAGTTATCTCTAGTACCATAAATGAGGTTGAAGAGAAAATACACCATAGTCAGTACAAATAGAGGGCCATTACCTATCTTGAATTCATTTTTTTTTTTTTTTTTTTTTTTTTTTTTTTTTAGTTTAAAATGTTTTAAAGATCAAGGTATGTCAAATCCAAAATGTTGATTATGTTTGTATTTGAACCTGTTGTCTTGTAGCTATAGTAATCACAAATGAGCCATGTGGTTGTAGCTATAGTAATCACAAAAGTTAGTTGAGGATATTTACATGACTGTGAGTCACGTGGTTACATACTGAGTGCACGGACTTATATGTTAGAATTTCCATGGGGTTTTCTCTAGCTTAAGCCAAGTTTACTAAAAATGTTTTAACATTTTCACTCATTAAAAGGCACGCATGCTCACTTTAGAAATTTGACGGAAAACAAAGTGATTCACCGTGACTTAGATGCATAATTATTTGGGTGAATACTCTTTTTTAAGTACACTTTCTATATATTGAGTCTCAATATATTAAGCATTTATTAAATGGCAGATCTTTTCTAGACTTTTGATAAGGCTTTTACTTCACTGTGAACTGCTTTTCACCCACGTTCTCCTGACCATTTCCCTATGATTGTTGGTATTCTTTACAGACTGGTAATTGCTTTCTATCTTAACATTGTATGGGTATGCTGTAATTTATTTAACCAGACAGTCTCTTAATTTTTGGGTATTAGGTTTTGTTTTGTTTTTTTTTTTCCCCAAATTTTTCTTTTGTTAAAGTAGTGGAGTAGTATCTTTCAGAACCATCCAGTTTGGTAAGGAGAAAGTAGTATTTCATTTTATTTTGTATTTGTTTGATGCCTGAGTTTGCATACTTTCCTTGTTCTTATAGGCCAGTTGTTCCTTTGTCCATTTCTTTTAGTGGAGCTATTTAGCCTTAGTGTTTTTTATGTAAGCTTCTTACATATATATTAATCTTTGTCATATGTTTATAATTTTTATTACATTTTGTCAGTTCTTTTAAATTTGCTAGAATTTTTCTTGCACAGTTCTTTATAATGTAATCTAGATTAAATTCTTTGTTGAAGAACTTTTCATTTGAAGCCTAAGCACTGTCTAGTTCAGCTATATTTTTCCTGTTCACAGTATTGCTTTGGAAAATACATGTTCCCAGCTGGTGATTGTAAATAACCTCCTTGCTATCCTGAAAAGGCAGATGGAAATGGTTCATTTATAATGACAGTTCTCATGTGGCAATCTTAAAGGATAGGTCTCGTGAAATTTAGCAGTCTTCTACATGCAGCAATTTTTGGCACACTCTTATTTAAATTCCCTTAGATAGAAGTTATCTGGGGAAATGCTTCAGTATAGAAAATTTCTGTTGAATTTGAGGCACTGGTATGAATAACGTCGCACATATAGATAAGGATAGTCCCTCCTAGGAGAGGGAAACTTTTCCTAAAAGAAATAAAAGGGTTTAAATTATTGAGATAGTTTGAGATCATTTTCAGATTGAAGATCACATTGTGTAAAATCCAAGGAGAAGCATAATCTGTGGCACTTCAGAAGGTTAGAGAAAATTTAAGTCCTTTTCAAGAAAAGGTAGCTTCTATTTGTAAAATACTTATGTGTGTTTCCATTCTTGCAGTATTCTTTAATTGGTTAAGTTGAAATCAAACTTCTATAGTGTGGGTGGAGAGGTATAATATTTGCTGTAGATAAATTATGAATACAATATAATTTCAGTTCAGATGTTAGAAGGTAAGGCAGTAGAATAACAAAGTAGGTAATTATCTGAAATACTAAATCAGGATATGACAAAAATAAAATATCTTAACCTGGTTTGAAGTTATGATCCTATAGTATTCAAGTGCCTTTTTCTACATAGGCACTTAACCCAGACTGGATAAGATTTGAAAATCTTAGCGTAATAAATTACATATTGATGTTTATTCGCTGCTGGATGAAGCAAATTAAAATAATCCCCAATTTTCAAATCCCTTAATGTTCTAGCAGATGATTTAACTGTCATTCTATTACCTAACATTACACTTTGATCAATATTTTTAACATGCAGGAACAATACAGAAGACAAATTTGTGAATATAAAGCAGCAGCTCTTTGCAACATTCATTTCCTTGCTTGTTTTTATTAATACATGTGCTTGTTTATATAGTTTAAAAATACAGCTCATTGATCTTTTATGTCCCTCACCACATTTTATCAGATTATGTATCTTTAAAGAAGAGAAAAATAAATTGCTGTGATATCATCCTTTGGCTAACTAGCCAGATGAGCTATAGTGTTGGTAGAAGTTGAGAATCTTGGCCTTGGTGGGAGTTAGGTTAGTTCATGGTGAGTGAGGATATATGAATATGTGCATCTGTAATGAGGTAAAGAAATGAGAAATTTGTTAAGCTTGCTGATAGTTGACTACAGTAAATGTGCATTAAAAAGAAATACCAGGTACACATGTATCAGAAACTGATTTGTTCCTTTTATTACTGCTGGCCATTTATTAAGAAAGGAAGATGGTTCTAGTTTAATTAACCTAGTTGAGTGTAGCAGATGGGGCAGAATGTCTTGCAGCAATAAGACAATTCAGAAATGGCACCAGATGTTGGAATCTGTCCCTGGTGGTATTTGAGTGCAGCCCAGATGTTCCAGTCCCACCTGGCTAGTTTCTAAGCACTGCAGGCTAAGCAGCTGTGATGTAACCTATATAATGTTCGCATAACACTAAAAGCACCATAATTGAACTGCTGCTCTAAACTTCTAAGGTTGTGACTCTTAAGAGGTGAAATCTTTAAGGACAAAGAAAAATAAGGACAGCTATTTAAGGTTTTAGATCCTTTGGCTACTGCTATTTTGTTGATAACTGAATTGGACAGAAATGGAATATTAAAATTTCATATAATATTGTTCAAATTGTAGGTAAAAGTAAATATTCTTATCCACGTAGTGTTTACAGATAAAAATGTGTATGTGAATGTGCTGTTTGTGCACAGAGATTGATTTGCAACCTTTGGATCTCACCCCTTTAAAAACACCAGTCTAGAAGTAGCAAAAAGCTGCTATTTTTTTCATGGATTAAAAGTATTTGCTTGTTCATGGAGTAGATAATAGAAAACAAATAGTCCACCAAAATCATTGCATTCATTTTTTCCTATGTAGATATTAAAACTGATTATTATGCAAATCAGCCTCAAAATTTTTTCCCTTTTTATTTAAAAAAAATTTCAAACCTACAGAAAATTTGCCACATTTTCTTCATCTCTCTCTCTAGGTCATTTATTTTTTACTGTATACCATTTGTTTATTGTGTACCATTTGAGAGAAAATTGGAAATAGCCAGGACATTTTGCCCCCAAAAGAACTTAAGCATGTATCTTCTTAAAACATGGACATTCTCCTCTATAATCATAGTATAATTATCATACTTGAGAAATTTAACAAAACAGTATTGTCTAATATACAGACCATTTTCAGATTTCCTTGATGTCTCAATTACGTCATTTCAGGTTAGCACTTTTTAGAAAAATCCAGGATCCAATCAAGGAATCATGTATTTCATTTACTTATCATGTTTCTTTAGGCTCCTTTAATCTGTAGCAGTCCCAGACTTCTTTGTTTTTTAAAATGTTGACATTGTCTGAAGAGTCTTGAGAGTTGTTTTGCACAGTGTCCCTCAATTTGTAATTTGTCTGATTCATTCCTCATGATTACATTCAGGTTAAATATTTTTGGCTGGAATTCTTAACACGGGTGATGATCTCCTTTCAGTCCCTTGCGTTAAAGTGCCCATGAATACTATTTTATCTGATTATTAGTGGCATTAAATTTGATCAGCTGTTTAGGTCGATATCTATTGAATTTTTCTATTGTAAAAGTAGCTTCATTCCTTTGTATTTATCAAGTAATCTGTAGGGTGATGTTTGGTGATTATGTGAATATTCCCTAGCAACATTTTACTCAGGTTTTAGCATCCACCAAAGGTTCTTATAAAGAGCGTAATTGATTGGATAAACCACAGGTCCTCGCTGTGTTCAGGCAGTGTAACTGAAGGATAACTAACCACAAATGTAGTGTCAGTTACTTACAAGATAAAGAACGTAAGAGTTTGTGGTAGCTTAAAAGGAGCATGGTGATATGAAAACTTGGATCAGCAAGCTAGCTTCTGTTGTAGGTCTGGAGCCTCTAATATTAGGTAATTTTTAAGTATGGTGCTAAAATGGCTTCCTGAAATTGATATCGGTTGTTCTGTGGTTTTAACAATTTAACTTTTCTTCATGCTTAATTTCTAGGAGGATCAGCTGATTTATTTGGAGGATTTGCTGACTTTGGCTCAACTGCTACATCAGGCAGTTTCCCTTCCCAAGGTATGATAGAGTTTGGCCAGAAATTTAGGGGCAGTGAAAAGGTTATCAAGACCAAACAGTTCCCTCCTCCACCAAATAAGCTTCTTTTTGGCGTTTTACTCCTTATAGTATTTATAATTCCTAAATCCTAAAGAATTTATTCACAAAGGTATTTTATTGGGTCAGTGTCTTAAATGTGCTAGATGAATTAATTTAGTTGTAAACTACTCAGGCAGGCACACCTAAATAAAATTGCCCTCATTTATAAGCAACTCTTATGTAGCGCTTTTTTTTTTTTTTTTTGTGGGGGTGGGATAGTGTGGTGGGGAGTGTGAATAAGTACAAAGTATAATCTCAATTTAGCAGGAAGAATATTATGGTTTATGTTTAGCTTATATGATACGATTCCAAGGACATTGGGATTGGGCAGATTACCTTAATAAAATTCATTTCTTTGTAAATTAGGTATATTAAGAGCACTTCTATAAAACATAACCGAACTACATTTTGACACATCCTTAAATAGAGAGCAGTTGAATCTCAGGCAAAACTTCCCTCCATGTTAGATGAGAAATTTTAAAATGCCTTTAGTTTATTCTGGTGATCATTTTGCAGTGTATACAGATACCAGATCTTTATGTTGTGTACTTGAAACTAACAATACAGGTTTAAACATCAAGGATTGAGGTGAAGCATTTGTCTTTTTTTCCCCATTATGAGTATTTTTACCTTACTGCCTCTGCCATATAGTATGGTAGCTGTTTAACTTCAGAAAAGCTGCTGAGCCTCCAACTTTCTAAAATGAGAAACACCTTTTGACATGGTTCTTTATAAGGATATAAAGTAGTTTCTGTAGAAATGTATAGAATAGGGACTATGTTATTAAGTGTGCTTTCTTCTTCAAATTGTAAAGGAGTTGGCTATAGTGGTTTTTTGTATAAAATCTTGTCACTCTGAAGTTTGAGAGATAATATGACAATTTAGTTATAAATTTTAAACATGAAGTGAAGCAGGGAGAAAAGGTGTAATTTAGCTGAATTTGTCTTACTCATTTCAAGTAGAGTTAATGCCATTAGATTAATTGAATTAAAATTTATATTTAGTAATATCTGATGTAGTTTTGTCAGGATTTAGGAAGAAAGATACATAGGCTTTAATCATCTGGGGTTATTTTGATAGCCTACTTGTATAAATTCTGTGTATTTCCCAGAAATCAGAATTGTGCAGTACTTAACTTCATTTTAGAAGTATGGTTTTGTCTTCTAAGGGTTAATACCTTACTTTAGGCAAATCAAGTGGAAGATAAACATTACCCTAATTTTGCAGACTGCCTGTATAATTCTTAAAGTTTTTAATGTATATAAAGTTGCCTACTATGCAAATAATTAGAATATCTTAATGTTGCTAAGTGATACATCTCTTCATCTGTATGCATGTGATTAATATAACCTGATCACCATTACGCAAGGGGCTGAAACTGTTGTAACAATGATTAATCTTTTCTGAACAATATATGCCCCACTAGAAATCTCTTCCTCCTGTGATTAATCATCTCAGATAAAGTTTTCAGATGGGGCAAAACGTTTTGCCCCAGTTTCCATTTGTACTCTGTTTTATAGATCAAGCATATAGGAAATCAGCATAAAGTTTACCTATATCCAGCAAGTCTTTCTTAAATTACTTTAAATTGTTTAATATATAGAATTAATTGTAAAACTTTAAAATCAGTCTTTTTTGTAAAGAAGATCAAAGACCTATTTTAATAAAACCCTGAGGTGATGAATATTAGCCCAGTTCTTATATTAAATTGTTGGTAGAACATGGGTTTTCTGAGTGAGTTATTTTCTTTTGAAGGGGCTTACATTATAATATGGTAATAGAGAAATATAATTTTAAAGACTTAATATTATTGTTCTCTTTAGATATTTTGCATAATGAGACACAGTATTGGAGTGGTTGGTTACCTTATAGACTAGACAAAGTGTATTTCCAAGTTGTAAGTGAACATGGAGTACAAAGAGATGGTGTTAATTAACTTGGAAATATATACTATTCTTTTTCAGATGACCGTTTATATGTAGCTCTTTCTTCACCTTTGCTTTTTCAACTTCTGTTAATTCATATTTATATATTTATTCCTTTCTTAGATTTATTTACTTAGAGTCATGCATAGCCTATTTATTTATTTATTTATTTTTTAAAAGATTTTATTTATTTATTTGACAGACAGATCACAGGTAGGCAGAGAGGCAGGCAGAGAGAGAGAGGAGGAAGCAGGCTCCCTGCCGAGCAGAGAGCCCGATGCGGGGCTCGATCCCAGGACCCTGGGATCATGACCTGAGCCGAAGGCAGAGGCTTTAACCCACTGAGCCACCCAGGCGCCCCATGCATAGCCTATTTAAAGAATTTTTTTCCTTAGTATCAATTGCCTTTATATTTATTATGATCCAAATAGTATATATATGCAGAATTTTAGAAGCTTGGGCTATACTATTTTATGGCGTACCTAAAGAAAAGAAAATGTAATGCCTTTGGCCCTCCCCTGTGTTTTCACAATTAATCCATAGTAATAATAATAAACCCTAAATGGCACTTAACATATTAAATTCACACACAAAAAAAGTTAATATTCACAACTTAGATTTTTTAAAAAGTGAGACACAGAGAGGGTTATGTAGTTTTCCCAGGGTCACTCATCTAGTAAGGTACAAAATCTATGCTCTTAAACACTATAGTCCATTAATTAACCTATTACCAATTTTTATATTATTGAATGCATTAAATCTTAAACTTGTTATAATTATCTTTGAATGTAATGATAAGAGTTCCCCCTGAGTTCCCCTCTATACCCCAGTTTTTATTTAAATAACTAAATTGAACAGTCCCGTTTGGAGTAAGCACTGTACTAGGGTTATACCATGGCTATCTACAGCCCTTGTGTTGTCAGTGAAAGTGTGGCCAAAAGGGTAAGAACTTCTTACTGAAACTTACTAACCCTACTCTTGATTTTATTGACTTTTTCTTTTCCATGCCTTTCTGTTTTGTTTCTTTATGAGTTTAATTTCATGAATTTGGGATTTTATTTACTTGAGACCATATAAATCATACTTTAATTTCTCTGAACCTTTCCAAATAATGAATGGGTGAAATGAGTTGAATTCTCTGATTTTATTGAGTGTTTCCTCATGTGAAGATTCTTGATCTCCCAACCAAAAGTTTATCCAGTTAAGTTTTCTCACTTTTCGGGGTTTTAGGCTCATCCATCGTTGTTTAGCTGGCAGCATATTTGATGATACACAAACTTAGGTTGAAGGAAAGTTTTGATTATAATTTCTGTGTATCACCTCAGACCTGCTAAGAGGTGGATTTTTCTTTCCTTTGCCACCTTGTTAACATTTGTGGAATATTCATGAGAAAAATAATGTCCAGATGGAGATGGTACCTGCAGATGTTAATCTGGATGGACACAGATCAGCTCTAATTTGTTTCAGTTCTGTTGTTTTGCTCTGCACATTTCAGAAAGTTTCTTACCCTTACTGTTCCCTCTTAGTTACAGCGACAAGTGGGAATGGAGACTTTGGTGACTGGAGTGCCTTCAACCAAGCCCCATCAGGCCCTGGTGCCTCCAGTGGTGAGCTCTTTGGCAGTGCCTCACAGCCAGCTGTGGAACTTGTCAGTGGCTCTCAACCAGCTTTAGGCCCACCTCCAGCTGCCTCAAATTCTTCGGACCTATTTGATCTTATGGGTTCATCCCAGGCAACTATGACATCTTCCCAGAGTATGAATTTCTCTATGATGAGCACTAATACTGTAGGTCTGGGGTTGCCCATGTCAAGATCACAGGTAAGTTGTCTGCTTCCCTTGGAAACTTCGATTTCTAATCTTTGATATTCTGTAACTAATGTAATGGTAGACTTGCATGAGACAGAAAAAAAAGCCATACACAGATGATTTTTGCATATGGCATGTACTTTACACTCTTTCCCCTGGTAGTCATTTGAGTTCTAAAGATCAAGGCCTTCCCACCCATCCTGTAGTCCGTGCAAAGCCAAGCATGATGCCTTGCACAGAGGAGGCAATTGCTAAAAGTTTATTGCATTCATAAACAACTTGGTATTTGGTGTTTAAAAAAAATCTATTTTTAAGAAGGAATAGAGACCACCTGTGGCCTATATTCACTTAGTAAAATATCTGTTCCTCAAAGAAATATCACTTACTGGCTGCAAGCAGTCGTTAACCAATATAGAAAATCATTCTCTAAAATGACGAATGCTCTTCCCTATTTTGGGCCTGCTCTACATTATGTAATTTTTATATAGGCTCTTCTTTCAGCTCATTTTCATAAAGAAAAACAACTAAATGGGAGTTTTTTAAATTCACTTTTTTGTTTGTTTTTTAAGATTTTGTTTATTTATTTGACAGAGATCACAAGTAGGCAGAGAGGCAGGCAGAGAGGGAGGGGGAAGCAGGCTCCCTGCTGAGCAGAGAGCCTGCCGACGTGGGGCTCGATCCCAGGACCCTGAGATCATGACCCGAGCCGAAAGCAAAGTTAACCCACTGAGCAACCCAGGAGCCCCTAAATTCACTTTTTTACAGTTAAATCTAAATTACCTACTACTAACTTGAATTCAGACAAGCAAGCAAGCACAATGTTAGAGTACATGTGTCTGAGTTGTACCAGAGTGCTGTTTTTGATTCAGGCAATTCTGAGTATTTTTTATGATGCTAATTACTCATTTTAATGTGTAGATTCTCCCCTTTTGGGTGTTAGGATGGAGGAACAGAAGAAAGAAGCAGAAAGGTGACTATTCTGTATAACAGAAGTTGGACCTGACACTAAAAAAAAGGTCATGAAAGGCACACAAGTGCCTTTAAATTGAACTGTGCACCTCTAAACAGGCCCAAACCAGTTTATTCTTTTAGAGTTTCTTTCATGTGGTCTATACATAAAGCCAGTTTACTTATTTGCAGTCTTAATTGCGCTATGTTGTAATTCTTCACATTGGTACCTTTTTAATTATTTTTCCTGTTTCTATTCCTTTTCTTTTTTTCTGTCCTTTTCATAGTTTTCCTTAGTAACTATGAGTATCCCTGCTTCTTTCTCCTGAATTTCTCCTATTTCCTGAATTGCTCCACATGTATCAAGTTCCACTAATGTTGCTCACTTAAGGCAATGGAAATGTACATGGAGCAGGAAGATGTCAGAAATTGTGCAATATAATTTGTTGGTTTTGTAGTTTTTCTTTTTATAACATGGGAAATCATATCCTGAATTCCATCTTGTGATAATAAATTTCCATTTGTATATTTCCTTAAAGCTGTACTAACCTGAAGTTGGTCGTTCCCTGGGATGGTGGCTTCTAGACTTTGGGTGATGGGAGAGTAATTTTTCATGTAAATATGTTGGGTTTGTTTTCTTTTTTTCCTTTAATGCCAAGTATGATTTGGGATTCAGAGGAACTTTGGGGGGAAGCTAGTGATTCAGCTTAAAGAACTTAGCCTAGCACTTCTGTGGTTCTTTCTGGTTTCAGGAGTTTATTACTAAGTCTTGTATATCTGGAGTTACTGTGATTAAATTGCCGTCTGATGACCTTTATAGAGCACATGCTTAATTTTTAGAGCATTTTTCTATTTTCCAGCCTTTGCAAAATGTTAGCACAGTGCTGCAGAAGCCTAATCCTCTCTATAATCAGAATACAGATATGGTCCAGAAACCAGTCAGCAAAACCCTGCCCTCTACTTGGTCTGACCCCAGTGTAAACATCAGCCTAGACAACTTACTACCTGGTATGCAGCCTTCCAAACCCCAGCAACCATCACTCAATACAATGATTCAACAGCAGAGTAAGTTACTGCAAGACATCTTGATTCTTTGTGCACTTGTAATCTTTACCCTGATGCCAGGACTGGTTCAAGCCATGAAATAAGAATACATGGCACAGACCATACCGAAGGCAACTATGTGATTGCTTAGGATTTTTTCCTGTGATACTTGATAGACATCCCAGCATATTGGATTACTTTGTATTCTGCTCTTGGCGTGATTACATTGAGTGTATTTTGGTGAGTTTGGAGAGTCTGATCACTAAAATAAAAGTCATTGGTGTAGAAAACGTTTTATTTCTAGGTAAATATGACCAGGAAACAAAGATCATCATAACTCCATAATCCAGGGATAATCACCATTAATTGATATTTCTGTCTTTTCTGACCACATTTTTAATACTTGAAATTACTGTTTATATTATTCTCTTTCTTGTCGTCGTTATTCTGCATAAAGTTATCATTTTTCCTGTATTTAATATTCTTAGGGAAAAATGATAATTAGATATTTATAGTTATCATTATATCAGTGTACAATTTCTTTATTGTTGGTTATTTCTGTTGTTTCTAGCTTTTTGCAATTATAAACAACTCCATCGTGATTTTATGTAAATCTTTGTACTTGTGATTTTTTTTCCTTAATGTAATGTTCTAAAAATAAAGTGAGTCAAAGGGTATAAAGTTTTTCAAGGCTTTTGATACACAGTAGCTCCTGACAACTTGTTAGGTTGGATTCAACAATAAATTTTGTTGGAATGATTTTAAAGTGCCTCGTGTTTTCCCCCAGCCCACTCTTTGTTTCTACGTCTGTGGGAAACGAGAGTTAACAGCCACAAGCTATTTTTCTAGAACAAATAGTGTGAGTTAATTGACTGACTTTGTAAAATCACTGTAAAGGAATTTTATTAGGGCTTTAAAGTTTTGATGGTCAGGAATATTGTATTATTACTCTGCTGGATCTAATGTAAAGTTGTTTTGTTTTTTCCTTCTGGTAGATATGCAACAGCCTATGAATGTGATGACCCAAAGCTTTGGAGCTGTGAACCTCAGTTCTCCATCAAACATAATTCCTGTCCGGCCCCAAACTAACCCTTTGATGGGGGGACCCATGCCTATGAGCATGCCCAGTGTGATGACTGGCACCATGGGAATAGCACCTCTTGGAAACACTCCAATGATGAACCAGAGCATGATGGGCATGAACATGAACATGGGGATGTCAACTGCTGGGATGGGCCTCACAGGCACAATGGGAATGGGCATGCCCAACTTAGCCATGACTTCTGGAACTGTGCAACCCAAGCAAGATGCCTTTGCAAATTTTGCCAACTTTAGCAAATGAGAAATGGTAAAGGAGCAGATTGAATGAAGGATTTTTAGTGGTGAAGATAGGTGATGTTGGGATGGAAAATGCTAATCAACTCCCGTTTCTTTTATTAATTAGTTAAAATAAACCTACATAAAGAACCAAAAAAGGCTGTTTTATAAAAGTGAAATATCTAGCATTTCAGATGACCAGGCAAGGGCACTTCAGATGAGGCAGTCACAATTATTTTTCCCAGTGAGAATAGACCACTCGTGGGGTAGTGAGACCTTGAAAGCCTTTATAAATTGAAGAGCCCATTTTAACATCATGATTTGTGGGAAGACTGGAATAGGGCTGAATAAATGTGTTTGAATCTCTAATTTTATACTTTTCTTTTCCTGAGGAACTTGATTTTTCTGTCCCTGAATCGCCTTGTCATAATTGGGTCTGTTCCTTTTACTACCACTCTTGAGTCCATAAATGAAATCATTAAAGTTGGATGATCAGTTTTTTATAAAAATATATATTTTTGTCCAAAAAAAGGCATACATATGTGATTATGGCTAAATCAAAGGTAACTGGAATGTATATACTTTTGCTAATGTTCCAGAAACTCTGCTATTCCTATTATACTATTCCAAATTTTTATTATAATGAAACCTCTTCAAGCGACTTGTGATAGCTATGGGACTTTTCCCATATCTGCTATAATTATCCTTTGCAGAACGAGGAAAAAATATTTTTTTTTTTCAGGACTGCTCTATGGTTTCCTTTAAAAGAAAAAAACAATCCTCCAGTATTTTTGTTTGTTTGTAGCAGTCATTATTTACAATTTGCAGTGGTTAACTTGGCAAGGCTTCCTTCCGTGTTTATCCCTGTAGCCACCACTTCTTAGTCAGGAACAGTCGAAAGAGAAAAATATTTATTTTTATTTTTTTGGTGTCTTTTAAAAAATTGAAAAGTAAAAATTCATTAAAACCTTAAGTTAAATATAAATGTTAGAACTCAACAATGTTGGCTTTTAGATTTTATACAGTATTCGTTTGGTTTTGGTTTTGAGTGTATATAATACGCCATTAGCAGTATGGTTCCAATAGAGAGGAGTTAAATATATATTACTAAAGGAGACCTGTAGCAGTCAAAAGATTTTATTGATTTAATGGCAAATAAAGGAAATTAATTAAAATGTTTTCATTTTTCCTGCTGTAATTCTGCATTAAGCTCACATGAAAATCATGATCCTAGAGTTTGGAATGCACAATTAATTGTTTCACCCTCAAGCTGGGAATATTTTTAAAAATAAATATTATAATATAGGTATCAAATTATTACCTCCCTCCCCACTTTGTGTTGAAACTTTTTTTTATTAAACTGATAAAACTTTGTTTCCATTGTATTCATAATGTTCTGTTATACATAACATTAAAATGTTCATTAAAATCAATGTTGAACTGCTTTTTCTTTCATTCTGTTAGACATTTGAAACCGTTTGGGGAAAAAATAATTATAATTTGGGCAAAGTAATTTTTATAAATAATTTAAAATTATTTAATGACTTCTCTATTCTTTCCTCTCAGAGTCTGCTGTTAGGAATTAAAAATGAAGTAGCAGAGATATCCTGACCCACTCCATTCTTGCTAATGTTCCATCTACAACATTTCTAATTAGGCAGAAATTCATGTACTTCAGCTAAGTGGTAATGAAAAGTGATTCATTTGCTGAATAAGAGATGAGAGGGAGTGTAATTAGCTGACTGTGGTTTTTAATCTTTCAACAATTCAATGTGTTTAAATTAGTTTCAAAGAATAGGAGCTTTCAAGTGTCGTTACTTCAGAGCAGTCAGCCCAGACTCCGGTGGCAGCATGGAGAATATCTTCACTGATATTTAAAACCTGTCCTCTTAAGTGAATTTTTTCATTAAACTGAGAGTCTAGCATCACCTTTTCAAATACATACGGTTCTTGGAGGAATTAAATATTTTGTTTCTAAACTTCTGTGTTGAAAAGTTCTTTTCTAATAAAATTAAGATTTATCTGTAAAGCATTTTCTGTGCTATGCCTCCTTCCTGTATTTTGTCTCTGAAGACAGAAGGCAGCCAGCCCTGTCTCATGCACCTCAGCATACAGTTCGGTATCCGTTTCTTTGTTTCAGAGCCCTTGAAAGGAAAGAATTGCCTCATTAAGGGGTCCATGAGTCCAGTGACTTACTTCTGGAAGAGTTACTAAGTGATAACTTCAAAGTTATCAAAGAAAGGTCTAAATACCCCCAAATAATTTGGAGTTGGCAAGATAATACTCTAAATAGTCTGCTGGGCTCCCTTCTGCCGATCCTATACCCCTTCACCCTTTTACCAGCTTCTGCCTAATGTTTTGGTTTTTTGTTTTGGTTCTGTGTGTGTGTGTGTGTGTTGCTGGGGGAGAAGGGCATAGTTACTGTTCTCAAAATGTACAGGTGACTCTCCACTGCCACACCAGATTTCATTTTTTTCCCTTTTGAAGTTGTTTTTTTTTAACCTCTCTGACAAAACCTTCAGGAACCACAAATGTTCTCGAATGGGACTCTGGGTGTTTACTTTTTTTGTTTATAATAAATTGTCTCAATGATACCCATAATATTGGGTTTGGGGTAGTCAGTAACTTGAGGCCTTTGGTTGCTTTCTCAAATATTTATGAAGCAAATATTTATATGTAGCAATATAAAGCTAACTGTCCTAAGCACAGAACATCCAGTAAATAGGTTTATGAAGTAAATTGGCTTTGTGTTTCAACTCTCCTGGGAGACAGCATTGCACTGTGGAAAGACCATGAACTTGGAAGCAGATCTATGCCCATTTCAACTATGCACACTATCTCTGTGAACTGATCAATTTACCTGACTTCTCTGGGCCTTAAGAAATCTTTTCTAAAATGAATGAAATAGGGAATGATGGATAAATAATGATGTGTCAGATCTACTGGCATGGACATAAACACACAAAATATTTCTCTGCCTCCCATTTTTATTTTTTACAAACGTGCTCACCTATCAAGGCTACATGCCAGTCACTGCTCAAGAATTCACATGCACGTCGTTCATGCAGAAAACCCAAAAGTTGATATTCCGGTTGTATTCCTAAAAGCAGTATGTAGTTAAAACCTTAGAGACTGATACGCAATTGATTTCTGAGGGCTTTCCTATCTGCCTGAGTTTAAATTCCAATCTCAGACAAGGAAATTGTAAATGAGCTATTTTGTGAATGCATTGACTCTCTTCTACTTAACCACATTAGTGCAGATGGGAGGGAGAAAACTATGAAGGTGGTATGGGATTTGCCACACAAATAACCCTCATTAGAATGTTCCTAGCTTTCAGCAGGAGGCGAGATCTCAATTTTTCTATTGACTTCTTGCAGTTTTGTTGACTAAGATGTTGCTATTCTTACATCCAGATACAATCAGATATAAAGACTAGAAAAAAAAATCCATGAAAAGTTTTTTTTTTAACTTTTACTCATTATGGCCTTAATTCTTGTGTGTTGTGTGTGCATGTGTGTGTGTGTGTGTGTGTGTGTGTGTGTGTGTGTGTGTATCTTCTTAGTAATGGCAACCTTGCTAATGCATTGTTCCTCGCAGACAATAGGTAGCCCCTGGCACCTCTTCACACTGCACTTGCTTAGCCCAGTGGGTGGGGGAATCAGCAACCAACCAATTCAGATGCTTAGCCTCCCAGGGATTTTGGAGGGATTTTAAATTCCTGATGGGCAAACATGGGTTTTATTTGTTACTCTTTAAAAGAAAAGTCGTTGGGCACCTGGGTGGCTCAGTGGGTTGAGCCTCTGCTCAGGTAATGATCTCAGGGTTCTGGGATAGCGTCCCGCATCCGGCTCTCTGCTTGGCAGGGAGCCTGCTTCCTTCTCTCTCTGCCTGTCTCTCTGCCTACTTGTGATTTCTCTGTCAAATAAATAAAATTTTTAAAAATAATAAGATAAATGTCATTACTTGAAATAATTGAGTCCTGGACTATGAAACCCTGCATTTTTTCTCCATCTGATTTTTCTTAACTATACATCTTGCAGCTGTGTTCTTTAAGTGCTCCAAGCACGCTCCGCCATTTTATTCTGAGTGCTTAGAGTTAGTATATATAGCAATTTGGTCTCAGAACCCCCTTTACACCTTAAAAATTATTGAGAACCTCAAAGAACTTTCATGTTTATGTGGGTCATATCAATATTTACTGTATTTGAAATAAAAACTGAACAACCTTAAAAATACTGATTTTTACAGTAACCCCATTACCTGTCAAGTTATGATTTTTTTTATTTTTATTTTTTTTTAAAGATTTTATTTATTTATTTGACAGACAGAGATCACAGGCAGGCAGAGAGAGGAAGGGAAGCAGGCTCCCTGCTGAGCAGAGAGCCCGATGTGGGGCTCGAACCCAGGACCCCGGGATCATGACCCGAGCCGAAGGCAGAGGCTTTAACCCGCTGAGCCACCCAGGCGCCCCAAGTTATGATTTTTTTTAAGAGCGAGTATGAGCAGGGGTGGCGAGCCAGAGAGGGAGAGAGAATCTTAAGTAGGCTCCCTGTGGCATGCATATGTAGGGCTGGATCCTGTGACCCTGAGATCATGACCTGAGCTGAAAACAAGAGTCAGATGCTAACCAACTGAGCCACGCAGGGGCCCTGTCAAATTATAATTTCAAATTATAATAAATAAAATTTTAAAACTTCCAAAATAAAAATCTATGAAAAGAGTAGCATTTTTTTAAACATTTTTGAAAATCTCTTTATTACCTCCCTTAATAGAATACAGCTGAATTAAATTCTTCTGCATTCAGTCTGCTGTGCTATGTTGTTTTGGTGGAAATACATGAAAAAAGTCTGGCCTAAGGGATATGAGGTTGGAAAGGGTGGGAACTTGCTCAGGGCTCCCTAGTGGTCCTCAGGCCACATCGCTGTCTATTGAGAATTAAAAGGTAAGATTATTTCATAGTAACTATCCATTTGCTTGATTTATTGTCTCTAAGGTAATCTGCTTGACGTACAAAGAATTTGGTTTTGTTCTTCACTTCAGTCACAGGCAGAATGACTGTCACGTGAAATCTCTCTGGATACTGAGTACTAGAACTCTGTGACATCAGTGTTTGCTCAGTTTTTGAGCTTGTTTCTTCTGATACAAAGTGCATATTTCCTAGCTTTTAATGAAGAAGTAAGTTTCTTACCCACGTTGGGTTTTTTAGAAAATCTTGAACTGAGAGACAGCGTTGAGTGCTTGGTGTGTTGTAAACCTTTTAAGTCTCCCTTTCTGCCCTTTGAGAAGAGCATAAAATGGGTCAAACCTGAAGACCTCTGACTTGTTTCCGAGGGGGCCTGGCAAGGTTGTATACTGTGTTCTCTGACAAACACTTCACAGAAGCCTAAGACTATAGAAATCGTGCACCCACAGTGTGCACCCATAGTGTTCCTGATGAGCCTGGATAAATCTGATCTCCCGAACTGGGGGAATCCAGCAAAGTTTCCATCCATTCATGAAATGGCAGGAGCAAGCTCTGTACTGGGCACCTTCACCTTATAAACATCAACTCCCTTCATTCTCATAAGCTAGAGAAGAATGACTTCCCTCTGATAGATACAGAACAGGGATGTCCGAAACTAGTTAAATGTAACTTTGCGAAGATTATTATGCAGGGTCCCAGAAAGGGAGACTCTCAATTTTCAGTAACTGATCGGCAAAGTCAGACCCCAGGTAGTACATTTGGCAGAGTTTTTGCCACAGAAAGAGAAGGAAATCCTTGGCAGGACTCCCTCTCGGAAATTTTGGAAATCGGTATATAATGGGCACAGAATCAGCTTCTGTTAATGAAGTATTGAAGATGTGATCTTTCATGTCTGGTGATTCATAAATCAGTTTCATTAAACTACTTTCTAAAATGCAGTTAAAATATTAGGTAGTAGACTTGGTCCTAGTATTCCTATTTTTCATGCTTTTTTACTTCACAGTTAATCAAAAAATAAAAGGAACAATAGCAAAACAGTCAATGATAAAAATACAGAATGTCTAAACCCTCCTAGCTAGGAAACAAAACTGTAATATGGCCATGGGCCACTACCTGAATTTTATTCCATGTGTTTATTCCTACTTCTTTTTTAAAATATTGATTGATTGATTGATTGATTGATTTACTTATTTATTTGAGAGAGAGAGAGAGCACGCCTGGGAGCAGGGCGAGGGGCAGAGGGAGAGATGAGAGAGAATCTCAAGCAGGCTCCCTGCTGAGCACAGAGCCAGAGAAGGGGCTGGATCCCACACAATGAGATCAGGACCTGAGCTGAAACCAAGAGTCAGACAATAAGCTGACTGAGCCACCCGGGCGCCCCTGCTCCTCCTCCTTAGGTGCCTGCTCCCGGCACTACCTCAAGTTCTGCGCGGTGGTGACTGCAACTGAACCTACCCATCAGGTCAGCACACGGCAGTGTGCGCGTCTGAGTGTTCTGAAGGAGACGGTCAAGTGGCTCTTACACAAAAATTGACGGAGAGGCCTAATCTAGGCAGGGGAATTCAGGAAGGCCTCTCTGAGAAGGGAGCTTTTATACAGAGATCAGCAGAACTTGAACCAGACATGTGAAGACTCCCAAGTGGGGGAAAAAAAAGAAAACCCATCAGAAGCTTAGTGGCTGTGGCGGGAGGTCCATGTAAAAGAAAAACTGAGGAGATAGATGAGGATAGAGAATCATCGATATTTAGGATGCTGAGGTGGTAATTACTTCACTCTCCTCCAAAGTTCCTCAGACGGGATTATGCCCATCCAAGATGGTATATTCCGAAGGCCTCGAGTGCTGTCCTACCCATGGTTGTCACAGAGCTCACTTCGAAAAACTCGAGGGGAAGATTACATGGAAATAGTTTGATGTTTACTGTCCAACCTGAAATACATCAGTAGTTGATAAGCATATAAGGATGGTACAATGGGGCCACTTATAAATACAAACTAACTCTTTCTTTTTCTTTTTTTAAAGATTTTATTTATTTATTTGACAGAGATCACGAGTCGGCAGAGAGGCAGGCAGAGATTTGGGGTGGGGGGTGAAGCAGGCTCCCCACCGAGCAGAGAGCCCAATGTGGAACTCGATCCCAAGACCCTGAGATCATGACCTGAGCGGAAGGCAGAGGCTTAACCCACTGAGTTACCCAGGCGCCCTAAACTGACTCTTTCAAGTAGTAATAACATGTATTTGCATATTATAGTTTACAGGGTGGAGTCACCTCATTTCCTCCTTGATCTTCACAGTCACCCTAAGCTAAGTTAAGAAGGTAAGACCGTCATTGACCCCTCATTGTGGATGAGGAAACTGGCTCCAGGAAAGCAAAGTAGTTAGTGAAGTCAGGTCTCTCAGGACAGGTCTTTGAAATCCAAATCTAGTTCTAGTCCACTATCCCTTAGTTCTTCTCTATTAATATATCAGACCTCTTAATTTAAAGATTGTACCTGCCATTCAAATCGTCAGGTTTTTCTTGCCATTTCCTTGATCTCTTACCACATTGTCCCAAGTGCCATGTAAAACTCCACATAGGGTAGACAGCTAGGAAATGGTTGTTAAATAATATGTTTTTAAAGTAAGCACTGAATGTTTATGAAATCTATTTGCATTTTCTAAAGGTCACCAGCAGGAGATGAGCCACAGAGCAAATAAAAACTCATCTCTTCTGAAAAGTAAACCTTTTGTTTGTTTTGTAGAAATGGTGATATAACTTAGCGTAAGACATTAGCCAAATCAGATGCAGAAAATTCCAGCAGGCTTGGAGCAGTATAGCACAAAGTCCCCTCAAGGAATCAGAAGAGATGTTAAGAGTAAACTGCAAGAAAGGTGGATGGCCTTGGATTGCTTGTTTAAGAAATCCATTTCAAAAAGTGCACAGCAATGTTTTTTAAAGATTGTGTGCTCTTGGCAATTTTTTATTTGCTCCTGTGATTCTTGCATTTGAGAAACAGAATTGAGATGCCCAGCTACCAAATAAAACTAGAAATGGGATTTCCAGATTTAAGGTGTTCTTAAGGGAATATTTGAATTGACATCTTTAGAGTAAGTTTTTATTTATTTATTTTTAATATTTTTCTAAAGGGCATTTAGAAACAGGTGGCTTTTTTTTTTAAAGGGCATTTAGAAACGTGGCGATTTGAAAACTAGTTTGCCTGCAGTTGAATTATTTTTTTTTTTAAAGATTTTATTTATTTGACAGAGGGAGATCACAAGTGGACAGAGAGGCAAGCAGAGAGAGAGAGAGAGGAGGAAACAGGCTCCCTGCGGAGCAGAGAGCCTGACGTGGGACTCCATCCCAGGACCCTGAGATCATGACCCGAGCTGAAAGCAGCGGCTTAACCCACTGAGCCACCCAGGTGCCCGAATTATTTTTTATATAGAAAAAATAGTAGCTTTAACAGGAAATATCAAATGAAGTGTACACAAAGTTGAGATGACTGAATGGCTAAAAAACCATTTCTCAAGTCATCTTTTACAGGAAAGTGATAAGATTAAATAAATGTTAAAGTATTTCTAATTTTAGTAAATATACAGCTTTACCAACGTCATCTTTTGCCTGTAATGAGCCAAGGAAGCGATGCTGTAGCTGAAAATTTTTCAGTCGTTGAGAACTTTCCACATACTTTTTAGTCCCTCCAACATGGGAGTGTGTGTATGTATGTCTCCACACAGAACAGTATCTGTCTCTATATAAATATATAATAAAGGTTGGCTCTTAAATACTGTCTCTTCACCAAATTTTTTAGATGTCCCAAGAGTTCTCAGATTTGAATGATAAAAAGGGTGCCATAAGGTACCGCTTTAGTAATTAACTGGTTCCTTAATAAGTCCTCAATTACTTTGTTTCATGATAAGGAAAAAAAAAATGTTCCAAGACAGAGTTACATTCGACATCTGGGAACCTCCTAACAGCTGGCTACCTAATGAATATGCATCTGCTTAAGAGGCTGTAGACCATTAATAAACCAATAGATGTAAAGCAGAAACAATCTTTGTCAGCTTCAAATGAGATTGGATGCAATGTGCTGTGAAGTGTCACCGTCACATTGAATCGAGTTTGGGAGGTTAACAATCAACCGTTAGCTACTCGTGTCTCTGTAGCTCTGCACTTGTGCTAACACTCTTCCCAGACTGATGGCCACGTTTCTGATGTACAACTTCTTGCTCCTGATTGCCTGATTTGAGCCTTACAATGTCTGTGTTTCAAAAATCCCTTTCATTTTGTTACACTAAACCACACATTTGCCAAGATGCTTTAAAACAAAGGAGTCATCTCCAGATCAGAAACGCAGGAAATATCAGGATCAAATTGGTATGAGATGGACTTCCAGTGAATTGGAAAATGTTTAGAACTAAACTTCCATGTGTCTGCAGGAAATCTGGGAACCGTTGGGTCCTCCTGAGGGAAACCCTCACCCCATCTGCACGTAGCAACTCAGACCCTGATAACTGGTCTCCATGAGATCCCGTCTTACGGTTGTGTGATTAGGACCATCCCTGACCCCATTTATTGGCTGAGATTCCTTGAGGGCCATGTTCTATGAATTTTTTCTATGAATTTGCTTGAGATTATCCTGGTTAAGTGAAGATTATACCTAGAAGAGCTTGCATGTTCTGAGCTAAATATATACCCATCACTCAAATCTCATCCAAATGCTCGCATATATGTTTTGGGGGAATATTAAGGGCAAGGAGGAAGGCTGGAAGTTTCTTGTAAATTCAAGTAGCATTTCTATTTCATTTTGATGATCTCTTTAAGTTGTGGTAAAACATACCTATTTTATCTTATGTGTATAATGTAAATTTATGTGTACAAATGTGGTAAGTAACATAAAATTTACCATTTTAAACATTTTTAAGTGTATAGTTCAGTGGTATTAGGTACCTTCACATTGTTGTGCAATTATGACCACCAGCTTTCTCTAGAATTTTCTTCTTCCCCATCTGAAACTCTGTACCCAGTAAGCACTAAACCCCCATTCCCCATTCCCCTCAGCCCCTGACAGCAACAATTCTACCTCTGTCCATGAGTTCAATTCCTCTAGAGATATAGATCCCTCATAAAGTACAATCACACAGTATTTGTCCTTTTGTGCCTGCCTTTTCCTGTTAGGACGTTTCAAGATTCATCCATATCATCAGAATTTCATTCCTTTTAAGGCTGAAAAATATTCCATTGTATGTCCACACCACATTTGGTTTATCCATTCATCTGTCGGACGTCTACATTGTTTCCACCTTTCGGTCATTATGAATAATACTGTTATGAATTCAAATTCCTGCTCTCAATTCTTTGGGGGCATATATCTGGAAGTGGAATTGCTGGATCATGCAGTAATTCTATGTTTAATTTTTGAGGAAGTGTCATTTTGTTCATTTTGGATTTTGGTTGTTTCCTTGACATAGCGCCTTCAATCAGATTCCATTTTTTCCTCCCTGGTACCTTTGAGGAAAAAACCCAATACAAACTCAGAGTTTATTCTTTTTTTTAAAATTTTTTTTTTTTTTCTGATTTCATGTCTGGAAAATAAATGAAAATACCCATCATGGGGAGTAAGTGTTTTTAAAAAGGGGTAGGGGGGAATTAAGGCCCAGTGACTCCCTACAACACCACAGACTGATGTTCTATCAAAAGCTGAGAATTATGGTTCTTTTTGAAAAACCCCATAGCATTGAATACATATGTAAAACCACGTAATCTCTCAGTTGTGGGGGTGGCTCCTTTATTAAACAAAGCAACACCCTGAATTCCTACCCAGAGATTATCATCTTATTCGTGGGGATGTAAAATCCATTTTCACCCAAAACTATATGAAAATTACCACCACAACTACCACACATCTGATACACTCATATTACAATTTGAAAGCCAAACACCCAAAACTTCAAATGATGGGTTCCCTAGAAACAGGAAAGTGGTTTGGTACAGAAGGACAGTTTATATTTTTCACCTAAATATGACAATATTCTCTACCACAATCCAGTAGGAAGTCATATTTGGATCTGTAATAATATTCTCTAACCCCGAGCAGGTGGGGAGACATTTGAAGGAATTCCAGTGTCATACGCAGGCAGAGACAATACTGTATCTTTTTCAGTCCAAGTATGATGAAAAAATAAATTTTTCTTTTTAAGAAAAAAAATTCCCTTAAAAACTTGTGGTACATCCTGTACAGACATAGACGTGCCTAACTCAGATGTCAGCCAATCAATGGCTTAAACTCAGGAGATGTAAATAATACTATTTATTCACCCCTTGTGAATTATTTGCAAGACAACTTCCTTTTAATATTCGATTCTTCTTCTTTCCCTTTACCCCACCACATTTCGAAGCTATTTGGGGCAGATGATAAGTTCAGTTTCTTTCCGTTGGTACTGAGGAGATGGTGTTTTTCCCTGTCAAGGTTGTATGTTATGTTTTTATTGTTCTGAAACATGTGTAGGTGGGTCCCAGACCCCACACTGGGGATTTTTCCACAGGCTTCCCATAACAATTACAGTCTCAGGATTCAGCCATCAATGCTGTGGTTCATAAAATCCTTCAATATTGTTAAGTCATTATTTAAATTCCCATAAGTTGTAGCTTCAGAATTCCATATTTTATACTTGAAAGGATTTTTTTTAAGAAAATTCATTGTTGAGTGGTAAAAACCTTTAAGAAGATGGAATAAATAACTCTTTGTAGCAAAAAAGAACAATAAAATATCTGAGATCTGCTCCAAAAATATACACGATTATCATTGCTCTAAATCAGCTAGTATCTTTTCCATTCCTAAGCCAACACTCTTGTTGAAGCTCAGAATGACTTTTCACAAATGTCTTGTAACAGGTTCCTCATTGGTTTCTGTGTTTCTAGCCCCTCTTTCACTTCCAAGAGTCTTGTTCATGTCTCCTTGGCTCATATATCACTGAGGGCTCCCCATTCCCAATGGAATCAAGCCCAGGCATTCAAGGTCCTCTAATCATGGACCACACCTTCAGACTTTCATGCCTGCCGCGGCTCCTCTCCCATGTGCCAACCCAAAGAAACCACTCCTCAGTGCTGGCCCCCTGCGTGCCTGTTTCTCCTTCCCTGACACTGGTCCATCCAGTCCTGGCCCCAGGACTCTGGAGGCCTTCACCCAGACCGAGTCTGACAGTGAGCATACCCTTTCTTCTCTGTGAAGAGTGAGCAATGCCGTTTCATCCTCCATCCATCCGTTCCATCCTCCATCCCCTCCCCACCTCTGGCCAAGCCCCAGTTTGCTCCTCATCTGTAGAACCAGGCCTACACGGTGGATTACTGTGTCATTTCCTGGGTCCTATAATTTTGTTGAGAGAGCCAAGAGAAAAACTGGGATTCAATATTTCCAGAGAATAGAAAAGTAAATTCTCAAATATTTACTGTCACCAACACCAAATTAGGTCATTTTTCTTTTTCTTAAGATTTATTTATTTATTTATTTATTTATTTATCTGACAGACAGAGATCACAAGTAGGCAGAGAGGCAGGCAGAGAGAAGGGGAAGCAGACTCCCCACTAAGCAGAGAGCCCAGGGCGGGGCTCGATCCCAAGACCCTGAGATCATGACCTGAGCCGAAGGCAGAGGCTTAACCCACTGAGCCACCCAGGCACCCGGTCATTTTCCTTAATACAAAACAGAAATGTGTGATGTGGGAAGTGAACCTTTGGCATTTGACAGAACTGAGAGTAGTGCTGACTTCTTAGTGATTCAGATCCATGGATGGCTGGTGGGCAGACTGGAGCCCTGCTCTGCACAGGGCGTCCATCAGAATCAGTGGGAGAGCTGGGCCCCAGCTCCGGGGCCCTGGCAGAGAGGGCTATACTCTGTGAGTCATACGGTCCCCAAATGGACAAGGAAAGCACATGATGGAGCTAAAGGTAGAATTTGTTGCTTGATCACAGGTGTCAGGACAGCCAGTAAAACCACATCAAGAAGATCCACCAAATATTGTATTAATTTTTAAATAACTTAGGGCAATATTTCCCAGTGGGTGGTGCTTTAGTTTTTTCGCTTGTTTGGGTTGGTTCAGTCATACTGGGGAGCATATGGAAGAACTTTTTTTGTGCAGGGAGAACATTTTTAAAGGCTTTTTAAAAATACTAGTTTTACTGAGGGATATTTGACAAATAAAATTGTAAGAAATTTAAAGTAAAAGTTGTGGTGATTTGATACATTCGTATATACTGTGAAAGATCCCCCCAATCCAGTTCTTTAACACATCCAGCCCCACACATATTTATCTCTTCTTTCTTTCTTTCTTTTTCATTTTTTTTTTTTTTTTGCGAGACCATTTAAGTTCAACTCTCTTAGCAACTTTCACTTATACAATATAGTGTTATCAACTATAGTCACCGTGTTCTGTGTTGGCTCCGCACACCTTATTCATCTTATAGCTGAAGGTGTGTATTCTTTTAACAACCTTTCCCTTTTTTCTTCACCCCCAGCTTCTGGCAGCCACTTTTCTACTCTTTGTTTCTGTGAGTTTAACTTTTTAAAAAATTCTGCATATAGGTGATACCATGCTGTATTTGTCCTCCTCTGTCTGGCTTATTTCATGTAGGATAATCCTCTCAAGGTCCATCCCTGCTGTCACAAATGGTAGGATTTCCTTCTTTGTCGTGGCTGGGTAATATTCCACAGGATATCCGTACACCACATCTTCTTTATCCATTTGTCCACTGACAGACACGTGGGTTGATTCCATAGCTTGGCTATTGTGAATAATGGTGCAATGAGCCTGGGAGCTCAGATTTCTTTTCTTTTCTTTTTCTTTCTTTCTTTCTTTTTTTTTTTTTTTTAAAGATTTTATTTATTTGTTTGACAGGCAGAGATCACAAGCAGGCAGAGAGGCAGGCAGAGAGAGAAGAGGAAGCAGGCTCCCCATCGAGCAGAGAGCCTGATGCGGAGCTCCATCCCAGGACCCTGGGATCATGACCTGAGCCAAAGGCAGAGGCTTTAACCCACTGAGCCACCCACGCACCTCTCAGATATCTTTTCAATATCTTCTTTTCACTTCTTTTGGATGTGTACCCACAAGTGGAATTGCGGGATCATATACTATCCTATTTTTAATTTTTTGAAGAATCTCACACTGTTTTCCATAGTGACTACACCAATTTATATTCCCACCACCAGTGCCCAAAGTTTCCCTTTATACCAACTCCTCACCAACATTTATCTCTTGTTTTCTGTTTTGTTTTGTTTTTACTTAAAAGAAACTCATTTTTATGTATCCCCTGCAGAGGGAGATCCCTTCTGAGTTTGGACAGTGGTGACTGAGCGTGAACATCCTCTGGTTTTCCGTTTAACATTTTGTTACCTTAGGTAGCTCAGAAGATGAAGGCTTTCTCCTTTACCCTTCCGTGACAATCTCAGATGAAGATCGACATCACCTGGCCGTCCCCTTGTCCACCTCCTTCTCTTCCTAGGGGAGTCATCGTTGCAGTCGCTGTCACCTCAAGGCCCCTCAGGCTCATCTCTTGTCTGTCTGATGACAGTCATTCTAACAGGGGTGAAGATACTTCGTTGTAGTTTTTTAAAAATATTTTATTTATTTATTTGAGAGAGAGACAGTGAGAGAGAGTATGAGCGAGGAGAAGGTCAGAGGGAGAAGCAGACTCCCCGTGGAGCTGGGAGCCCGATGCGGGACTCCATCCTGGGACTCCAGGATCATGACCTAAGTGAAAGCAGTCGCTTAACCAACTGAGCCACCCAGGCGCCCTTCATTGTAGTTTTTTAAAGTAATTACATGCCTACTTTTTTTATTTCTTTCACTTTATGGCAAGTGATGTTGGCATTTCATTCATGGTCATGATATAAAGGATATTTTTGAATATAATAATTTAAGTGCAAATGAGAAAATTTAAAATGAAGTATTTCTAAAATAACGATACCATGGTGTTGATAAGGCAAAAATGTGATGGTGATATGAGAAGGGCAGAACTTGGGGAAACACTGGTATGTGACATGATGCCCCCTCTCTTTCATTGTTTTCACCAGAGATCCCCACCCCCCTGCCCCAGAGAAGCTCCGGAGAAGGTCAAAAGCAAGAAGCTTTTGTTTAATACATTTTCCATCTGGATTCATATGTGAGAAATGTTCAAAACGCTCTTAAGATGCTTCTAGCAGAAGATCTGTTCCCCATCAACATGGGACATGTTTCTGCAAGAAACCACGTCTATCTCAAGTTACCTCAACTGCTCAGTGCGGTGATCATCAAGGGTAGGTTCACACAGGCCCTGGGAGAATGCCAGAGGATCCCTCATGGCTGATGAGGATGAGATATCTATCTGTATTTATTTTATCTAAAATGTAGAAAAATAAATTTTACTAATGATTAATAGGCACACTGACAGAGCAGACATCTATTTTATAAGTATGTACAGTTGGGGGTCGGACAGTAAACACCATTTTATGAATCAGATGTTTAGTCAAAATGGTTCAGTCACTACCATATATGAGAAAAAACATACTGTTGGTGTGTTTGCAGTCTGTCGCTCTAGGCACACCTGCTCTCTCTCACTCTGTTCCTGAGGGAAGGCAGAAGACTCTGAAGAATTCACTCCTGAAGAAAAGAAGGATGTCCAAGAGGTCTCCCTCACATGGGAGGAATCCTATGCTGTCTTTTTACAGCCCTTTGGAAATCTCAAAACCCAACCATCTTATTTGAGTTCCAAATTTAAAAAGGAAAGACAACCCAGGCCACAGATGGACTATGTTCCCCAATTTTTTCACTATACATTCATAACTCAGAATTTATTTTCCCGTAAAAATGGTTTATAGTAATTCATTTTCTTAGAAAATATTTACTTAACACTCAGTGTGGCAGAAGTAGTTGCAAAGACAATTTACAGATTATAATGCTGTTACAATGCTAGTGATTTAAATGGAACAAAAATTGGATAAGAATAGTTTATGTTGAACCACAGGGAAAGCCACAAGAATGAGAACTGGAGATTCTTGCAAACACTTTGAAAAGGTCCCCTAGTCTGCTTCCAGGACATGAAAGAGGCACCGAACTAGCTTTCTCTTGTCCAGGTTCACTGCAAAACTCACAGCTCTTCTCCTCTTCAATACTGAAGTATCACTAGTATGCTCTTTTCGCTTACACTCATGGGTAGGGTCTATTTTGGGTCAGTGAAGAGGGGAAAAACTTCCCCCACCATAGCAGCTCTTCATTATATAGGGGTCTGCTTATAATTAACCTTTTCTTGTGTCGTTCAAAAAGGAGGTTTTTAACACACCTCCCAGAGATCATTCAGCTTGTGCTGGGAATTGGAGATCTATCGGTCCCTGTGGGGGTAATAAAAAGTCCCAGAGGCCCACTAGGTAAGGGAAGGGCACACCTTGCCGGAATGCTGTTTAGTTCACAGTTGACAGAGACCCAGGAGGAATGATATTTTTCCCCGCATATTTGAGCAGTGCCCACATCAGATTCATTGTTTAAGCTGGGTTGCTCCTTCCCAAAGAACTTAGCATCCATGAGACAATGTGGAAATTTATGAATATTTTAAAGTTCCATCAACACATCACGAAGGTGCTAGAAGAGACTGGTGGTACATAAACCAGAGCTGTAACCACTTGCGGAACACGACAGTGGCCCGGAGAAGTAGGGATGAGAAACCGCTCTCTCTGTAGGTTTCTGCCTCCCAGCGCACATACGGACAACATGATCCACGCCAGTTCGTGCTGGAGGCCGACTGCACATGACTGCCTGCCCTTGCAAACGAAGGACCAGGATACCACCGAGGGCGACAGAAGCGCACCACCTCCTGCTTTCCTTCAGTCTCTGCTAACTGACACTCTCACCTCCACCCTGCCTCCCCCTCCCCAATGGCCTTCCCCCTCCACCCCCACTAGCTTGCAAGGAACACTAAGCAGAAAACAACCGGAAACATTGCAGGAAGAACACACTCTGAAGTTGTTCCAGACCCTCCCGTCCACTTGAAATGTTGCTTTCCTCCGAGAGACCTTCCCTGACCCTCAGTCACCCTCTGTCACAACCTCCCGCTCTCATGCTTGATTCTTTCTTGGCACTGTGAGTCTTCCGAAGTCATTTCTACCTTGTTTCCTGGAGATGTATGGCTTTTGTGAGTGGGAAACTTGTCTGTCCCGCTCATTCCAGTATCTCCAGGGTCTAGAACAGTGCCTGGCCCCAGAAGGTGCTCAGGAAATAAATGTCCACTAAACAAATTCCCTGAAATACCCAGCAAGATGATACAGATGTTCAGTACATGTTAGTCAGTAGACAGAAAGCACTTAGCAAATGGTGGTTATTATGGTTTTATGATTAAGTTGTTGGTACCCAGAAAAAAAAAATTACCTGGCCTCTAGGATTTGACAATATTCTTTCCCAGCCCAGCAAAATTATTTGGTTCCTCTTGCTTCTCCCTGACCCTTAAAATAAAATTCTACTTGAGCCTGAGAATTGCACCCACAGCCACAGTCCCAACACATCTGTGAATTAGCAATGCAGGCTTAGTGCTACGATGTACGGTCTCCTTTGAGAATATGGGGTGAAAAATCCCCACAGGCTTGGCCTCAGCTTTCTTTGTTCACATTGTTTGCTTTGAAGACCTTAACACGGTGCTGAGAAATCAATACGCAGGGATGCTGCCGACCCTGTATATGTCTCCTTCTGATTCTCCTCTGGGAGGCTTGGCTCACTCCAATGCACTGATAAGTCATGTAGTGCCCAGCTTTCTCTGCAAATTAAGGCTTTGTAACTAATCAAGGAACGCCAAGTTTAGCGCGCCGTGGATTTTCCATCCTGAGTGTCATTAGATGAAACGGAAGTACACATTACAGGTTTGTGTAATGAACAAGCCTCAAGTTAGGTTTGCCGTGATAGGGTTATCAGTCATTGTACAAATTAATTATTTAGGAAAGCACTTTTTACAGTGGGTTTTCATTTAAGTTTTGCCCCTTGATATATGTGTATGAGAATGACTAATCCATCGGACACTGCTACTGTACTTGTGCATCTATCACTATCGGGCCTTTTTTCGTAATTGGTTTATTAATTATAGCATCTTAATGATCTGTTTAAAATAAATAAACCATTTGCACCATTTCAAAGGTATTTTGTGAGGCTCAGCTGATATTAAAATAGCACCAGCCTTATGTGCTTTTTCAGCAAGTGACCTAATTAGTTAATAAAGTAATTGAATATTAAAAAGGATGTTGCAAGTGATTAAAATTTAAGAGCCTTCAGAATGTTATTAAAGCTATAAATCATACATCACTGTTTTAATTTGCATAGCTACAGAATTACTAATGGTCCCACGTGCACACGGGGCTTGGCAATTAGTCCTTTAACAAAATGTTGGTGATGTTGAGGTACCAAATTCTTTCAAGCTCTTTTGATAGCTACATAGAAACCTGCTTTTGCCAGATTAAATATCTAACTGTTGAAGTTGCTGCTGGCTCCCTTTGACAAGTACAGACATCCATTCACTCAACAAATATTTATGATACCCACTGCGTCCAAGAACTATGTTGTAAGTGTTGAGTATAACGGTAAACCAAACAGACACAGTCCTAATGGAATTTAGGGACTGGAGATATCAGTCATGCACTTCCCTAAATTCATGTGTATTACAAAAGGTGATAACAAGCTACAAAGGAAAAGTATAGGATGTTCCAAAAGGATTTTGCTGGCGAAATCTGAACTCCTCTGCTAAATTAGGGACCAAACACTTACTTCCAGGTGAACAGACAGGGACTTCACCCAGCAGGTTGGGAAGTTTTATTCAAGCAAGAAATGCTTCATGAATCTACCAGTGGTGTGTAGGAAGGACTGGCTGAAACTGTTGGTTGTTTACTCAAGAGCCTTTGTTCTTTCCTGGCTATCAGAATCCCATTCTCTTTGGCTACAGCACTAGTACTATGCTTAGGGAACGTAGACCCAGGGATAAATGATGAAAAGTCTAAACCTATTATTGTAATTCCATTGCCCTTTGCCTGTGGATTGGTTTATGGTGGATGTGTTCTGATGAACTCTAAGAGGATTTCTGGAAGGATCTTCCTTGCTGATAAAAAGAGACACACAAGAACACACTTTCCCTCCATGCTTTTTATTTTTTTTATTTTTATTTTTTTTAAAGATTTTATTTATTTATTTGACAGAGAGATCACAAGCAGGCAGAGAGGCAGGCAGAGAGAGAGGAAGAAGCAGGCTCCCCTAGAGAGCAGAGAGCCCGATGCGGGGCTCGATCCCAGGACTCTGAGATCATGACCTGAGCCGAAGGCAGCGGCTTAACCCACTGAGCCACCCAGGCACCCCTCCCTCCATGCTTCTTATATCATCATTAGTGAAGGTAATACTTGGTGCTATAGCGGCCATATTGAGACCATGAGAGGGGAAGGCAAAACAACCAAACAGTACACACACACATCTGCCCACGTGTATGTGCACACACACACACACACACACACACACACACACACACACACACGCTAAACCTGAGAGCTCTGATATTGTTGAGTAGGCTGAACCAACTCTGGAAACTTTGGATATCCTACTACATGAAAGAATAAGTTTCAGTTGGATAGTCTCTTACTTGCCCCCTAAGACATCTTAACTAAACCAGATGGGTCAAAAATGAAGACACTGAAAGCTGAAAGACAAATTAAGAGGCTAATATAATTGTCCATTTGAGCAGTGATACAACACTAAGCTATGGTGGGATGGAACAGGAGGAATGGAAAGTGACGTCAAGAACAGAGCAGAGGCCTTGTGGACAAGATTCAACAGAATCTGTCAACGTACTAGTTATCCACGGTGCCAGGTAATAGTGATCGCCCTCAACTGAGCACTTCCCATGTTCCAGGCACTGTTGTAAGCACTTCACATGCAGTGCGCATGGAATCATTTCAACAATTCTATAAAATCCCACGAATTGTCACCATGGTTGAGTTCCGTTTCAGTCAGCCTTGGTTTGCCAAGTTGAAGTCCAGTAGCCTCTGCCACCACTAGTAGTTGAAAGCAGATGAGTTGTTTCTGACCCCTTGAGAGAGCCGCCGGCTATACTGCTGCCGCCAACGTATTTTTTTACTTCCTGACTCACAGAGAAAATGACACTATTTTAAGGCACACTGAAGGGAACTTAGGGCATCTGTGTGGGGCTTGGCAAAAGACTTCATGATTCTTTCTCTTTATATTATATAATTATAAGAAAATAAAATTCAGAATTTAGGGAAGATATTAAATACTGAATTTGTATAAACTTTCCAAAAAATAATGTCTTTAATTTTTAATGAGAAATTAGCATTTGCTTTTTATGACTATAGCCTTTCACAACAGATTTTGTGCTTCAAATAGCAATTCCTGAAGAAGACTTTCGTAATCCAGTCAAGATTCTTTAATCAGTCTCTCCAAATTCTTGATATTCACCACAAACAATAAACCTTGTTCACACAAGTTAGTAATGCCAACAAAGTAAAACATTTTTTGAAGCCTTTCAAATTTTATAATATTTGAGTCATATTTAAAGAATCTATCCGTTCCTTTTCTTTCACTCACAATTGCCCTATTGGAATTCCTTGAGATTGTGTGACTGGATTTCAAATCTTTGGGAACTTTTTCAAACCAAATTATTTCAAAATAATAAAAATGCTTTAATTCATAGACCACTCATGCATAGTTAAAGTAGTTACTAAGCACAGCCAACTTGGACACCTCTGAAAGGGCACGTCAGTCACAGAGGGAAGAATCCAATACATGTGAAGACAGACTCGGTGTTGTGCCTGCCAAGAACCTCTGTGCCCCCTCCCTGCCCCTGTTGAACTTGCGACCGGATGCACTTCGGCCTGCTGCTGTGCGTCTTGCGGGGCCAGCTCCCTGGGTGTGCAACCTGGACCACCATACAGGACCCTGCACTCCGAAGGACCCCATTCTTGGTTTCAGGCTTTGTTGTTGGCATCTTCAAATGATTTTTGAACAAGTAACCCTGCATTTTCGTTTTTCACTGGGCCCTGCAAGTCATGTAGCTGGTGTTGGCATCTGGGGCACCTGGAACACACACTCCTCCAGTAGCAGCCACCCTGTGCCTTTGCCCACGATGGGCAATGGCATGTCTTTTGAGTCATGAAGCAACTTCTTAGGTTCTGTGTTCGGCTCCTTGACATGGGGCATAACGATCTGGATATTATCAGGCTCACCAGGTTCAATGTTGACATGACCATGGGCTACATCTTCCTACCTTGTTCCACTCAGCCACCCTCGAGGGACCTTGATGAAGTTGTCGGTGCTTCCGGCTGGAGGTGACTGGTCCAGAGTTTCCAGGTGCTACAAGAACGGAGGCATCTATTATATCACTCTAGATGCCATGGCTTACTATTTGGGCAGTCCTGTGCGGGGTGTGTTCCTCGTCATGTTAAATTCTGCCAAGAAGATCTCTGTGACCTGAAGGAGGTCTACCAGATCCTTGCCAATAGTTTTCAATATGAAGAGTTTGTATTAAATTTTGAATACCCACTCAAAGAGAATGTAGATTTGAGGTATGATCACTGAGGGTTAGATCTAGGAAGGACCAAAGTGGAAGGCAGAGCTGGAAGGGAACATTCTGAATCCTTCCAGGCTCTTCCTTCATATGAGGGTTTAGAGCAGTTTCTCCCAAACGATTTGGAATCTGTATTACTTTTGGTTTGATGTCATACATAATGTTGATCTCTCTCTTAAAATGACACATATATATTAATATATAAGGATATATAGATGTGCATCTATCTATATCTATCTATCTATCTGTCTATTTAAATAAAATAAGCAAAAACAGTTCCAAGACAGTGAGGACAGATGACTCCCAACAGAGGTGAGGAAAGTTTCTGCCAAAACACTTTTCATGGAGCAACAGATGTGCTCAGATGACTCTGGGGATCGGGGAGAAAGAGGGGTAAGAGAACTCAGCTGAGGCATAATTGGACCTGGCAAGGGTAGGGAAGAAGCTGTACACAGGTCTAAGATTTCTCACACAGACTACCAAATGAACTAATTGCTTTCTGCCCTCAGAGGCAAAGATCACAAGTATGCATCAATCTTAGAACAAGGTCATACAAACAGAATCCCAACAGATATTCTTAAGTAAATACTATTTTATACTATTTTACATAAATACATACACAACATTCCCCATTACACAGTCTTACTGTTTCAGCAAGAATCGTGCACTGAGAACTCTATAGATGTTAACGGCATGGAGTCCTTTCCTTGCTCTGTATGGTGCGTGGGTGTGTACGCACGTGCACAAGTGTGCAGTCATTAAGTGGTTCTTGTGGTTAAAGTACTCATCAGGTCTACATGCAGTGGAAGAAAACTATAACTGCATTCCTGCTTCTTAATATTCTGATTTTCTGATCTAAGTAAGTCTTCTGGCATTTATAAAATGGTCTGGCCCTCTTGCTACCAGTCAATGGCTTTCCAAGGATCATGAGAAACCTATAAAAGTATATCAGTAAAAAAGTATAAAAGTAATAAAAGTAACCAGTATAAAAGTATAAAAGTAACCAGTATAAAAGTAAACCCAGGCAGCATCAAAATAACAGGAGTAGCTTTTTGCAAGAGTCCATAAGGTAAGGGAGGAGACAGAAGAAGGAAATACACTCTGTGTTCCTACATTGCTAAAATGTTATGCTCTGCCTTATGATATATTTGAACCCAGATCCCTTTATAAGTCCCTTTTTCTGGTAAATCTCATCTCTGGACATGGGGGCAGGAAGGGAGGACCTTCTGGACTTCACATTCATGAAGATTTCACATGAAGACTCGGGGCTCTATTTCTTTCTTTCTTTTTAAGATTTTATTTATTTGACAGAGAAAGAGAGAGATCACAAGTAGGTAGAGGGGCAGGCGGAGAGGAGGAAGAAGGCTCCCTGCTGAGCAGAGAGCCCAATGTGGGGCTCCATCCTAGGACCCTGAGCTGAAGGCAGAGGCTTAACCCACTAAGCCACCCAGGCACCACTTGGGACTCTATTTCTTTTTTTCTTTTTTTTTTTTTTTAAGATTTTATTTATTTATTTGAAACAGAGAGAGATCACAAGTAGGCAGAGAGGCAGGCACAGAGAGAGAGGAGAAAGCAGGCTCCCCGCTGAGCAGAGAGCCCGATGCGGGCCTCGATCCCAGGACCCTGAGATCATGACCTGAGCCAAAGGCAGAGGCTTAACCCACTGAACCACTCAGGCGCCCTGGGACTCTATTTCTAAATGAGGCTACACACCTACTCACAGGTACACAAAGAGGATGGAATGCTATCTTTCAACTTGAATTTTTAAAATATACTGCGAAGTTTGCAACTTGGCTTTGACCTTTCTTCATTTTTTTTTTTTAGTATATTGGGAGTCTCCAATAATGGAAGTGGCTGGGCCCTCTCTCAACCTTGAAGGGATGTGTGTGTGTGTGTGTGTGTGTGTGTGTGTGCATCTTTTTATGTGTATTTTTCCTCCAGTGCACATTTTCATAACTGAATTGGATGTAACATGCTCAATTAATTAGGGAATACATTTTTATTACCAATACCACTGCTGGTTATAATTCGATCTCTATAAGGAACTGGCCAACCAGGCAGATTAGCATGAACTGGTTCATGACTGGAGGGGAACAAAGATGTGCGGCCAACACATCTGCTTTGCATGTTTGTGCTTTGTTTATCATAAAACAGGTGATAATGATAAGGACGTGTAAGAAGCACAGTTGTTAATGATAGCGCCAGTAGAGAGTGCGAACAAAAGCCATGACTTTTGAGCAAAAGCTAGATGTAAATTAAACTCTGGATTTGTTCAGAGTTGAGGTTTTATAGCTATACATTTACGGCATTTAGAAAGACCTTTGGTGTTGAAATTCCTGAAAGAATAATTTCATCACTTCAAGTGTGAAACTCCCCAGTCACTCAACCCAACTCTTCCCACTGAAGCAACTGCTTCATAGTATTGTCTTTGCTAATGTGACCATTTTATTACAGACACTGTGTGTATTATAAAACACATGAAACTTATATAATGCAGCATTTACTAACACACAGGTACATGGATCACTTGTGGCACAGGAGGGGTCTCCAGATAAAATGTATGAAGACAAACATTTTAATTTCAATAGTTGTATATTTCTTTTAATGTGTACTTTCGATTTAGGGCAAATTTTCTCACTTGCCATTGATGGTAGTGATGTACAGCTTCTTTTTAAGTGTAAGCTAAAAAGTGAGTCAATCTATAGAAAAACACTGAATAATTAAGCAGTAGTCTGCTTAGGATAAAGCAAAAATGGTGAAAGAGCTCTGCAATTGACCCATGTTTTGGAAAAAATGAACTATGTAATAAAAAGAAAGAAGATGTGGGCTTTGGGTTGAGTTTCTGATGGTGATGATGGCTACACTGAGCCATCCTGGAGAACAGTGCCACACACATGTAAGGCTGCTGCCTGATGCCCCAGGAGCGTGCTTTTCCACGTGACACTAATTGGCCCACACAGGAGTGAAACCATGACCCTTCCCTCATTAGCCACATGCTCAGACCAGCTGAGCTAGCTCACTCTGGGTCACTGGGGTCCTATGTAGGAAATTACCATTCCAGTGCCCTGTGGTCCTCTCGTAACCCCAACTAATGAATGTCCCGTGGAGCCTAATGTCATTCCTGGGGGAGCACACTGCTCTCCCAGAAGTGGAGAAGTTGATGATATTCCGATGTTTTAACCCAGGGAAAGCTAAGTAAGAAAGCACGGAGAACTCAAGAAGCCTGAGAACAATCTTTCGAACACCTGTGTGCTAGAAAAAAGGATGACAACAGCATTCTGCTCTGTCCATCATTTGCCAGGCCAGGTCTCAGGACACAGAGTGCAGGCACAGGGAAGTTAAGAATGCTAAGCATCTCACAGCAAGCTCATCACGGTATAAATGACTTAAAATTAAGTGCTTGCTGTCTGGACCAACCACTATCTTTCACCAGCCCTATGAGGTACGTTTGATATAGGTTAATCCCTATTTTAGAGATCAGGAAGCTGAGGCTCTGAAGTAACTAGTGCAGGAGCCTACAATAGTGAACTCCTCTCAGGATTGCTGTATTCTGGAAATTAACACATTATCAAGTTGAAGGGAAATTCTACAAGATGGACAGACAGCTTGCCAAACCTTTCTGCTTGTGTCCCCTTTCAGGTCTCAGAAGAAAGACTGTAAGCCTTCAAGTACTCTTTATTTTTCTTTGCTTTAGCACATCCATAGTTTAGCCCTGACAAGAGTTTAGGAAGATGAATTACTATTAAAAAAAAAAAAAAAAAGATGGGGCGCCTGGGTGGCTTAGTGGGTTAAGCCGCTGCCTTCGGCTCAGGTCATGATCTCAGGGTCCTGGGATCGAGTCCCGCATCGGGCTCTCTGCTCGGCAGGGAGCCTGCTTCCCTCTCTCTCTCTCTCTCTGCCTGCCTCTCTGTCTACTTGTGATCTCTCTCTGTCAAATAAATAAATAAAATCTTAAAAAAAAAAGATGAATTTATAGTCAAGGCCAAGAGAACGCACTTTTTCCAAATGTTGGAAAACATTGGAAGGAAAGGGACAGCAGATTTTCTAATGCATATTGAAGAGCTGGGAAAGACCACTGTGTTACCCCAGCTGCTTTTTAACAAGGCTATTGGATTGATACCCCTTCTAGGGCCAAACTTACTGGTGGATGAAATACCTCCTGGTGCTCACTTGGCGGCCACTATTCCCACAGTCCCAGTGGGCCTGTTGCCCTGGGGGTGCCCAACACCCTTATCCTCTTTGGAAGCCATGAAGCCCTGTGTGCATGTTCACTTCCAGCTAAAGAACAGTATGAATCAGAAGGGACTAGAGACACTTGAAGCAGATCACCAAACCATATTTTAACACAGCCCTCTGGTTTCTGATTAATCAGAGGGGATGACTCAGCTTTGTCTCTTTCCTGGTCAGTGCCTGAGAAATTTAATATTTTTAACTTACAGCTGGCTAATAATAAACTCAATAGTCAGACCTAGATAGTATCCCAAATTTGCCAATGATTAGCAAAGAGATGTTGGCAATTTACTTTCTATTTTTTTGTGGGTTTTTTAAAAGATTTTATTTATTTATTTGAGAGAGAGAGAGAGTGCGAGCGCATGCACGCACAAGCAAGGGACGGGGCAGAGGGAGAGAGTGAAGCAGACTCCCCGCTGAGCAGGGAAGCCCAAAGCAGGGTGATCCCAGGACCTCGATATCATGACCTGAGCCGAAGGCAGATGCTTAATTAACCAACTGGCCACCCAGGCATCCCGAGTTACTTTCTGTTCTACTTGCCTCACTTATGTAGCAGAGATAAAAATCTTTCTCTTATGGCGGTTGTATTTGAATAAGGTAATGCCTATAATATGCTTGGCACAGGGCTGAGATGCTCAAAAATGACAGTATTTCTTATTGCCTGATCTGTCTGCTGCCCCTTCACATAGCATGATTGAGTGAAATGTGGTGCTAGTTACTATAGTCCAAAAGGCACAAGATACATTTTTAAATTATAATCTTATATTTAATTATTCATTTGGAGACCTTACCTATTTATTATTTCATATTTGGTAATCCTCTTTATTATATGCTTCTGAGAAATTATTTCTTGGGATAGAGGGAACATGGTCTTTTGAAGGCCTTGACATGAAGTGCTAGGAGACTCACTACCACTGACCACCCACCCTTTATACCCCGAGTCCAGCCTAATAAAACAGACTTTTCTGTGTCCATTTTAAGTTTTCCTTTGATTCAGGAGCATATTTGCTTAGTCTCAGAGTGGAGACCCAAGTCTGGTCATGGACCCATAAGACAGACGCAACCTTTCTCATAAGTGGGCTCTCGGGCATCAACACTGGGTAGAACTGAATTGTTTCCAAAAGTGAGACAACTGCTGAGAAATGGGAGCATCGAGACGGTTTCCCCGGGGTACTCCTTAGCCAGCAGCTGGGAAGAGGCTGGGTGGAGCTGACCAGATGCGTGAGACCATGATATGAGACCAGTGACAGCCACTCTGAAACAGAGGACGCTGAGCAAGCTCGCTGTTCACCACTCTTCTCCAAGCACATTCAGTGGCTGATTGCCATCAGTCAGCTTTCCTAGGCTTCAAATTAGGCAAATCCAATATTGGGAAGAAACTTTTTTTTTTTTAAAGATTTTTTAATTTATTTATTTGACAGATCACAAGTAGGCAGAGAGGCAGGCAGAGAGAGACAGGAGGAGGCAGGCTCCCTGCTGAGCAGAGAGCCCGATGCGGGACTAGATCCCAGGACCCTGAGATCATGACCTGAGGCAGAGGCTTTAACCACTGAGCCACCCAGGCGCCCCGGGAAGAAACGTTTATATTGCCACTTGGGTTGATTATAGCTTGTTTCTCCTCCATCATCTAGGTTCAGACTGGTGAGCTTTTAACAATGACTGGTAGCGGTAGCCGTATGGAGACTCATGTCCTTCTGGGGACTCCAGTTTCGCCATTCTCTTGAACCCACTGCCACCTAGCGGCGGCTGAGCAGACTGAGGAGTGCTTCTCTTCCGCTCCGGAAAGAATGTGGTGGGGCAATAAACTTCTTGTCCTTGCCATTCAAATCCAGGAAGCTTAGGAAAAGATAATAGGTATCTCTCCTTCCACTGGCTTCCATCCCCCTGCCCATATTTAACTGTCACCGTACATTTTAAATGTCAAGCTAACTGACTCTTCTGCCTTTATTTTGATTAATGAGGACATTCTCATTTAATCAGAAGTCTTTGAGATACAAAACAAACAAGCAAGGGGAAGAATTGGAGTATGTGGGTCTCGCCTCTCTTCCCTCCACTGTATTGGTTAGAAAATTCTTGTATGTCAGCTAAACCCAGCTTAATATATTCTTTGAAAGCGGAGAATTGGGTCTTGATGGTTAACTTGAGGTTTCCCTAAGCATCAGTGTGATTTTTGTCTACCTTACCCAGGTGACTCAGTTCTGAAAGCACACAGAGGAGATCAGGTAGTCCATGTGGCAAATCTTGGGGCAGTTCAACTTCCGGTACATGCACAGAAGGAAGCTGGTGACAAATTCAAATATTTCCGGAACCATGTGAGGATCAATTAGTCAAATGTGGTCAAACCCTTAGAGGGAGCAGAGTGAAGGGTGACCTTAGCATGAAGAGAGGGGGTTAATGCCAGTGAGCTATTAGGTAGAATAAATTCACAGGGCAATTACCACTGCTTGGAGCTTGGAAGAGATAATTCATGATGTGGGCCTAGCTCCTTTTCTAAGAAGGAGTCTCTGATAAACATGGAAGAACAAAGTCACCCCAAGGAGAGTTGATGTAGATGTGTGTGCTTTGGTAAAGAAAAGGCACAAGGTTATAACAATGAGATGGCAGAAGGCTTGAAACGCATTAACTTTCAAGGGGTGTCTTCACTTGGTAATAAACTCCCCTGCCTCCTCCCCTCCCCTACCCCTCAAAATCAGCAGAGACAAAGCAGTCAGTACATTAATACAATCATATTTATTACAGTTTCCAGACTCCCATATGACACATACCTAAAGCAGAACACTGCAAACTGACATTATTAGCAGCAATCCTCCCTAAACATGAAGAATTTAGGTGAACTTCACAATTGGGAGTAATTTCAAGACAAGATTATAAGTCATGGTTTTTCTTTTAGCAGCTGGTATATGAATGCTGAAACTATAAATACAGAGAGTCATCCAGGTTAGCCTTGTCTTAAAAAACATTAATAAGTCACGGAGCAGAGGGGTATCCCCAGGGCTGCCAAACAGAAGGCTAATGTCTTTAGATGTCAGTATGAAATAAGCAAATCACTTTTCAAGACATCGCTCACTATCTGTGTTACTGTCGGGACAACAGAAAAAGAACTGGACAGCTGCCCTAGAACCTAGCTTACACAGAATTCAGCCAGATAATCATTTAAATAATACCTCCTAAGATTGTTTAGACATTTTTTTCCCCCACAGCTCTAAAAACATAACATCAGACATAACATCAGACATTTGCTCCAAAGGATTAAAAATCAAAAGCAATTGCGATGTATTGGGAATAGCTTTTATAGCTTTCCTGAGGGACAGTTGCCATCTTTTCAGAGAGTGTTTTTAAAGCAGCACTAACTCTGGTAGCTTATCAAACTACTTTTCATTCTAAATAAATAAAAGACCAACTGAAGGTCTCAGGTGTACTTATTTCTTTTTCCCTAGATCTCTGAACCATCCAAAGCCATTCCTTGACAGATAGCTTTCATTTTTATTAGAGGAGTGCGAGAGAAGTTACAAACACTTGAAAAATACTCAAAACACTGAGAGTAAAAGAGGCGCAACCCTTCCTCAGAGCCCAGGAACCTGTGACAGGAACCCCAAAGACTTATCTAAAATCCACCAACTCAATTTGCAAGAAAGTAATGACAGACCACCCACCTTTGCAACATAGGCACAGATAAGATTTTCTTGCTTTATAATCCCTAAGAAAAGCATCTGGGAGTTACTGCCCAGGAAAACATAGGTTGATGCATAGAAGCTCCTGAAAAGGGGCTGATTGAAGTTAGTATCTGGCACAGGAAGAGAAAAATTAAAACAGTTGCTAAACCATTATATCTATACCATGATACTCGAAGGTGAACCCTGGCCTTCCCATAGCAACCATTTCGTTCACAAAAAATACATAAAAATGGGAAAGATTTGGGGCAGCACCAGTGACAGCCGGCTGTCTTTGAATAACTTTAATTTTTCCTAAAGGCAAAAACTAAGAGAAAATTTACAGAATTGATTCTATTTCATGATTTTGCCCATGTCAGTGGCTTTGGGGATATTGTAAATAGAAATATAAAACCCCTCAGCATCAACTTAGGGTTCTATTTTTCTCTCAAGGGGTAAGTGGTATTCCTAGACTTCTGTACACAGCTTCTGAGGATTAAAGACAGCTCATGGTTCATGCTTTGACAATCTCTAAAGGTATGCCTGGACAATTTCATCACAAGGAGAGATGAAGCCCCTCCTGACCCACCAACTCAGAGCAAGGATTCTCATGCACCTAGACTTTAATGCGAATGGTTTCTAGGCTTTCTGACTTGATATACACCATGCACAGAGAGCAAGAAACTGACTGGTGTAAAGCCATCTGCCTTAGACACGGCTAACACTGGCTACCCATCTCACAAATGGCCCGCCATCATAAGATGGTCTCTGAAAGAGCATAAATGCTTCCCAAGTTCTAGAACAAACAACCTAAAGCAGAAGTTCTCCTGGTGGTAGAGGCACAGGATCACCTCTGTGCACAAAGAATGGCACATGAAATCACTCTGGGTGTGAAACCACATCTCCCGTGGCTCAGTGCTCCTGAGAAGACCTCAAGAAGTGCACAGGTACGCCCCATGAACTGTCTCGGAAATGGATTCCCATGTCTAGAGATTACTTTGAAGAACCCATGTTGGATGTTCAAAAATAAGTACTATTCCTACTGAATGTCCTAAGCCCAAATCCCCGGAGAACACCTGGAACCAGTTTTGTTGCATTTTAGCTGTGTAGGGCACCCCTTCAAGTGAGCTCGTGGGGGCCTCCAGAACTCTACCATTCTGGCTGTTACTTTCCCTTTTTCTTTCCTTCTCCTGAGGAAGACTTCAGTTATTTTCATAACAACTTATTAAAATGTTCTAGGTGATGATATATTTTGAGCAGCATATAGGTTAATAGAACCAATTTTTTCTTCCTTTTGAAAGATTTCTACAATAATAAAGAAAAGGCAATACTTTTAAAAATTGACTTTCCTAAAAAAAGAATTGTCATACTTTATACAAAACACCACATGTACTACTTAAATAGTTTTCACCCTAGAATCACTAAGAGGGGCATATGGGCACATCAGACTGATCACATGAGTTTAAAATAATTTTCAGAGCCAGAATTATTAGATTAGACAGAAAAGTAGCAAACCAATTGTTATCTGGACATATGAACATTATATACAAACATGAAAATGCAGCATGTGTTTAAAATAAATCACATTGGGTTTAGTCAGGCACTAAAACGGATGGAAATGGACATGTTCCTTCTGATACCAAACTTACGCTTTATTGGGAAAACCTGGTGTCTACGGCAGCTTCTAGCCGAGGGACAGAACGGCAGACGCAGGAAGACATCTAACAGGAAAGACTGGTAAAGAGGTAGAGGCAGGGGTGCCTGATGATTCAACAAGATAACTATTAACTGAGGAACTGAGATTCTAGACAGACCACTTAGAAGAGAATTTAGGTGAGCGGATTCCAAAGGTAACTGCTTGACTTTGTAACATGGAACCTCTCCGAATGTTTCTGATATGGCTCTAAAGACAAACATTTACAGTGCGTTTTAAAATAAAAGCAAGTAAACGAAACAAAACAAAACATCTTCCACAATTCCCCTTTGGGGATGTGTCATTTTTAGATGTGCATTGTCCCTTTGGTACTACCGTATAAATCCCTTGAAAGTTCAGGGGAATTCTTTCTGACGATGATCAGAAAAGGGTTGGGGCTGGGATGTGGGGGAAGCAGCAAAGAAACACTACTCTTCTTTTATTGAGGATATTCTTCTAAGAACTTCCATTTGCCTTTAGGAGAAAGGAATGGATTATGGAAAACAGTTCCTGAAGATATCACTGCCTTCTGAGGACAAGTTCATAATTATGACACCTACAGAGATGACTTTCGTATGTAGCACCTACCCTGCTCATAAGACATAGAACTCTTACCAAGCTATGAAATATAGTTAGTAAAAGTTACTCATGGCACTTAAATATGTTTAAAGACTTTAAAATGTCTTCCTAAAATTCTTTGTCTCAGTGCCCCTGTGAGGTAGGTGTCTGAGGGGAAAAACCGAGGCACGGAGGGGTTAAGTCACTCTCCCTTCATTGCATGATGAGCCAGTGGCCCAGCTAGCAGAAGGACCAGGTGGCCTAACTCCCTCGACGTTATTCACCCTGCTTCTCAGAAGGCTTACCTAAGTTACATAAAAAACACAGAAGGGTAATTTTTTTTTTCAAGCATTTTAACTAGTTATCTATTTCTTATTCTCACTTTGAACATGTTATTCTAAAATAAAACCAAATACAAACAAAATGAAAAATCAATTATTGCCTAACAGTCTGTGTCTAGATGTAGCCTGTTCTGTACTAGTGATTGAAAAAGCATATATTATGATTCAAGTAGAAGTACCAGAGGGTGCTACAGTGTTCCTGTTACTCAAGCCAGGCTGTGAGTAAAGTGTCCCTTAGATGCCACCCACTGTACTTTGTAAGAACCTCTTCGGCGTGACACGAGGGAATAAAACTAGCACTCCTGTTTCATGGAAATACCATTCTGAAAGTTACTCTATGCAGTCCAGCCCTAACTGGAAAGGGAACTCTCAACCATGTGATGCATATGTACTACTGAGTTCATGCAGAACTCTTTGAAGCCATATATGAAGGTCACAGTCACCTGCCATAAGCTCACGGAACAGTTCGCACTACACACAGAAGGGCAATACATGGGTACATGCACTAGCACCATGCCACAGAAGTGTAGGAAAAGGACAAGAAGCCACCTCATGAGCATCTTCTAGTCCCACCTGGCATGCCAGTCTCAGAAGCTACCTCTGGTAAGTGGGGAAGACCCCCGAAGTCCCGTATCCCTTTAAATAATAAGGAGAGGGGTAAAAACAGAATATTCATTGTTGGCTGCTTTGAGCATACCAGCTACCCAAATTTTACTCTTTCATAAGTTAGTAGCTTTCTTAGTTTTATAGCTATTCAAAGATAATAAATTACATATCTTGATGAAGGGAGAATGGTGTAAAGCAAAATTCAAAGGTCAGTTACAAGTTGTGGATACAAGACTACAGGGAAATTTATACTGCTACTCTTAGAATCAAATTCATGAGTACTTAGGGCACTAGCTTTTAGAAATGAAATAACTTTTTTTGAGGTGTTTTTTCCCTTGCATCCTTATAGTATCTGTGGGGTGAATTTAATTCCTACCAGACCCCTAATTCAAATGAAGATTTGATACTTGGTTTGAATGTCTAAAGTTGACCATGACAGCAAATAAGATGCAGGTTGTTTCCTCCGTACGGCTTCTGACTTGATATTAATGCAAATACCCTCCCTGCCCTGGAGGGAGCTCCTCTTCCAGAGGGCCTGAGCCTGGCTCTATGCTCTGTACATGCATGACCAGAGGGAATGATTCCAACTCAGAGTTTCACTAGGGTACTAGGATACAGCATAGCAGCAATTCATGCATTTTATTTCTAAAAACCAAAGCTCCCATGAGGTTGAGCTGGTCACTGTGCAAGATGAACCAGCAGGACATTCTCGCCTCGAATGAAAATCTGATTTATGTGTCGAGTGAATACCTGCTGGTAATCCACTTTGGGCTTTCGCTTTTTCTTACGGGGCTGGCCCCTGGAAAGGGTGGTGGCCCTGGAAAAGGTACCTCCCGCACTTGACCCTTCTGTCCGTGTAGTCCTCCCTGACATTTCTGACCTGGACTCCTCCCTTGCAGATGCCTGCAGGGAAGAAGGAACGGAGCGGGAACGCCTGCGTGAGCCCCGGTCAGTATCTCCTCTTCCCCACACTGAAGCCACCTTCCAAGTAGACGTCTGGGAATATCTAGACAGAGTGGAGTCTTCAACTGCAGACTTAGAATCTCCTTCTTTTTTGGAAGAATCTTGAAGTTTTAGGCGATCAAACAGCTATAAGGAAAGCAATGATAAGTATCAGCCTTCTCTTTAGCCTCTGACATCCCTATTTGAATATACAGAAAAACACCCACCAGATTGCTTAATTAGGTTTTATAGGCTCCTTGTTGTGCATTTTTAAAAAAAGTTAGTAATGAATCTTCTGTGTGTAGCCATAATACAGATAAATCAATAATGTCAAGAGAAAAGGCACCTTCATTTTCCTGTGGTATAAAATGGAAAGATTTCAAGAGGTGACCTGTTGTTTAAATACCATGCAGGTCAAAAGCAGACTCATTTACGATTAACTGAAAGCATGGGAAGTGAGACTAACAAAGCTCTTCATTCAGGCATACATAGTGGACAGCAACTGAGCTCTCCCACAAGGAAAACCAGTCGCCACATTCAGTGATCTCCATTTCTCAGCTTGAAAGCACACTGGGTACTCAGGAAGTCAGGGGAAACAGCCTACCCTAGTTAGAGTCAATGAAGAATCCCGCTCATATGCTTTGCCTAGAACAGGTTTTCGGTAGGTCTCATCCACGTCAGTAAGTGCCTAGAAAAACACCCAAAGGAGAAAAAAATTCAGCAAAATTAAAAATATTATTGTTATAGCTTCCAGGAAAAATTTTAAAAAGCAGAATAAACATCTCATTTAGAGGAACTAAACTTACCAAGTGACTCTGCTCTTGGGCAGAAAAAAATGGTAATACCTGGTACCCTTTGAGTAAGATTTCCAAGTTGCTATCATCATATAATAATTGGTTTTGTCAATGGTAAGGGGCCTTTCCAAAGGCATGGTAGAGGTTCTTAAATTTCAGTATGCATAAACATCTAGGAAGCTTGTTAAAATAGCAATCCAAGGCTACTTCCTAGATATGCTGATTTAGTAGATTTGGGATAAAGCCCAGGAACTTTCTGCTTTAACCGGAAACTCTACAATCGTGATGTAGGATGCCCCTAGGCTGCACTTTGAGAAACACTATTCTACTGCTTCTTTTCCTTCCTCAGTTTCTAGGTCTTATGAAAGCAATGAACAGGTATTAACCGGGTTTCATACAGAATTGCTGGTGAATTTTTGTCCCTGAGAGATCAGCCTCAGAGGATCTCTGAGGATCCAGTGAGATCATGTATGAGAAATCAATTTGAAAAGTGTAACTCCTCCCACAAATATAAGCTGTCAGGATAATTATTATGGCCATCATATCAAAGATGTTCTCTTAAATACTTTTCCTTCAAAGGTAAAATTGTAAAATTGTAACAGTAAAGTACTTTTCCCTACATTTTAGATATAAGAAAAGTGGGCCTCAGAGAAATTACCTTGCCTAGAGTAACAGAACTACCAAGTGGTAAAGCTAGGATTCAAATCCAGGTCTTCCGATTCCACAGTGGTTGAAAACATGGTCTTAGGAGTCAGAAACACCTGGGATTAAGTTCTAGAACTTCCACTTACTGACAGGATAATCTGGGCCAATCATTCAACATTTCTAGCCTCAATTTCTTCATTTGTAAAATAGAGCAGTAGTAAACTTTGTTCATTGAGATAAACCCTTAGTATATCCAGCAAAAGTTAAGTGCTTAATAAATGCCAGCAACTACTATACTCATCTAGGAGAATGCACGGATGAAGACAAAATGCAGGAAAAAGAAAAGTTGGAGATGGAAAACCACATAAAAAAGAAGTACCAGAAAACCTGGTGTTCCTATTCTAACTGCCTCATATTGCAGTTGTGCTATAATGTATCTCTTCATTACCACAAATGTCTAGTAAGCAGACAGCCTCTAGGAGACTGGGGGCACACTTCCTTCCTAAGGAAATACCACGCAACGTGTCTGGCTTATTAGGATGCCTGCTTCCCCTCTATCTTCATCTATCTTCTTAAAACTGTAGAGTAAAAGTTCCTTTCTGAAATTTCTGTACCTAGCTCTGTGGTAAAGTACTAGTCAAAGTGTGAAATCAATAAATATTTTGAAATCAATGAAAAATGGTCAGTAGGAAATTGATACAAAATTCCTAAACAGTTGGAATAGGTAACTATTCCTTAAGGCTGGGTTTCTTAACCATAGCACTTGACATTCTTTTTTAGGGTTATGCAATTTTTTTTCCATTTTCTTTTCTTTTCAGTGTTCCAAAATTCATTGATTATGCACCACACCCAGTGCTCCATGCAATACGTGCCCTCCTTAATACCCACCACCAGGCTCACCCAACCCCCCACCCCTCTCCCCTCCAAAATCCTCAGTTTTTTTCTCAGAGTCCACAGTCTCTCATGGTTTGTCTCCCCCTGATTTCCCCCATCTCACTTCTTCTCTCCATCTCCCAATGTCTTCTGTGTTATTCCTTATGCTCCACAAGTAAGTGAAACCATATGATACTTGACTCTCTGCTTGACTTATTTCACTCAGCATAATCTCCTCCAGTCCCGTCCATGTTGATACAAAAGTTGGGTATTCATCCTTTCTGATGGAGGCATAATACTCCATTGTAAATATGGACCACATCTTCTTTATCCATTCGTCTATTGAAGGGCATCTTAGTTCTGCTATTGCTGAATGAACATTGGGGTACAGATGGCCCTTCCTTTCACTACATCTGTAACTTTGGGGTAAATACCCAGTAAGCACTTGACATTGTGCACCAGATACTTCTTTGCTGTTGGTGGGCTATCCTGTGTGCTGTACAATGTGCAGCAGCCCCTCTGGCCTCGACCCAGTAGATGCCAATAATACCCTATGCCACCGTTATGACAATTTAAAAAATGTTCCCAGACACTGGCAAATGTCCCTAGAAGGGAGAGAAGAGTAAAACTACTCTGATTGAAAGCCAATGCCTTAAAGAAAAGGAATCAACAGAAAGTACTCTTTTGTTGTCAGCCAAGAATGCAAAAATCCTAGTTCTTCTGGGAAGTTATTCTATAGGTTTTCCTAAATAAGGTTACTTGAGACAGACAAAAGATGTAATCACTAAAAAGTTCTCCAACCTCTTAAGAAAGGCTTAATTACCATATTCCAGAACTTGTCAAAGGCGACGAGGAAGCCTGTACAGACGCCCCGAAGACCCTTGAAAGTGCGGATGTGAACATTCACCTTCACTCCCTCCCGGATACAACGATGGAGCTCACCCAGAGGGCTGCCTTCATGCACTGAAACAAGAACAGTAAGCATAGCATAAACATCTGCTCTCATTCCCAGAATTAACAACCAAGACCACCTAACCATTTCTAGCAACATTAGGCAACACAGTGCAGTGGAAACCTCACTATGGAAACAGGAAAGCCCGATGGGCAACATAACTAGTACAGGCAATACACACTGAAATAAGGCAAGATTCCACCAGGACGGAGATAAAGCATACATTTGTTTATCACCCAAGTGTTTCACTACTCATATGTCATGTTCTATGATGTCATTGATTCTAAGATGCACCATTATTTAAAAATGTTTTTTGGGGAAAAACCCCATATTAAATGTACACATCAGCAGCAAAATTCTTCTAAGTTCTATATCTGGGTAAGAAAACTTTTTTTAAAAAAGATTATTTATTTGACAGAGAGAGAGAGAGAGAGAGTGAGCAAGCACACAAGCAGAGGGAGCAGCAGGCAGAGGGAGAAACAGGGTCCCCACTGAGCAAGGAGCCTGATGTGGGACTCAATCCCAAGACCCTGGAGATCCTGAACTGAGCTGAAGGCAGACGCTTAACTGAATGAGCCACCCAGGTGCCCCAGGACAATGTTTTTAAGGATAATTCTCATGAACCACATATTCAGCTTGACTCTTTACCAAAAAACCCAAAACCAAACAACACATTCATATGTTTAAAGGAAACAAACCATGTAAAACATCTGCCCTTCACCATGGGCAGTGCTCTAAGGGAGAATGGACTTTTGGCCACCCATCTGGAGACACTCCATGCCTGAGCTCTCTGAAGCCGCTAGATTCCAGTGCACATCGTCTTTACACTAGGAGGAAGAGACGTGATTGCATTCCAAGCCTGGCTGATACAGAGGCACCTGCTAGGCATTAGGCTCCTATGATACTGCTGATAAGTATCACAAAAAGAGTATGACGACTCATGGGAAGAATGCTGGGACTATAAATTGCAGCCTTTACTCTGATGGATTCTTTTTTTCAGAGCTTGGGAACGGAGATGAATTTTATTTTTATTACTTCACATTAACTTAGCCTTCACAATATGAAGGCTATACTATATAAAACCTTCCAAAAGAAAACCACATGTGCACACACACACTCTTACACTCACACTCACACATACACAGTCCCAGTCTTTCCTCCCATATTTGCAAGGGAAAATACTCTGCAGATTGATTACCGCCATCAATAGCAAATACACAAAAATTTCTGTTTTGTTTCTAGTGGCATGAAAGAGAACAGCAGTCCTGCACTTCAGTCTGTAAAACTAAGCAGGTTACTCCTGACCTCCTTATCCCTCATTCATATCCCTCACTATCCCCCCTTACCCCTCCCTATCCCTCACTCCTAGATCAGCTTATAAATGATGGCAGTGATAATTTAATAAAAGAAAATACTCTTTGAAGAAAGTAATTTAGCAGATGAGAAGTAGGAGTTTGTGTCAGATTGAAAAATCAGCAAGAAGGCACAGTTGAAGGCAGTGTGTGGCAGATACAGAGGCCTTGGAAAGGAACATGAGCACCTTGGTCTGACCTTCATCATCTACCTTTGCTATGGCAATAGCAGTATTTTGAAATTATTTGAATGTTTGAGTAACTTTTTCTCCACAAGTCTGAGTTTCCTTATTCATAAAATGAAGTTAGGCTAGTTATCTTCTAGATTCATCTCAGAAATAAGTCTCTATAATTCAATTTCTTAGAAACTGATCATACTGCCTGGATCATTCTCTTTGCATATACACGTTCCCTGTTTCCCCCCACCCCCCTATGTGTTTCTTCCAACAGTGGAAAAGACCATTCTTTTTCTAACATGTAAATAAACAGAAGTACTACTTTGCCCCCTGAGCCCCCAAACCAGAGAGAACACACAAACACACATCTTAACAATTTCTTATTCTGGTTAAACAAATGATAAACTCAGGTCTTTCAACTCTCATATCTGTACTTTTCTCTTGATTTTTTTCTTCCAAAGATTTAATAAGGTGTAATTCCAGGGACCACTTCACTCCTTGTATCATCAAAAATATAACACTAGCACCACCTATCAGAGCAAACTGCCAAGGCAAAAATGAGTTCTACATTCTGAATCGGAATGCACACTCTGATCTCTTTCCAGCAGTCTCTAAAACAAACTCCAAATGGATATATATAAGCCAGTCTTCTAAAAGTTAATACAACAACAACAAAAATATATGCCTTATCTTTGAAGACAGTTATTCTTCCAGATCTCCTTCTCCATTGCCATTATTCTTAGGCCCCAACCTTCTAAAGCCAGGTCATTCCTTTTTTTTTTTTAAATTTAAAGATTTTATTTATTTATTTGACAGAGAGAGTTCACAAGTAGGCAGAGAGGTGGGGGTGGGGGGGTAGGGGAGGGAAGCAGACTTCTGCAGAGCAGAGAATCTGACGTGGGACTCAATCCCAGGACCCTGAGATCATGACCTGAGCCAAACACAGAGGCTTAACACACTGAGCCACCCAGGCACCCCAAGACAGGTCATTCTTAACTCCATTCTTCTCCTTACTTGTGGCCACACTAAGCTCAGACAATAGATTTTCAATAATTAAGACATACCCTTTCCTTTCTCCTTCCCCAACCAATAATACAGTCCAGAGCCTTATCAGATGATTGGTTTACTACAACAGTCTCCCAGTTCCCCTCAGATCATCCCTGACACCATCAATTATCACCAATTACTGAGCAGTCGGTATGAGCCAGGCCTTGGGGTAAGTTTAACTTTATGCATGTTACTTGATTTAATCCTCACAACTTTAACATATTATTTTGTCCCACTTTATAGATGAGGAAAATGAGGCTCAGAAATGTTTATGTAAATAATTTCTCAGGGCACCTGGGTGGCTCAGTGAGTTACAGCCTCTGCCCTTGGCTCCGGTCATGATCCCAGGGTCCTGGGATCGAGCCCCACATCGGGCTCTCTGCTCAGCAGGGAGCCTGCTTTCTCCTCTCTCTCTCTCTGCCTGCCTCTCTGCCTAGTTGTGATCTCTGTCAAATAAATAAATCAATCTTTAAAATAAATAAATAAATAAATAAATAAATAATTTCTCAAGGTTACCTACCTAGTGAACAGCTGAGCCAACACCCAATACAGGCAGGGTATATATACATCCTGACCTGGAGCTTTTAATTATGACAGTCTAAAACAATAACCACAAATATAACCTATAACAATCACAATGACATTTAACATTTACTGAGAATTTCCCTAGGTGTAAAGCTTTGAATGGGTTAACTAGCTTAAACCTAACAACTATAAATAGATACTATTACTGTCCTCACTTTACAGATGAGGAAACTGAGGGCCCAAAGAGTTTAAGTTACTTACCTACTGAAAACAGCTAGAAAGTGGAGGAGTCAGTGTTCAAAACTAAAAAAGTCAGCAGTCAAACCCTTGAGTTTGTGGTCTAAACCTCTATAAATACATTTTACTACTAGAAAGTAAGTTATTAGAAGCATTGCCCTAAAAGTACTTTCGCTTAAGAATATACATGATGGTTCCCACTATCTATCAAAATAAAGTCAAAGAGAAACTCTTTGGTCTTCAAAGTATTTTAACAAATCCTTCTCTGGACCCAAATTCAGTTCTCATTACCCTAGACAAACACCCCTCTGCCTCACTTATGTGGCACCCTCCACCCACCAAAAGAAGCAAGCAAAGAAAAATGAGAATGTACTCCCCTCTTCCTTTACTTGAGATTAGCATAATGGCCCAGACACACAGGCCCTGGACTTGGACAAACTCAGCATTAAGTCTCACATGCAAACTAACTAGCTATGTGATCTTGGGCAAGTAGTTAAGCTCAACAAACTTCATTTATAAAATAGTATCTAGGGGTAAAGTCAGATATAAGGCATCTAAAGGGCTTAGCAAAGTGCACAGCACTTACCAGCTAAATAACAGTAGCTATAATTAGCAACAATGAAATTGTCTATTGACTTAAAAAAGTATGAGGGAACTTTCTGGGATGATGATTTGTTCTGTATCTTGATTGCGGTGGTAATTTCACAACTGCACATTTGTCAAAACTCACTCAAAATGCTTGTCATCTGGCAAGCATTTCTGACATCTGCCACTGAACACAATGACCTAGTTAGCCATTCAAAGCTATTTTGTTGTGTGTAAATTATACCTCAATAGCTTAATTTTTAAATAATTACTGTTATCTTCAACCATGTCCTTCCTTAAATTAACTTTAAGATCTGAAGCCAAAATCTTCCAGGAACTCTTTCTGAATAAATTTAATCTTCACCCTTGCTTCTGTACTTTTTTACTTTCTTCCTTTTTGTTTTTTGAAGATTCATTTATTTATTTTAGAGAGAGTGTGTGTGCATGAGCAGGGGGAGGGGCAGAGGGAGGGAGAGGGAGAGAAGCAGACTTTCTGCTGAATGGGGAGCCCCAGGCAGGGCCCAGGATAGATCTCACATCCCTGAGATCATGACCTGAGCCTAAATCGAGTCAGACATTCGACTGAGACATCCAGACATGCCTGCACTTTTCTTGCTTCCTGAAGCTCACCAGTTCTCAGAGGTCTACCCATCTCTATCATGTATACTCATGTATACTAGAAATGTATACTCATGTATACTCTATTAGTATACTATCATGTATACTAGAAACAGCTGTTTCTAGTGATGTGGTTAAAATTTTCAGTGCTGGGGCGCCTGCGTGGCTCAGCCAGTTAAGCGTCTGCCTTCAGCTTAGGTCATGATCCCAGGATCCTGGGATCAAGCCTGGCGTCAGGCTCCCTGCTCAGCAAGGAGCCTGCTTCTCCCTTTCCCTCTGCCTGCTGCTCCCCCTGCTTGTTATCTCTCTCTCTCACTGACAAATAAATAAATAAAATCTTTAAAAATAAAATAAAATTTTCAGTGTCTATAGCACATTCTGAGATATTGATTCCAGGCATATATTTAACCATGGGAAATCAACAAAGCTGTTTTCATGCTCTGTCCTACCAATATAGCACAGTGCTCCATAGGTAAAGCTAAAACCACTTGCCATATGGAAATATGTCTTTCCCTTGCCAGTCTCAGTAGCAAAGCAACAACTGGCAAAATGGAAATAAATGTTACAATCTGAGGCTTGGAGTGCATTTCCAAGATCTGATAGTGGCAAAAAGTCTAGGCAAAATAAGGTCCCCCAAACTGCTCTTATTTTAGGAACACGCATACATTATCTTTGTGTTACTGTTGGGCAAGCAAGCTGGGGTTCACCCTAGCTTTGGCAAGAATGCTCTGGCACTATCTGTCACAGTAAATGATCTGACAAAGATACATCTGACTGCACACAACTTTTCAGGATGTTTCTTTCTTAATAAACACTTCTAGGAATGAAACAAAATATTCCCTTGCTTAGCACAACCCTCTAAAGGCAGTGATTTAATAATGTTACAATTTAGCTATCAGGATACAGATGCTTTCTTTGAATGGCTAACTAGGTCATGGCGTTCAGTGGCAGATGTCAGAAATGCTTGCCAGATGACAAAAGACATAACCCTTGGCTGTTTTTATTCCATGTGCTTAAGACCTAACTCACACATTAGCAACCTCCCCTGTTTACAGCTTTACTCTAAGGATCTATTAGGAAGGTCCAAGAGATTCCCTTGTGTCATTTACACCTTCAGAACTTAAAATAACCTGCACATATGGTAATATGAGCCTGACAGACACACTCCTGTGCCCATCCTGGCAGAATGGCTGTGAAGCAGTGTCTGGGTTTAAGTGGCATTTGTGCCTGCTGCATTCCAGCACTTGTGATTTGGTAATGCAAACATGTGTATCAATACCCCATAGCCCTTCTCCTATAAGCACCCTGGAAGGAGCTGTCAATGTGCAGGAGTTATGAGATTATGTCCCCTGGTCTAACTGAACAGATAGGTCTCCCCACACTCCATCCCACCATCCTCAATCCCACTAACCAAACACTCTCCTTTCCTTAATACTGGTTGTGCCTTCCCCTCTGGCTGTGGTCCCTAAGACTTCTCATCACCTCTGCAGATCCTCCTTGTGATGTCCCGTTTCCGGGCCCCACCGCCTCTTCAGATCCCCACCACACCCGCAGACCCTCGTTGCAGGCCCCTCATCACCCCTGTAGCCATTTGTACGGACCCCGTTAACCCCGCTGACTTACACCTTTACCCGCCAGACCCTTCCCATGGCTCCTTATTACCTCTACAGTCTTAGCACTCTTCCCCCGCTCCCTCATGCAGACCTCTCATTACTCCAGAAGACCCTCCCCACGCCCCCATTAGCCACTTGACACACGGAGAACCTCCTTAAGGTGGCGGATTATCTCTGCAGCCTTCACCAAGACCCTCCCCCTAATGCGTGCGGACCTGCTCCAAGTCCCTAGCGCTCTGCAAACGCCCCCTGGGCCACCACCTTCCGGGCAGCCGGCGGGGCCCTCGTCCCCACCCCACCCCACCCCGCCCGCGCCCGCCGGACTCACAGGGCATTCGCGTGAGCACGTTGCGCGGCGCCTTCCTGCTCCGACCCGGACCCCGCCGGCGCGCCCCAGCGGCCCCGTCCCCTTCCTCCTTGGCCACCATGAGGCGACGGAGGCGCTGGATGCGCTCGGGGTCTGGAGCGGGGGCGTCCTGGCGGCGGCGGGTTCTGGCCGAGGGCCCAGCAGCGGCGGCGGGGACCCCCGAGCCCGCGGCCGCGCTCCGCGCCCGCCCGCGCCCGCCGCCCCGGACCCCGGTCCTGAGGAAGCTCTCGTACTCGGCCAGGTTGTTGAAGCAGGGCGCGTTGGGGTAGGGGATGGGCGGCAGGCGGGGCGCGTACAGGGCCAGCAGAGGGTCGAAGCTGTCAGAGCTGACATCCAACCGCGGGCTCGGCGGGCGCGCGGGGCTCCCGGCGCGAGCCGACCTCGCCCCCCGCTCCCGCTCCTCCATGTTTGAAAGGCCCGCAAGCCGAGGCCGATGGGAAGAAGGAGCGGAGCCGCCAGAGGGCGGCACTGCGCAGCCGCGGACTGGGGTTGCACTGCGCCGACGCGGCCGCCGGAGGGCAGCATCTGTCCGCGTTCAGCCCCGCCGGGCCCTTTACACCGGTTGGATAACAGATTAATCTGTTTGACTGCCGTGTTTCCCCAATTATATCATTATCACTTAGGGTGTTTGTTAATACTCCAGATTCCCCGGGGGTGGATCTTGGAATCGGCATTTTAACAAGCCTCCCTAGGCGTTTCCCTGCTCTCAAACTGCCGTATACTCCCAGCTTGAGCTGGTGGGAAGAGGCTGGAAGAGGGCAGAGTCCCAGTATGCTTTCATGCCAAGCCTCGCTGGGGGCGAGCCTACCTGGGCTCAAGTTATTTCGCTTCTTTGGGTCTTTACATTCTCACCTGAAATATGATAGAAATAGTACCTAACCCACCAAATTCTCCTAAGAAATGAAGACATACTGCATGGAGAGCATATAAACGCCCTATGTTAGCTAGTTAGGATTAGACAATGAAGCTCTGAAGCAAGGATGGACACCAGTCCTCCATTTCCTGCACCCGATGCAAAAAGTAATTTGCGCTAATACCAGAGCGACCTTAGTATTAAAGAAAACTCACTGGATTACTGATTTCCTAAAGCACTGCTTAGGCAAGTGGAGGAAACTAGGATCCAGCTCTTGGAAGCCAGGATGATGAAAGATTTAGAAGACCTGGTTGTACCACTTGATATTTTCTAGCTTCTGTTCAGCAAAACATTTTTGCTTTTTGATATTAAAGTAAGAGTCTGTACGGAAGGCCAGGTGTTACTGCCTCATCCAGCACAGCTGTTTCGTTACCTACAAGCCACACAAATCACCTTCCTGCCACACTCTCCTTAACTATGTAGTGTTAATTGTATACTGTTTGTGTTTTAACATTTCCTTAAGCTTTGGAAAGCCCAAGAGAATGCTGTTCTCTACGTTAGAAAGCAAGATGAAAGTTAATAGCACTTAAAACAAGCATTCCAGGTAAATTTTTGTATGCAGAAGTCTGTGAACCACTGCTGTGATGAAGGTACATTTATCCTGGCTTATGTGGAAGACACATATATACAAAAGTTGGATTCGTATGAGAAAAGTAAATGAAAAATGAGGCCAAGGGAGTTGAAACCTTTTTTTTTTTTTTTCTTAAAGAGATTTTATTAATTACCTAACATGCACCAAATCTTTTCCTGTATAATGAGAACAGGAAGGGAAAAAATGATTCGGATAGATGAGGTATCAGTTAGTGAAGACCACCAGCTGTTGCCTTCAAAAATACATTTTCTTCGTGACTGTAAAATGTAGGCTGCCGCTTAATTCCTTTTTGAAAGATTTTATTTGACAGAACAACAGACAGCACAAGCAGGAGGAGCAGCAGAGGGAGAGGGAGAAGCAGACTCCCCACTGAGCAGGGAGCTTGACGTGGGGCTTGATCCCAGAACCCTGAGATCATGACCTGAGCCGAAGGCAGATGCTTAACCAACTGAGCCACTCAGGTGTCCCTTAATTAATTCCTGATGGAGCCAAATAATCTTCCTCTGAAATATGAAACGAGGACAATGGGCAATGTGAGTTCTCTCACCACCTATCCTCACTTCAGAGGGGGACCCCTTGCTTCAGAGGCTAGCAGCTTGGCAACATGCAATTACTGCTGCTCCTTCCCCATCTACAAGGGCCCATCAGGAGCTGGGACTATTAGGTGTCGTTTGACACCTGCCACTTGTGACCCAGTATTGACCACTCTACTGTCTTAACTCAAATGTCAGTGTTCTGATTACATAGAGGCTACCTGAGAATCATTTTCAGGAAGTCCAGCAGGAAGGTAAATTTTAGAACTGAAGTATTTACAGGACATGGAGTCAGTGTTTTCTCTTCCTTTTTCATTCATTTTCACATTTTTCCTCATATATACACATAATTCTCTTTCTTCTTAGAAAGAGGTTAGTGGCCGTGGAGATACCCCTGGTGAGACAATGATCATGCTGACAACTCCACAAAATCAATCTATGGAATGTTTACACAAGGACATCCAAACTACTACTCATTTGTTCAGCCAAAGTTGCCAACTTGGGAACTGCACAAAACCCTGATTCTCCCTGGGAATTCCTGAACTCAGAGGCCAGAATTGCTGAACTCATGCAGCCACCAACCCATTATTTACCTCCAGGTCAGTGTCCATGGGTAGGAAAGGTGAGATTTTCAAGGTTAGTGGAGTCTGTAGTTAAGAACAGGTGGTTGAGAGTAAAGTTTGGATTCATATTCTATCAGGTAGAAAAGGCTTGACAAGTTTTTATAAGACTTATGCCACAATCTAAAAATGATTCATTCTGCAAAGCATAAAATAGTTCTTGCTTTATAAAAATAGCACCAGGATTTAAAAAAAAAAAAAAATGCACTTCTACAGAAGGAACCATGTTCCAACATTGTAAAAAAATGTTCTACTTAAAGCAGAACAAGATAACCACCCCATCCATCCCTTCTTTCCTGTTCCCTCTCAGAGCAGTCATGTGTCACTCCCAGCACACTGTTCTCAGTAGTAGGGATCCTAGGGCACCTAAGGCCAGGAGACTTGGGGAGTGGGAAAGAGCAGGTCTTGTATGGTTATGCATGCCAGGGCTAAAAGCAAAGGATCAGCTGTCTTCATCTAGGATCTCTGGATGTTCCTTCCAAAAAGCATCCCCAATTATATCACAATATAGAGGCACTGGCTTTGTCCTGGTCCGGGTCACTGCCATCTTTTTTCCTTCCATTTCTGCTGGCAGTTTAACTTCTTTTGTTGTGACTTCACCCACCTACAGGGAAAAGTTAAAATACTGACATTGTTAACTGGGTTTGGGAGAGAAGAGGGGGATATGAGGGAAGTTTAGTTTTTTACTTTTTATATTTCTGAGTGATATATATTTATCAAGTAGATATACTGATACACATATCTCAACATTTATGAATTTGCTTATAAAAACTTTTTTAAAAAGTTATGTTGCTATATTTCCAAACAAGATCTTAGGAACAAAGGAGTGATTCCATGTTCCTTATCAGCAGTAACTACAGAATTAAAGGTAATTCTGCTCTCTCATCTGCATTAAGAAGTATCCAAGCCTGTGCTAAAGAGCAAATGTGCTTTAAAAATACTAATAAGCTAAAGCTGCCAATGGGATGACTAATTCTTAAGGCACCACTTAACACTTGGAAAACTCATTAAGAAGAAAAAGTACTTTACATGGAAGGAGATAAATTTAGAGAAATCATGCTCAGAAGCTGCTATGGAGGAAAAATATTGAAAATTAAGAATTTAGGTATATGTACAGACTTATTACAGAATATTAGGGTAAGTATGAATATCTGGGGAATCTCCAGAATATTCTGCAAGTGACAGAACCCTCATATACGACACCTACTGCCTCATATTATAGTTGTCATGGGATGGATGGACTATTTAATGGTATTATCCAGTGTGGAAGAAATGTTCTATGAATGCAAAAATCCTTCTATCTGCAGTGTACCCTTTATAGGGTTTTATTTGATTTGGAGAGCTTAGGACACAGAAAAATAAGTGTTACTAATTCTAAAATTGGTGATGCCACTTAGAGAAGAAATTCTAAACCATAAAGAACACTAACTAGCAAAATTAGCATTGACCAAAAAAAAGCATCCAAAATAATATACAGCATTTCATTTTTAAAAAGATCTAATTCATGTTAGTGACTAGAATCACATCTGCATACATGTAGTAGGAAAGACAAAGCTTGGGATGGGCACAGGCTTTTGTCTTTCTGACCTCCATTTTTCTTTGGACACAACAGCATTACCTTCTGCCATATCAACACAGTCCCTTTCCTATACATCAGTGGCTCATTATTGTAGTTGATGTTGAATTCGGAAAACAAAATCTCATTCTTGTCTGCTGCAAGAGTTCCCTGAGAAAAATAAAAAGATAAAAACAGACTTTTATGTCTGCTCTCTGCCGTAATCATACCTACCCATTCCACCCTCTATCTAAATTTCCACAAATCAAAAAGTGGAAGGGTTTTATCAAACCTCTGATAGATATTAATGAATGTGCATTGTGAGAGCAGCTTAAATCTTATTTAGATGTATAAATTCAAAGAATTGTCTTCCATTACAAACAACTGGCTTCAGAAGTCACAACCGTGATAGGGTGACAGGAACTAGCAATAAGAGGACCTGTTCTGTACTACGTACATCGTTAACGCTATCTTATTTGATCCTCATTACCGTCTCCACTTGAGAGAACGTAACTCCGAAGCTTAGAAAGATTATATAAGTTGCCTAAAGCTAAAGATTGCTTTTATTCTTCAAAGAAAAATCAAAATCTAAACTCGGCTCTTTCAAGCTCTGGATAAATCTACCAGTATTCCTATTAATGGTATCTGCAAATCCCGATCATCGTTAATGACAACCATTTATCATGTAATTACAACGTATCAGGCACTGTGTTAGGAGCCGTTACAATAAATCACCTCATTGCAGAGTTAGTCATCCTACAAGTAGTGCTGTCATCTAATTACGAGAGCCAGTGTTTTATTAAGTACTTACAATGTGCTTTGTACTATGCTATGTGTTTTACATGCATCATGCCACTTAATTATCACCATAAACCTACGAGGTGAGAACTATTATTTCCTATGTTTCACTTATAAAGAACTAAGGCAGGGTAGCACCTGGGTGGCTCAGTTGGTTAAGTGTCTGACTCTCGATTTTGTCCAGGTCATGATCTCAGGGTCCTGGGACTGAGCCTCACATCAGGCTCCCTGCTCATCAGGGAGTCTGCTCAAGATTCTGTCTGCCCCTTACCCTGTTTGCTCACACTTTCACTCTTTCACAAATAAATGTATCTTTTTAAAAAAGAAAAATTAAAGAAAAAAAAAAAAGAACTAAGGTAGAGAAGATAAAATTAAACAGAAGTCCGAGTACAATTATTTGACTCCCAGAGCCTATACTCTTACCAATACACACACCCAGAAGGGAATGGCTATGATGAAGAGGCCAAGTGGGACTGATGAAAAAGAAGAGCACATGCCCCGTCTAAAGAAGGCAACCAATATGTAGCACCAGCCAAGCATTACCATGTAGGAAGGTAGAACCAGTGTCACTAATTCTGTTTTCCAGCTGAGGACACTTAAGTCCCAGGGAAAAGTAGTAACTCACTCGCAGTCACAGAGCAAGCAAGCCGCAGAGCTGCTACTAGTATGATTTTTATATCCTCTCAAAACAAAGCAGTAAAGAGAGCTTTAGAAGAAGGCAAAATGCCATGGAAGAGCAGAGAAAACAGCCCCAAGGTTAAATATTAATGCAGTAAGATCTTATACCTGTAATCTCTCTTGGGCTTGTACTGGTGTTAGTCCAGACTGTTGTACAAGTGCCCAGAAAACCGTATTATACAGATTATTGATGTGACCTGTAAGAGAAGAGTAGCACTGTTTATACATAATCTTCATTCAATATTCACACTTCAAAGAATATTAGAACTTCACCTCTCTCCTCCAAAGAAGAGAGATCCCAGAGACATTTAGTGATATGCCCAGAACCATACACTGGGAACACAGGGGGGAAGTGGTCAAGTATAAACAAACTTATTTCCTAAAAAGTTCTATTCTGTCATTTCAGTTATGCATTATATGAACTGCTTAACTTGAAAATTACACTTAAGAATACTTTCAAAGTTATTTGATTTAGATTATTCCTTGCTCTTTTCCAGTTCTTCTGGCAAGATCAAGATATACAAAATGAGTTAAGTCTCACAAACGTGTCACCACAGTCACGTAAGGCAGGGGTCACAACTCAAATCACCCACTGAGGCCACCTTGAATATAAAAGCACAAAGCAGAATAGGTGACCCCTGAGGGAATAAGAGAGACTGGTAGAGACTATGGCACCTTGCGTGCACGTGTGTGTGTGTGTTAAGACAGCAGTCACTGCCCTGTACAGGTTATGTCCAATACTAAGTTGGAATGATGTCCTAGTATTGCCAGGTCTTCTGATTTTCCCCAAAAAACTTGGAAAAAAGGAAGTATTTACATAAATTTCCCAATAGTTTGATTGTTTTCAACTAATTAAAAAAAAAACTGAAATACTGCATTCTGAACAAAATATACATGCACCAAAACTGGACCAAATCACCACCTCTAATGTATGGAATTGGTGGTTTTAACTACCTCCGTTTATTTGGTTTTACTTACAATCTGCTTGCCGCCAACTGAGGTAGTCCTTTAAGGTCTGGTTGCTAGGATACACTATGACTCTTCCATCAAAGCCTGGGGGATACAGAAGGGGCTGATCCTCAAAGTAATCTCGCCAATAAAACACATAGCTGGAGGCGAACTGGGAAGCCACGTGAGTCATGAACTTACTTGCAAAAGTACGGCACATTGGGTGGAGCAAGAAAAGAGAAAATACAAGATATTAATTCAAAACCATGGTAAGGGCCTGTGGGTGCAACAGAGTGATTACACAAACTACTCAGCACGCCAAAACATAAAATGTGTTGGGCCAAGAAAAACTAAGCAGCCCGCCTCTCTCCAGTCCTATCAGTAACTTACTAATACCAAATTTTTCTCTGTAGGATGTGATGTGAATTTATGGTTCAAGAGGGTTTTTGTTTTAGTCTTGGAAGGAAGGGAACCACTATATTAAAAACATGCCAATTCACTATATGCTTTGTTTTCGGTGAAAGTTTCAATATATCTGCCAAATGAAATATCTTTTGTCTATTTTGAGACCCTCCTTAACTAAAAATTTGAGCAACACTGTAACACACATATAGGCTGTCACTAGCTAGAGCAAACCTATGAGTCATTAAAATTATAATCTTCTAATGGTCTCTGTTTCTAGTCTTAATATTTAAGTGCCAGATCTATCTAGAAGCTAAGGTGATGAAGAATGGAGGGGAATCAGATTGAGAGGCATATGTATGTTCAAATACCAGACGAAAGTACAATAGTAAAACAGAAAACAGACATTCTGCAGTTGCAAACACAGCAGGCTCTATCTGTAGTCTCTGCATCAGCAATAAAAAAGAGCAAAACCAAACGCTGGTAAGAAATATTCTGAAGGAGCTAGGCCGCGGAATTACCTGGCTCTTCTTTTAAACCAATTGCTTTTGCGCTTGAACACAAAGCTGTACTCATCGCTCTGTCCATATGCAATCACGATATCCTCCAGTTCTTTCATTACAGTCTGGGCACATTTGGTCATTAGGTGGAGAGCACGGCTGTCATTGGGTTTTGCAAAGTTGTGCTTCTCAGCAAACCTTCATAGAGGAAAGAGAAGAGAGAAAAGGGCATGAGCGGAAGAGAGCTTGTCATTAACAGCAGATATCAAAAAGACAGCACAGAGAGGGAGATACGTACTAGTTCTGAGTCTACTAGCCACAACCTGACTCATTCCCTTAAGAACTCTAGACTTTTCTTGCCCTGAGAAAAAGGGGCCTAATTTCTAAGTCTCCATTCCCTTTTATGTGAAATGGAGATAAAGCATGCTTACTCCATAGGGCTGTTCTGAAGAGTAGAGAGAGATAAAAATGTAACTATGCCTGGCTCCTTGGAAGTGCTCCATAAATGTTAGTTATAATAACCATTATTAAAATAACACTTTTAAGAATTAAATTTCCTTATTTCTGTGACACGTCTTCCTTTCTTTCTGACTTGTTTCTTCTTGAGTCCAGTCACTAATAATAATGAAACAAAAACATACTGTAAAGTGTTGTCCACAGCAAGACCTTAACAGGTCTCTAAACGGCCCTCAAAAACAGCTAACGAAATAGCCAGGCACTTGGCTGAAGAGCTCAAATACTGCACCAGGGAGTGACTTTTCCCATCAAGATTTTGCTAACAGGTCTCTGCTCACCGGCACCACAGGCCAGCGGCTCACCATGAGCGCACCCGGCCTCAGTCTAACGACTCAAGCCAGCTCGCGTTCAGGCACGTCGTAGCCAGCACGTCGGGCGATGCTCAATGCCGCGCGCTCATTGGCTGTCGCGTCTCCCGGTAACCAGGCGCCGCAAAGAAGAGCGGCGTTTGAGTCCCAGGAAGCCCGAGCGCACCATGTGGCCGCGAGCCGAAATCGCTCACCGGTGGAAATTCCTGCCGTCCAGCCGCACCACCACCCAGCAGTGGGCCAGGCAGGTGTCGTCAGCCTCGAAGTTCCGCACGTACTCGAATTTGCTCTTTGCCATGGTGGGCCCCAACTTCAAACACCGTCTCAGAGGGACGGAAGTCGCGGCCCAGCAATAGCAAACTTTCACGTTGCAAGACGCCCACATTCGCCCCGCGGAAGGTGAAGGACCAACGGGGCCCCGCCCCGGAAGTTCCGATTTCTCTTAGTGGCCGCTCTAGCCGTGGTGGAGGCCGGCATCTCTCTCGACTCTCCTTGTAGTCCTTAATTCACTTCCGAGCGTAGGAGGAGGATTCCATTCTGTCCTTCGCTCTATGCACGGTTTTTCGTTTTTCTCCTCCCGTCGTGTCAGTCTACGAAGTTGTAAAAAAATAACTTTTTGACCAAGTTTGAAGATTTAGTTGTGTTTTTTTTCTTCCGAAATAACATTTATTAACTTGTAGAAAATGTGTACTATAACGAAAAATATAAGAAAATACTTCCTATCACCCCTCTCCCTTCCAACCATTGTGGATGGTTCCTTCCCGTCTCTTTTGTCTTTGTATACCTCTGTGTTCACACGGGGAACACATTAAGTTGTACTCCTACATATATGTATTTTGTATATTTTTCCACTTCACCACTTTCCAATGTTATTAAATATTTCAAAGGGTGATTTTTAAAAGGAAAATAGACTTATTCGAACGCATGGACATACTAAATTAATTTACTCAACTTTTTCCAAACACCCAATTTTTTATTTTTGTTGGTAGATAATAGTAACATTAAACCTTTCTTATTTTAATGATGCTTTATGATTTATAAAGCTCTTTTGAATTCGGTACCTACTTACATTATTCTTGCTACCCTCACGAAAATTATTCAAATAATATAAAAGAATGGTGAAAAGTCTCTCACTGACTCCTAACTCAGTACTTCAGACAACTGCTGTTACTAGTTACTTGTATATCCATCCACGGATAGAGACGAACATGGATCTACATGTACGTCTGTATCTCTCAAACTACCTCAAAACAACAGGAAGGAAGGATGGAATGTCGTAGATTTATGCCCTGGCTCTGCCACTTATTATGTGACCTAACATAAGTTACTTTTCTCTCAGATCCCTTTGCTAAGTGGAGAAACAAGTTCCTCTCTTGCTTCCCTCTGAAGTTATTGTGAGCATCGAAGGACTTCATAGCTGCCATTTGTGGTAGGGATACACACACACACACACACACACACTGATAAAATAATATTCCAAGGTGACGTCAATTTGGAACCAAGATCAGGAAGTTCTTAGAGGAAACACACCAAAAGGAAATAACCACACAAATTCATAATGTGGAATCTTCTATATAATTACTGATCTGACTTCTTAAAAAGATAAATTTCATGAAGTATAAAAAAAAGTGAAATGAAAAAAGGATGGGAAAAGGTAGGACACTGTTCCAGAATAAAAGGTATTTTAAGAGACATAAAAACCAAATACAATGTGAAAATCTGGAATGCATACTGGCCCCCAAAATATTAAAAATAGCTCTAAATTCACCTGGGAAAAATAGCTCTAAATTCAGGGAAAACCTGCAATTACAAACAGCTCTAAATTTCAGTGGCTTACCAAACAAATATTTATTCCTTGCTCAAGTCATTCCCAGGCTCCTGGCTGGCTACTGCCGTGCTCCAGGTAGATGTTCTGATCTATGTGTCTTCTCATTCCAAACCTCTGGCAGTGATTGGAAAGGCTTCGCACCGTAGGATACATCTTGCTGCTCACATTATGTTTGCTAAAACAGTATTACAATATAGTCACCTGCGAAGATTATGGGACAGAGATGTATTATCTTCCCACAGGGAAGGGGAAAGTGAGTAATTTTGAACAATAATGTAATCTACTGCAACTGTTGATTAGTTGATAATAGGGAATTATTGTTAATTTGGCACAACAATAGCAGTGTGGTTAGGAAGAAGAATAACTTCAATCTTGGTGGAATATGAAGAAAAAGTGGCAAAAACAATTACTGAATCTAGTGAGGGTCATATAGGTATTTATTATTTTTCCAATTTTCCTATATGTTATGTGTTGTCACCCAGAAAGATATGTTTAAATCCTAAAAGATATGTTTAAGTTATGTGTTGTCACCCATAAAGATATGTTTAAAAATATGGGTATTTATTATTTTTCCAATTTTTTTATATGTTATGTGTTGTCACCCAAAAAGATATGTTTAACCCAAGATATAGTGAATGTAACTTTATTTGGAAATAGGGTCTTTGCAGATGTAATCAATAAAGATGAAGCTATTAGTGTGGGCCTTAATCTAATATGACTAGTGTCTATGTGAATAGAAAAACAGAAACACACAGAGGAAGAGCACCATGTGGAGAAAGAGACAGATATTTGAGAGAGGCATCTACAAGCCAGGAAAGGCCAAGGATTGTCAGGCATCACCAGAAGCTAGGAGAGCAGCATGGAAATAGGTATTATCATTATTACCACTTTACAAATGTGGAGATTGAGTAGAGAGAGGTTAAGTAACTTGCCTAAGGTCATAGAACCAACAGGTGATGATTCGAGAATTCCAAACCAGGCATTTTAACTACAGAGCTTATGCTTTTAGCTACTCCTCACTACTGCTTCCTCTTCTCTCTGTCTCTGTTTTTTATTCACCAGCTATTCAATAGTTTCTGTCTGTGCCAATTATTGATTACTTCACTGAATCCTCAAATCATAAAGGTACATGGGTCATCCAATCCCTTAATTCTCAAACATAATTTATTCATACATGGCCTTTGTGAATTTTGTCATTTGAATATGCTGCCTTATTTTAAAACTATTTTTCTTTATGTCAACTCTCTTCTTTTTAAATGTTTTTATTGGAAAAAATAAATATTTTATTGAAAATGAGCATACACATGGAAAAGTACACAAAACACCATGTAACCAGTACCCACTGGAGAAAGAGAACATTGTCAGTTCCCAGGAGTCTATTTCAATTATTACTCCCTCTCCTTTCTAGAGGTAATGCCTTCTTAATATCTATAACTTAGTTATGTTCATTTTTTTAAAGTAATCTCTACACCCAGTTGGGGCTTGACCTCATGACCCCAGGATGCAGAGTTGCATGCTCTACCACCTGAGCCAGCCAGGCACCCCAGTTACGTTTGTTTTTAACCTTTATATAAACGAAATCTTGCAGTACATATTCTTCAGCATGTGGTCTCTTTGGATCAACATTATGTTTGGGAGATTCAACCAAATTGGAGTGTAACTGTAGTTCATTTTTCCTCATTCTTCTGTAGTATTCCATTGTATAACCATACCAGTTTATCCACTGTATCGTTGAAGAGACATTTGCGTTGCTTCCATTTTGGGGGTGATAATGAAAAATGCTACTTTGAACATTCTTGTACTTGTCTTTTTGTGTACATGTGCCTGAATTGGATATATACTTAAGACTAGAATTTCTGTATCATGGAGAATCCATCTGTTCATTTTTTATCTATAATGTTATACTTTTTCCCAAAGTGTTTTTACCAATTTACGTTCCTCAAAACAATATGTGAGTTTCTCCATATTCTCACTAACACTTGATGTTGTTAGTTTTTTAAAAAATTATGCTGCATCACTCTGACTTGTATATAGTAAATCTTTTGTGTATTACATTTCCATGATGATTAACAATGTTTAACATCTTTTATATTTATTGGCCACTTGGACACCCTTTATTGTGAAGTATGTGTTCAAGTCTCTTGCACATTTTTTCACTCACTATTTAATACTTTGGTGAATTTATTTGAAAGAGAAACTATGTCATTGTCATAAGTGGAGAATTAGTATCACATGCCAATAATAGAGGGTGATAATACATTAAGATAAATGCAATTCCAGTATAATGCTCATGCTTTGTGGTAAGAATTTGTTTTCTTTTTCATTCTGCCAACAAGGAAAAGGAAATACTGAACATTACCAGGTATCCTCAAAGTCATTCAAAAAGTCAGCTGCAGAACCTGATCTGGCTCAGAGCTCCCTTCTCCTTCCAATGACATAAAAACCTGGAAGAGAAGTGGCAGATCAAAAGCCATAACAACTTTCCCGAGATCTCCCCCAGGTTTACCAGTTAATACCAGGGGCCATTCATTAAATACTAGCAACTTTACATTGTACTGTACTAGCAATATTACATTGACTATCTCATTTATTCTGCACAGTTGCCCATTGAGGTTGGGTTTTCCAATGTTGGTGTGTGTATACTATCCTTGATAGCTGCATTATCTGTTTCAGAAAGGAAGAAGAAAGGGGAAGAGAGCAAAGCTCACACCTCCAAACCAAATCATCTCTCTTTATCAGGTTTTTGCTGAAGCTGCACAACTTTTACATATGTATTTTGAGCCTTCCTTCCTCCTTAACTGCAAGGGAGCCTGGGAAATGTAGTTTTTTTAGCTGGGCACTTGGCCATTCCAATAAAATAGAATATTTCCTCCCTCCTCCCTCATTCCCCTCCCTCCCTCCCTTCCATCCTTCCTTCCCTCTTCCTTCCTTCCTTCCAAAAGAAGGAAGGGTACCTGCGTGACTCAGATAAACGTCCAACTCTTGATTTCAGCTCAGGTCATGATCTCAGGGTCCTGGGACCAAGTCCTGTATCAGGCTCCCCATTCCAGGGTGTGGGCTTCAGGATTCTCTCCCTCTTCTTCTGTCCCTCCCCTCACTTGAGATTGTGCATGTTAATGCTCTATCAATTAATCAATCAATCAATCTTAGAAAAGGAAGAAAAAGAAAGAAAGAAAGAAAGAGAGAGAGAGAGAGAGAGAAAGAAAAAGAAAGAAAGGAAAGAAAGAAAGAAAGAAAGGAAGGAAGGAAGGAAGGAAGGAAGGAAGGAAGAAAGAAAGAAAGAGAAAGAGAGATGCTATTGCATGGGTAACTGGAAGTTTCTGCCACAAAAGACAACAAGAGTTATAAAGGGCAGCCTAACAGGCCCTGTACCCTGAACTCTAACACCCAGCCTGCTCTTCCCACCACCTTCAGTTAGTCTATAAAAAAAGAAGTCAGAGAAGGAAAAGAAGAGATAGAGGTTTGATTGGAAATTCCAGGGGAAGATGTTACTTTCTTCCCTCCCCATACTGCCCTCTACCACCGGCCTTGGGTTCCCCCACTCCCCACCCCCAGAACATGTAGTAGCAGGATGGGGGAGGCTTCAAAGGCGGGCAAGAAGGGAGGACTACTTCCTTACTTACCAGCTGGGGACCTGCAGAGTTTTTCTGGTGCTGTCACTGAAGCAGAGAACCAGGAGAGTCACTGGGAGATCCTGATAGGTATTAAGCTCTTCTGCTCCCCTTGAGTTTGGGGGTGTATGTGAATGTAGAGACCATTGACTGCATGATACTTGGAGGTTTCTGGAGCAGCCTAGACCAGTAGATGAGAAGGATCAGTAATGTGGTATGCCTGAATAAACTATGGGGATACCTCACTGCATTCCCCCTTGGCCTTTGGGGCCTGAAAAAGATCATCATCATCACTTGTTCCTTAAGAAGCTCAGAAGTTGGGGCGGGGGTGAGGCGGGCAAGAGCTGGGAGTTGTCTCTGAGACCACTGGGCGAGTAAAAGTCATCTCTCCTGCAGAGGATTTGGAGACAGAGCGAGCTGGAAGGGCCAAAGGCAGCTATGGTGTTCCTCTCAAAGGGATCCTTGGAGATCAGGCTGGTGCTAAAAATGGCCTCAGGATAATCATGCACCATGCCAATGCAGGAAAAGAGAAGATCTTCCCAGCACCAAGTGGAAGGACAATTACACAAAAAGGCCTCTGCTTTGCCTACACTTCAACCCAGCCCTCAATGGGATTAAGTCTTGAAAAGAGGAGGGTGATGGAGAAGATCTCAGAACCAGACTGTGGCTTCCACCTGGCCAGTGCCGGGGTTGCGGTGAGAGGCACTTGCCAAAAAAGACAAATACGGTATGATTTGCAGTCCAATTCATAGAGACAGAAAGTAGAATGATGGTTGCTAGGGAATAAGGGGAGTGGGGGAAGGGGAGTTATAGTTCTATGGATATAGAATTTCAATTTTGTAAGATGAAAAGAATTTGGAGATTGGCTGCACAACAGTGTAAATGATGCACACCATTGAGCTGTACACTTAAAAATGGTTAAGGTGGTAGATTTTATGTTATGTGTATTTTACAACAATTAAAAATAACTAAAATCCTGCATACAACAGATATTTATGACTTAACTGGACCGTGACCTCTATTTCTAAAAATTTCTTTTTTTTTCCTAAAAATTTCTATTACTTAGAAAATCACTTATCACAGTGACTGACAGAAAAAAATAATTGCCTTTGGTGTGGAAGTCATATTTCAGGTTGTCTTCCCTGATGCTGACTCATTTCATTTGTACTAAGAGCTGCATTATGTAAATGAAATTCAGGGTGGAGGGGGGGTGAGAAGAAGGAATAATTTGTCTCTAAAGTCTCCTTCCTGCTCTGAACCACTCTAATCAAATTTCTGGCGGGAGCAATGTACGTACTTCCAGGAATGGACGGCCTAGCTCTGTCATGGTTCTGAAGCAGATAAAAACAACAGCGTATATGAGGATACGCATGGGTATAAAATTTAGAACTACTATTCTAGAATAAATTAATGAGTACAGGGCCTCGTAATTGTTATAACACATTTGTTCTTTACTTTGAGATGTAGCTTGCATAGTTCAGAGTGAATGGATTTTATTTCTAAATAGTCATCAATTGCGTCCTAAAATGGGCATGTTTTGTCAACTACCCATTCTTTCTAAATACTTAGGAGAAGTTTCAGAAGTCATGAGGATATGGTCACTTAGGGGGCCTGGTAAAAGACATTAGAAGAACAGAAAGGGGGGATTAGATGTGTTTCCTAGTCCATGTGACCTTGTTACCACTTAATTCTGCAATTTTCCTCATTCATTGAGCAGGTATTTAATTTCCTACTATGTACTATACTCAGTGGGATGCAAACAATACAGCCATGGTGCCTACACAATGGAGTTCATGGCCTGCTGAGGAAGATGGACATTAAACAAAGGGTTTCACAAGTAACTGTTGGACTAGAATTGTGTTAAGTGTTGTTTAACAGGTTGGAGGACCTGCCCTAACTGGGCAGATGGGGATGGTCCATGGAGTTTTCCCTGAGGAAGCAGTATTTAAATTATGACCTGAATAATGAGATGAAAAGATGGCTTGCTTTGTATGTTTCTGGAATTGTTGACTTTAATGTTGAATAAATATTTTGCCAAAACATTTTTCTTGTGTAGAATTTTGGAAAACAACCCAAAATAATGTGAATTTCCATACCGTGGATCAGCCAACTAACAAACAACTATCGTGCACCTTCAATGTATAAAGACAAGATACTGACCGGGAGGATACAGTAAATAAAAATAAATATAATTATTTATTATTTTAAAAACACCTTCCAAGTGTTAGAAGCTTAAAGTTTCCAAACAATACTATCATATATTATCCTATTTTCCCTTTTCCATGAGTGTGTAGAGGAGCCAGAACAATACTCTCCATTTAAAAAGAAACAAACTTTGTGGGAACTGGTTAAGGATTTGCCCATTGTCTCAGGTTTCCAGAACTAAGATTAGAACCGAGTCCTTCTGATGCCAAGTCTAAGTATCTCCACTCTATCACTTTGCCTTGCTATGTTTTTAAGAAAAAAGATGGATAGCTGTTCTGTTTGCCTAGTATCCCAGCATCCCTCCTTCTGTCTTACGGCAATGACACCCCCAACTGTCCTTCCCCTGCCAGACCATTTGGTTTATTTGGAGAATACCTCATCTGACCTTTGCTCCAAGGTAAGTACATGACCAAGACCACTGTAATGTTTCAGTGTGAACTAGAAAAAGGTCCCTCTTTTCAGCAGGCATAGTTGTATACCAGGCAAAGTCTTGGTAAATATGACCATATCGGACTTCAGGCCCTGCTTTCCCCCTTTGGAATGACCAACCTGCACAAATATGATAGCCCCACTCACAACTGAGACCTGGACAGTAAGGTTCAGAGATGTGCACTTGACCTAAGCCAGGTCAATAAGAGAGTCTGACATGCTGCTAGAATGACTAGGAAAAACAGATTCTCTTCCTATTAGAAATGCTACACTGGTGACCACATTGCCTTCAAGAGGGAAGAGACTGTCCATGAATTAGGTCTACACAAAAGGCAAAAATCTAAGAGATAGAGAATATGATTTTTGAGGACATTGAATTGAGCATTGGTTCTGGAATCAGTGCTGCTCCTAGACTCTTATAAGTTTCAGGAGGGCAGGGGCCTTGCTTAATATTTTTCAAAGCTCTATCCTCTGTGCCTAGAATAGTGCCTGGCACATGGGAAGCAATCAATAAATAAGTGTTGAAAGATTAAGCCAGTAAGTTCCTTTTTTGTATATGGAATTGGGTTTTTAGAAGTCTCAATTCATTGGGGGTATAAATAAATTAACTTCATTTTCCCCAATAACTGCTCTCTCATGTTCTCCTTTATTGATGATTACAAATTCCCTTAAAGAATCTTGGCCAGGGGTGCCTGAGTGGCTCAGTTGGTTAAGCATCTGCCTTTGGCTTAGGTCATGATCTCAGGGTCCTGGGATCAAGCCCTGCATTGGGTTCCCTGCTCAGTGGGGAGACTGCTTTCCCTCTGCCTGCTGCTCCCCCTGCTTGTGCTCTCTCCCTCTTTCTCTCTGTCAAATAAATAAATAAAATAAAACAAAATAAAGAATCTTGGCCAGATCCCATAACTTCCCTGTAGGTGAAACGTGTTAGTGTTGGTATTCAAATGTTGGTCAAGACCACTGAGCTCCTCCAAATGCAGACAACTCTTTCCCTCTCAGTCCTATTCTTCTATCAACTCAGGGTGGAGAGGTGGTTGACATAGCAAGTCTGATTCTGGTTTTTTTCAGCAGACCCTTCATGGAGCCCTTAGTAGGGGCTCCTGGAACTCTGAGTGGATTACTTCACACTTTATGTTCTAGGCTTTGGGCCTTTGTTATAATTTAAGAACAAAAGGAAAAATCCCACTCAACATCTTGTTTATTTGTTTGAGTTAGATCAAAAGCAATTCATATAGAAGAGATGAACTTGAGAGAAAATAGGATGACACTTTTGGATAAATTCAGGAGTATGAGTAATGTATGCAAGGTAGATTGAGGTATATGAGGAGACCCACAAAGAGATGGAAAGTAGGGGGTGGCTCAGTTGGTTGGGCATCTGACTCTTGATTTCTGCTCAGGTCATGATCTCAGGGTCCTAGGATCAAGCCCCACGTTGGGCTCTGTGCTCAGCACAGAGTCTGCTTGTCACTCTTGCTCTGGTCCTCCTCCAGCTCACTCTCTCCCTCTCTCTCAAATAAATAAAATCTCTCTTTTTTAAAAAAAAGAGGTATGGAACGTAAGCAGTGTGGAAGAAAAAACTTCCAAGAGACAAAATCAGACTTGAGGATATCAAGTACAAGATAAGGACTTTGACCTTGATCTAATGGTGTTTTAGGAAAATTAATCTGGCTATGGCATGAAGGGTAAATGAGAGTGAAAAAGCCTGGAGGCAGCTAAGCCAACTAAGAATCTATTTTAATATGCTAGATATGCAGTGCTGAATAAAAAAAAAGAAATGGGTAAGAAAAAGAAAAGAATTTGGCATCCATTAAGTATTTGAGGTCCCAAATCATAAAGATCTTTAATTCTTTTTAGAAAAGCCAAGACATTAAGATATCTTGAAATAATTACAGATATTTTTATTGATAGAGTCATGTTCACTGAAGTATAAATTCTACCATATAACTAGGAGCTATTTATAGGGCTGCATATTGAATGCCCCATAATGATTTGGACATGAATGGGCCATAAGTTGGTAGTGAGTTGATACAGACAGATATATTTCAATTTAATCTTTTCCAGTGGCTGGGCTGCTTTATTGAGGAAAAGAATTTGAAATCTTCATGCCTATCTAAAAGTGTTCTGCAATGTGATCTGACTTTCTCTTTAGCTTATACTGTTACTCATTCCTAAGTGATGGAAATTAAAAGTAAAAGAAAATCCAGTTAGTAATTTTTGAGTAATGTGCTTGGGAAGAATTATTTCCTAAGTTCAATGAGATCTTCTTTTTCATTTTAACAATGAAAAAAAAAAAAACCCTGCATAACAAACTACCATGCTTGATTTTTTAATTTTTTTTATTTTTTTTTAAAGATTTTATTTATTTATTTGTCAGAGAGAGAGAGGGAGAGAGAGCAAGCACAGGCAGACAGAATGGCAGGCAGAGGCAGAGGGAGAAGCAGGCTCCCTGATGAGCAAGGAGCCCGATGCGGGACTCGATCCCAGGACGCTGGGATCATGACCTGAGCCGAAGGCAGCTGCCCAACCAACTGAGCCACCCAGGCGTCGCCATGCTTGATTTTTATTACTTGTTCTGGCTAACTGGGGAACAGAAGTGGTTCCTTAAACATTAATACCCAGAATTTCACCTCTAAATATTTTTTACATAGCTTCTTCTGTTTATATTAATCTTTCAACACTTATTTATTGATTGAAACATAAAAGTAGGAAAAGAAGTCAAAGGATTTCAGAGACTGAACCACACTGCATCACTGACACTGCGTGCATTTATGCCATTTAAGGAAATATTTTCTCTCTGACATTTTTGTTTATGAAGATTACTACTCAGAGAGGGAGACAAACCATGAGAGACTCCGGACTCCAGGAAACAAACTGAGGGTTACAGAAGGGAGGGGGGGATGGGGTAACCATGTGATGGGTATTAAGGAGGGCACATGTTGTGATGAGCACTGGGTGTTATACACAACTAATGAATCATTGAACACTACATTAAAATCTAAAAAATTTTTTAAAATACAAATATCTCAATAAAATGTGGGTAAAAGTAAAAAAAAAAAAAAAAGAACATGTTCTTAGGCAAACCCTCACAAATTACTACCCCATTTTGACTCATCGTTGATGCAGTCTGGGAGTTACCTCCTCTTTAAATTACTACATTTAAAAGTAAAATTCTGTAACTATATAATTTCACGATGAGTAACTGAAATATAAATCAGAATCAGACTAACTATACAAATACAACTAAAGTATCTTCATTCTTGAACTATATTTAGGCTTTGTTTTATACATGTTTGAAGATGAACATCATCTTTTCCATTTCCATACTGAATTTTGGCCAGATTTTTCTTCATTTTCCTAGTCAACAGGCTTGAAAGTTTGGAATCATTATTGGATATTCTCTATTTTCCTCTAACAATGGCTAACATGCTTATTAGGTGCCAAATATTTTATTGAGCCATTTACATAGAACATTTAATGTACTCCTAACAGTTCTTTTAGGTATATACTGTTGTTATCTGCATTTAATAGCACATAGAGATTAAATTATTTGTCCAAGGTCACATAACTAGTAAACAGTTTAGCTAGGATGGGAAGTTAGAAATGTAATGCCAGAGCTTATGCTCTTAACCAGTTTTTCTATACTACATCCTAATAACACCATAACATTGGTTTATGGATTTATCCATTCAATTAGTTATTAATTTATCTATTCATGGCACAAACACATCTTTTACTTATTTATTTATTTATAAGAGCAAGCCGGGGGAAAGGGGCAGAGAGAAGATGGAGAGAGAGAATTTTAAGTAGGCTTCACACTCAATGTAGATCCTGACCCAGAGCACAATCTCATGACCCTGAGATCATGACCTGAGCAGAAATCAAAAGTCAGATGATTAGCTGACTGAGCCACTTAGGCACTGCGGCTCAAACAGTTCTTAATTGCCATTCTAAACTGGAAACTGTAGAAGGTGCTGGGAATTTAGTCAAGGTCCCTACATCAACAATTTAGGGAGAAAACATGTTAGCAAAAAATTAAAGTATATTACAAATGTTGAACAAATGTTATTTTTATTCCTTTTCTATTACTTTGGATGCTTCTGGTTATGAATAACTAGGAGCCTAAGAGAAGCTTCAACAACATGGGTATTTACTTATATCACATAGAGAAGCTGAGTTTGGCAGTTCCAGGGCCCATTCAGTAGCTCAATGATGCCATTAAGGATTCCAACACTTTAAACACTTCTGCTTCACTGTCCATACTGTATTAGAGAGATCTCTTCTCGTGTTCACAAAATGGCTGCTATAGTAACAGACGTCATGTCCTCATACTATAACTTCTAAAGCAGAAAGGAGATGAACAGAAAAGAGCTTTCTTTGTATATTTGCTCTTTCTTCTATTAGGGAAAATGGTTCCTTCAGAACCATCCATTAGACTGTTCCTTATGTCTCAGTGGATAGAACCAGGGTCACATGCTCACCTCTAGACTAATCTCAGATTAAGGGAACAGTATTTGGCACAGTATCTTCTAAAAAAAAAAAAAAGCAGGATTTTGTTAGTAAGTAAAAGGGGAGAATGGTTAAAAGGAAGGCAACAAATATTGACTACCACACCCCTCTTCCAAAATAGAGGTATACAGAAAGTGCTGGGAAAGAATAGATTTAAAAAGTGTTTTGCTCCACCCGTGAGAACTAGAGAAGGCTTTTAAAAGAATGGTACATTTAAGCTGACTATTGAAGGATATATAGAAGTATGTATACCAGACAACAGACCAATATCTCAGAATATCAGAGATAACAGACCTTAAAGAATATTAGAAAAAATTTCATTCATCGACATGTGTACATCTCCTTCACAGTATTTCCCAAATCTGCTTCATTCTTTTTTATGACCTCTGTCTCTAGCTTAGTCAAAGCCAACAGTGTTTGGGCCTTTTTGCTTCAGTCAATAGTGATTTTATGTGGCAGGAGGTCCAAGATAATATAAATGCAAGAACCACATTTTTACCAGCTGACCAAATGCCCTTTTGACCGAATAAAATAATAAAGGACATGGTACACACACTGTAAGGGACCTCAGATATTTGCTCCCTTTCTCTATCTTCCCCCCTTTTTAATTATCTTGCAGTCTTATTTTAGGGAATGCCAAAATAGAAAAGCTAGAACTTTGATTCTTCTGACAGTAATGTAATAAAAACTGTAGGATACTATGTGATAGAGACCAAAGAGCTTATTTGCTCTTTATTCAGGATTAAAATTATATTAGTCATCCTTGCTGTGTAACAAATTATCCCAAAGCTTAGTGGCTTAAAACAATAATAAGTGCATATTGTCTCACATAGTTTCTGTAAGTCTGGAATTCAGGAGTAGCCTAGCAGGGTGTTTTGGGCTCAGGATCTTTTATGAGGTTGTAATTAAGATGCCAGTTGGGTTTGTCATCTGAAGGCTTGAATGAGGCTAGAAGATTTACTTCCAATAATTCACTTACATGGCTGTTGGCTGGAAGCTGCAGGCCTCTCCCTGTGACCTCTTCATAGGGCTACTCAGTACATGGAGGCAGAAAATACAGCAGAGAAAACACAGATTGTTAGATGCTGTTAGGATAACTAGATATGAAATGAACTTGGATCCTTATTTTACATCATATACAAAGGGAAATCTCACATAGAATAAAGACCTAAACATAAAAAGTAAAATTATAAACTAATGGAAGAAAATATAAAAGAATTCTTTTGAGATACCTGGGATGGGAAACTATTTCTTAAACAAGACTCTGAAAGCATAAATTATAAGGTAAAACAATGATGGCTGTAACTGTATTAAATTAAGGATTCTAGTCAATAGAGGATATCAGTGAACAGATGGGTCACAGAAAAGAAGATGTTTACAATGTCTGAGTATAATAAACAAGGGACTCCTTGGCTCCACATGGAAAAAGCAGGAAATAATAATATTATAAATGATTTGAATATGCATAATTACTAACTGGGAAGGCTGAAAGACTAGTAAGCTTAAAATGAGATGGTCAATCTTTCTAATGATCAGAGAAGTGAAAATTAAAACAACAATCAGATACTTCTGGTCTCCAATAAGATCGGCAAAATTTGTTGAATAAAACCAAGTGTTGGTGGGACGCCTGGGTGGCTCAGTCGGTTAAGCCGCTGCCTTCGGCTTAGGCCATGATCCCAGGGTCCTGGGATTGAGTCCCGCATCGGGCTCCTTGCCCCACAGGGAGCCTGCTTCTCTCTCTGCCTCTGCCTGCCACTCTACCTGCTTATGTGTGCTCTCGCTCTCTCTCTCTGACAAATAAATAAGTAAATAAATCTTAAAAAAAAAAAGTGTTGGTAAAGTAGTGGAAAACAGGAAATCCTCGTGCACTGCCGTTATGAGTCTGAAGTAGAATATTTACCTAAGAGAGCAGTCTGTTAATAAAGTGTTGCATGTGCACACCTAGAACCTAGCAATCCCACTCTTAGGTATATCTGCAGAGAAACTGCTGTACAGGTTTATGGGGGGTATGTACCTGACAACCCTGCTTGTGGTAGGAACTTGCTGGAGGTACCACAGGAGACCATGATTAGAGCAATGGAGAAGAAAAAGTGCTTGAGAGAAAACAGAATTCAGGAGCTCAGAGGCAGATGTACCTTTATGACATGGACAGATTTTTCTATAGATCTTCTGCTTCATAAGGACAGAAAGTAGATCAGTAGTTTCCAGGGGCTGGGGAAAGGGAAAATGGGGGGTAACTATTAATGGTTTGGAGGTTTCCATTTGGGATAACAAAAATATTCTGGAATCAAATAGTGGCAATTATTGCACAATGTTGTGACCATACTAAAACTCACTAAACTGTACACTTTAAAAATAAGCTAAAAAAAACCAGTTAACACATCCACTGGAGAAAATACAAATAACCAAAAAGAAATTTAAAAAATTATGTTAAACAAAAAAATGAAACAAATTGAGTCTGTATCTAAGATGATACATGTAAACTAAAAAACAAATACATGTGCGGCACCAGGGGGGCTCAGTTGGTTATGTGTCTGACACTTGCTTCCAGACCAACCAAGATCATGATCTCAGGTCATGATCTCAGGATCATCGTATCCAGCCCCACGTTAGGCTCCATGGTCAGTACAGAGTCTGCTTGTCCCTCTCCCTCTGCTCCTCCCCTGGCTTACATTCTCTCTCTCTCTCTCTCTCTCTCTCAAATAAATAAATAAATAAATAAATATCTTGATAAAAACCAAAAAACCAAATACATGTATTCACCAAACACTGTATGTATCATTCAATGATACTTACATAACCAAAGACACACTAAATACATTAAACTGGGTGCCTGGGAATGGGAGTGAGGGAAAGTAGAATTGGAATGGGAATAGAAAATGGTGAATAAAGAAGTGTCATAAAATAATAAAGTAAAAGAGGAATAGGGACTGCAGCAGATAGACTAATGCTCCCCCAAAGATATCCATGTACAAATCCTAGCAACATGTGAATACGTTATCTTACATGGCAAAAGGGACTTTGCAGATATGATTAAGTTAAAGATTTAAAAATAGGGATATTATCATAGATTATCTGGGTGATCCCAGTGCAGTCATAAGGATATTTAAAAGATGGCAAAGGGAGATAAATGAGCCAGAGAAGATGATGTAATGATGGAAGCAGGGGGGCCTAGAAGGTCAGAGTGATCATTTGTTGGTTTTGAAGATGGACGAGGTCTGTGAGCCAAAAAATGTGAGTAGCTTCTCAACAGTGGGAAAATCAAGAAACAGATTCTTCTGTAGAGCCTCCAGAAGGAAAGTAGCCTTACTGAAATCTTAGTTTTAGTTCTGTGTGACCTATTTCAGACTTCTGACTTCTAGAATTATAAGGTAATAAATTTGTGTTGTTTTAAGTCATTAAATTTATGGCTACAACAGCAATAGAAAATTTATATTGGGACTTGCCCTGAGCAAAGCTACCACTCTGCTGGAACTGTAGCGAATAATGAACTCAATCATCTGTACTGAAAGTCCAAAAAGGAAAAAAAAAATGTCCATCTTCTCCCATAAACAATTAATATTTGGTTCATTCTGCATTTGTTCTAAAAATTAGCAAGTGGTGGCAATTATATCTAAACCTTCTAAAATGTAAGTTTAATCAAATCAATTTCACAATTTTAGAAGGATAAAAAGTATCCCTTTCTCACCAATTACCATAGATATTTGGTACTTGTTTGTATTAACTGCTTGGGCTGCCATAACAAAATACCACAGGCTGAGTGGCTTAAAAAACACATCTATTTTCTTACAGTTATGGAGGCTAGAAGCCCTGGATCAAGATCGGACAGAGTTCATTCTCGGTAAGAGCTCCCTTTCTAGCTTATAGATGACTACCTTCTTGCTATGCCCTCATATAGCCTTTCCTAGGTGTATTCTCAAAGAGGGTGGGGAAGAGGAGATCGGCTCTCTGGTGTCTCTTCTCAAAAAGACACTAATCCTACTGGATCAAGGCCCCACCCTTATGGCTCCACTTAAGCTTATTTACTTCTGTAGAGACCCTATCTCCAAATACACCTACACTGGGAGTTAGTATATGAAGTTGGTGGGGGGGGGGCTGTCACAAACATACAATCTATAATACTGCCTTAGTGGACTCATTTTAAGTGGCCTCCTTAAGGGACATTTTTGTGACCTTAGACAGTTTAGTTATTAATTTAAAATTTCCGTTAAAAAGGTAAGCTGTGTAAGGGAAGAGAAATGGTTTGTTTTACCCCCTGTTATATTCCTAGTACCTAGCATAGAGCTTAACAGATTTTAGAGGTTCATTAAATATTTGCTGAATGAATAAATTAATTAACCAGTGAATGGAAACTCTCCTCCAGGCTTTCAGTCAATGGATAGTAGCAGCCACAGAAAATAACTAATCCCAGAATTTTCTGTTGCACATTCTATATTAAGAGAAGAGAGAGAAGAATAAAGAATACATTAGTTTTCAAGGTGGTTGTAACAAAGTACCACAAATTGGGTGCCTTAAAACAAAGAAACTCATTCTCTCATGGTTCTGGAAAATAGCACTTTGAAATAAAGATGAAGGCAGATTGATTCCTTCTAAAGGCTCTGAGGAAAAATCAGTTTAATGCCTCTTCCTAGCTTCTGGTGGCTCCCAGGAATCCTTGACATCCCTTGAATTATAAGAGGAATCCTGTCAATCTCTGCCTCCAGCTTTACATAATCTCCCTCTGCCTCTGTGTCCTCTCCTATTCTTATAAGGACACTAGTCATTGGATTTAAAGTTCATCCAAATCCAGTATGATTTAATCTCAATCCTTAAAAAATTACATCTCCAAAGAACTTGTTTCCAAATAAGGTCACATTCTGAGGTTCTGGACACAGATTTTTGCATATACTACTTAACCTACAACAAGGATCTGATGTAAAGAGTCACTGCCAATAGATTTCTATCTTTAAGTAAATAAATAATACCTCCTACTATGCCTTACATAAATTGTCAAAAAAAAAAAAAAAACAACCTATGGAAGTCCATATATTATTTGACAATTACTGATACCCTTTCATGAAAGATGAGAGATGAGAGCAAAAAATCTATCAGACCCATAAGCAAATTGAAAGATAGCTTTCTGTGAATAGAAATTTACTGGGGGGGATGGTCCAGATGTTGGATTCACAGACAAAAACTTCAAAGAAAGTACTATAAATATGTTCAAAGAATTATATATACAATAATAACTAACAAATTGTAAATCTTAATAAGTAAAAGTCATTAAAAATTGAAGTCTGAGGGGCATCTGGGTGGCTCAGTGGGTTAAAGCCTCTGCCTTCAGCTCAGGTCATGATCCAAGGGTCCTGAGATTGAGCCCCGGCTCTGCTAAGTGGGGAGCCTGCTTCCTCCTTTCTCTGACTGCCTCTCTGCCTACTTGTGATGTCTGTCTGTTAAATAAATAAAATGTTAAAAAAAAAATTGAAGTCTGAGAATTGAAAAGTACAATTGAAATGAAAATTTTACTAGATAAGATCAACATTAGAATTGAGACAACAATAATCAACATTAAAATCAGTAAGCTTCAAGACAGAACAACAGAAATGATTCAATCTAAGGACTAAACAGAGATAAAAAGGATGAAGAAAAACAAACAAAGTATCAGAGACTTGCAGGATTATAGTAAGGATTCCAACATGTGTTAATGGGAGCCCCTGAAAGAAAAGAGAAAGAAAACGAGTAGGAAAAATATTTGAAGAAATAATGGCTGAAACCATCCCAAATTTGATTTAAGAGGAACAAAACAAAACTTACAGATAGAAAATTGCAACAAACCCCAAATAAAATAAACATAAAGAGAACCACACCCAAATTCCCGAAAGCCAAAAACAAGGAACAAATTATGAAAACTTCAAAAGAAAAAATGACTAAGTATGTAAGGGGGAAATAAAAATCTAACTACTGGCTTGCTTCTCAGAAACAAAAGAGGATAGTGAAATGACGGATTCAAGGTGCTGAGAGAAAAAAAACAAAAAGAGATCAAGTATGAATTCTATATCCAATGAAACTAGTCTTCAAAGATGAAGGTAAAATAAAAATATTTACGAAGAAACAAAAACAGAGAAGTTGTTGCTAGCAGACCTGTTTTCCAAGAAATACTAAAGGAAATGATGCTTGAAAATAACTTGATCTGCAAAAAGGAAAGAAGGGCATGGGAAATAGTAAATATGTGGGTAAGTATAAAAGACCATGTAATTTTTCTCTCCTTTCTTAATTTCTTTGAAAAACATGTTTGTTCAGTGCAATAAATATAATATTGTAGTATTCATTTTACAACATATATGATAATAATAGTATAAAGCAAAGAGGAGGAAATGGAATTCTCCTGGTGAAATATATTTTACCAAAATGAAGGCAGTATTAACCTATCTTTGGGAAACATATTTTTTTAAAGATTTTATTTATTTATTTGACAGAGAGACACAGCGAGAGAGAGAACACAAGGAAGCAGAGTGGGAGAGGGAGAAGCAGGCTTCCCGCTGAGCAGAGAGCCAAATGGAGGGCTCAATCCCAGGACCCTGGGATCATGACCTGAGCCAAAGGCAGACACTTAATGACTGAGCCATTCAGAAGCCCTGGAAATATATTAACCATGTTACACCTAAAGTAACTAGAACAAGAACAATAAACAAATCTAAAACCAGAAGGAAGGAGATAATAAAGATTAGAGCAGAAATAAATAACACAGAAACTAAACAAATAGAAGAGATCAATGAAGCTAGGAGCTGGTTTTTTGACAAGAGCAACAAAATCATAAACCTCTAGCCAGACTCAAAGAGAGAAAGAGAGAGAGAGAGAACTCAAAATCATAAATGAAAGAGAATAAATAAAAACCAACAACACAGAAATGTAAACAGTTGTAAAAGAATATTATTAAAAACTATATGCCAACAAATTGGGCAACCTAGAAAAAAATGGATAAATTCTTAGAAACATATAACCTACCAAAACCAAAGCAGGAAGAAATAGAAAATTTGAACAGACCAATTACCAGCAAGAAGATTGAATAAGTAATCAAAAAACTCCCACCAAACAGAAGTCCAGGACTACATGGCTTCACAGGTGAACTCTACCAAACATTTAAAGAAGGGTTAATACCTATTCTTCTCAAACTGTTCCAAAAAAATACAAGTGGAGGGAAAACTTCCAAATTCATTCTATGAGGCCAGCATTACCCTGCTACCAAAGCCAGATAAAGACACCAAAAAGAGAGAGAGAGAGAGAGAGAGAGAGAGAGAGAGAACAAGAGGCCAATATCTGTGATGAACATAGATGCAAAAATCTTCAACAAATAATAGCAAATCAAATCAAATAATACATTAAAAAAATCATTCACCACAATCAAATGGGATTTATTCTCAGGATGCCAGGGTGGTTTGCAAATCAATCGACATGATACATCACATCAATAAAAGGATAAAAATCCCATGATCATTTCAATAGATGCAGAAAAAGCATTTGACAAACTCCAATATCTAGTCATGATAAAAGACCTCAACAAAGTAGGTTTAGAGGTAACATAATAAAGCCCATATATGAAAAACCCACAGTGGACATCATACTCATTGGGGAAAAACTGAGAACTTTTCCCTTCAGGACAGGAACAAGACAAGGATATCCACTCTCACTACCTTTATTCAACATAGTACTGGAAGTCCTAGCCACAGCAATCAGACAACAAAAAGAAATAAAAGGCATCCAAATCAGGAAGGAAGAAGCAAAACTTTCACTATTTGCAGATGACATGATACTATATAAAGAAAACACAAAGAACTCCATCAAGAAACTACTAGAATTGATAAATGAATTCAGCAAAGTTGTAAGATTAAAAAATATCAATGTGGAGAAATCTGTTGCATTTCTATATACCAACTATGAAGTAGCAGAAAGAGAAATTTAGAAAACAATCCCATTTAAAACTACACTAAAAATAGTAAGACACCTAAATCTAACCAAAGAGGTGAAAGACCCATACTCCGAAAACTATAAAACACTGATGAAAGAAACTGAAGAGGACACAAAAAAATGGAAAGACATGCCATGTGCATGAACCAGAAGACAAATATTGTTAAAATGTCTATACTTAGAAATCTTAGAAGAGAGGACAGGCAATAATGTCTCTGGCATTGGCTGTAGCAACATTTTTTCTAGATAAGTCTCCTGAGGCAAGAGAAATAAAAGCAAAATTATAAACTATTGAGAATACATCAAAATAAAAATTTCCTGCACAGTGAAGGAAAGAGTAATCTATACATTCAATGCAATCTCTACCAAATACCACCAGCATTTTTCACGGAACTAGAACAAAGAATTCTAAAAGTTGTATGGAAATACCAAAGACCCTGAATAGCCAGAGCAATCTTGAAAAGTAAAACTGGAAGCATCACAATTCTGGACTTCAAATTATATTACAAAGCCATGATAGTCAAAACAGTATAGTACTGGCACAAAAATAGACACACATATCAACAGAACAGAATAGAAAACCCAGAAATAAACCCACAATTATATGGTCAATTAATCTTTGATAAAGCAGGAAAGACTATCCAATGGGAAAAGACAATCTTTTCAACAAATTGTTTTGGGAAAACTGTTCAGCTATATGCAAAAGAATGAAATCGGACTACTTTCTTATACCATACACAAAAATAAACACAAAATGGATTAAAAACCTAGATATGAGTCCTGAAACCATAAAAATCTTAGAAGAGAGGACAGGCAATAATGTCTCTGGCATTGGCTGTAGCAACATTTTTTCTAGATAAGTCTCCTGAGGCAAGAGAAATAAAAGCAAAATTATAAACTATTGAGAATACATCAAAATAAAAATTTCCTGCACAGTGAAGGAAAGAGTGCAAGGAGCCCGATGCGGGACTCGATCCCAGGACGCTGGGATCATGACCTGAGCCGAAGGCAGCTGCCCAACCAACTGAGCCACCCAGGCGTCGCCATGCTTGATTTTTATTACTTGTTCTGGCTAACTGGGGAACAGAAGTGGTTCCTTAAACATTAATACCCAGAATTTCACCTCTAAATATTTTTTACATAGCTTCTTCTGTTTATATTAATCTTTCAACACTTATTTATTGATTGAAACATAAAAGTAGGAAAAGAAGTCAAAGGATTTCAGAGACTGAACCACACTGCATCACTGACACTGCGTGCATTTATGCCATTTAAGGAAATATTTTCTCTCTGACATTTTTGTTTATGAAGATTACTACTCAGAGAGGGAGACAAACCATGAGAGACTCCGGACTCCAGGAAACAAACTGAGGGTTACAGAAGGGAGGGGGGGATGGGGTAACCATGTGATGGGTATTAAGGAGGGCACATGTTGTGATGAGCACTGGGTGTTATACACAACTAATGAATCATTGAACACTACATTAAAATCTAAAAAATTTTTTAAAATACAAATATCTCAATAAAATGTGGGTAAAAGTAAAAAAAAAAAAAAAAGAACATGTTCTTAGGCAAACCCTCACAAATTACTACCCCATTTTGACTCATCGTTGATGCAGTCTGGGAGTTACCTCCTCTTTAAATTACTACATTTAAAAGTAAAATTCTGTAACTATATAATTTCACGATGAGTAACTGAAATATAAATCAGAATCAGACTAACTATACAAATACAACTAAAGTATCTTCATTCTTGAACTATATTTAGGCTTTGTTTTATACATGTTTGAAGATGAACATCATCTTTTCCATTTCCATACTGAATTTTGGCCAGATTTTTCTTCATTTTCCTAGTCAACAGGCTTGAAAGTTTGGAATCATTATTGGATATTCTCTATTTTCCTCTAACAATGGCTAACATGCTTATTAGGTGCCAAATATTTTATTGAGCCATTTACATAGAACATTTAATGTACTCCTAACAGTTCTTTTAGGTATATACTGTTGTTATCTGCATTTAATAGCACATAGAGATTAAATTATTTGTCCAAGGTCACATAACTAGTAAACAGTTTAGCTAGGATGGGAAGTTAGAAATGTAATGCCAGAGCTTATGCTCTTAACCAGTTTTTCTATACTACATCCTAATAACACCATAACATTGGTTTATGGATTTATCCATTCAATTAGTTATTAATTTATCTATTCATGGCACAAACACATCTTTTACTTATTTATTTATTTATAAGAGCAAGCCGGGGGAAAGGGGCAGAGAGAAGATGGAGAGAGAGAATTTTAAGTAGGCTTCACACTCAATGTAGATCCTGACCCAGAGCACAATCTCATGACCCTGAGATCATGACCTGAGCAGAAATCAAAAGTCAGATGATTAGCTGACTGAGCCACTTAGGCACTGCGGCTCAAACAGTTCTTAATTGCCATTCTAAACTGGAAACTGTAGAAGGTGCTGGGAATTTAGTCAAGGTCCCTACATCAACAATTTAGGGAGAAAACATGTTAGCAAAAAATTAAAGTATATTACAAATGTTGAACAAATGTTATTTTTATTCCTTTTCTATTACTTTGGATGCTTCTGGTTATGAATAACTAGGAGCCTAAGAGAAGCTTCAACAACATGGGTATTTACTTATATCACATAGAGAAGCTGAGTTTGGCAGTTCCAGGGCCCATTCAGTAGCTCAATGATGCCATTAAGGATTCCAACACTTTAAACACTTCTGCTTCACTGTCCATACTGTATTAGAGAGATCTCTTCTCGTGTTCACAAAATGGCTGCTATAGTAACAGACGTCATGTCCTCATACTATAACTTCTAAAGCAGAAAGGAGATGAACAGAAAAGAGCTTTCTTTGTATATTTGCTCTTTCTTCTATTAGGGAAAATGGTTCCTTCAGAACCATCCATTAGACTGTTCCTTATGTCTCAGTGGATAGAACCAGGGTCACATGCTCACCTCTAGACTAATCTCAGATTAAGGGAACAGTATTTGGCACAGTATCTTCTAAAAAAAAAAAAAAGCAGGATTTTGTTAGTAAGTAAAAGGGGAGAATGGTTAAAAGGAAGGCAACAAATATTGACTACCACACCCCTCTTCCAAAATAGAGGTATACAGAAAGTGCTGGGAAAGAATAGATTTAAAAAGTGTTTTGCTCCACCCGTGAGAACTAGAGAAGGCTTTTAAAAGAATGGTACATTTAAGCTGACTATTGAAGGATATATAGAAGTATGTATACCAGACAACAGACCAATATCTCAGAATATCAGAGATAACAGACCTTAAAGAATATTAGAAAAAATTTCATTCATCGACATGTGTACATCTCCTTCACAGTATTTCCCAAATCTGCTTCATTCTTTTTTATGACCTCTGTCTCTAGCTTAGTCAAAGCCAACAGTGTTTGGGCCTTTTTGCTTCAGTCAATAGTGATTTTATGTGGCAGGAGGTCCAAGATAATATAAATGCAAGAACCACATTTTTACCAGCTGACCAAATGCCCTTTTGACCGAATAAAATAATAAAGGACATGGTACACACACTGTAAGGGACCTCAGATATTTGCTCCCTTTCTCTATCTTCCCCCCTTTTTAATTATCTTGCAGTCTTATTTTAGGGAATGCCAAAATAGAAAAGCTAGAACTTTGATTCTTCTGACAGTAATGTAATAAAAACTGTAGGATACTATGTGATAGAGACCAAAGAGCTTATTTGCTCTTTATTCAGGATTAAAATTATATTAGTCATCCTTGCTGTGTAACAAATTATCCCAAAGCTTAGTGGCTTAAAACAATAATAAGTGCATATTGTCTCACATAGTTTCTGTAAGTCTGGAATTCAGGAGTAGCCTAGCAGGGTGTTTTGGGCTCAGGATCTTTTATGAGGTTGTAATTAAGATGCCAGTTGGGTTTGTCATCTGAAGGCTTGAATGAGGCTAGAAGATTTACTTCCAATAATTCACTTACATGGCTGTTGGCTGGAAGCTGCAGGCCTCTCCCTGTGACCTCTTCATAGGGCTACTCAGTACATGGAGGCAGAAAATACAGCAGAGAAAACACAGATTGTTAGATGCTGTTAGGATAACTAGATATGAAATGAACTTGGATCCTTATTTTACATCATATACAAAGGGAAATCTCACATAGAATAAAGACCTAAACATAAAAAGTAAAATTATAAACTAATGGAAGAAAATATAAAAGAATTCTTTTGAGATACCTGGGATGGGAAACTATTTCTTAAACAAGACTCTGAAAGCATAAATTATAAGGTAAAACAATGATGGCTGTAACTGTATTAAATTAAGGATTCTAGTCAATAGAGGATATCAGTGAACAGATGGGTCACAGAAAAGAAGATGTTTACAATGTCTGAGTATAATAAACAAGGGACTCCTTGGCTCCACATGGAAAAAGCAGGAAATAATAATATTATAAATGATTTGAATATGCATAATTACTAACTGGGAAGGCTGAAAGACTAGTAAGCTTAAAATGAGATGGTCAATCTTTCTAATGATCAGAGAAGTGAAAATTAAAACAACAATCAGATACTTCTGGTCTCCAATAAGATCGGCAAAATTTGTTGAATAAAACCAAGTGTTGGTGGGACGCCTGGGTGGCTCAGTCGGTTAAGCCGCTGCCTTCGGCTTAGGCCATGATCCCAGGGTCCTGGGATTGAGTCCCGCATCGGGCTCCTTGCCCCACAGGGAGCCTGCTTCTCTCTCTGCCTCTGCCTGCCACTCTACCTGCTTATGTGTGCTCTCGCTCTCTCTCTCTGACAAATAAATAAGTAAATAAATCTTAAAAAAAAAAAGTGTTGGTAAAGTAGTGGAAAACAGGAAATCCTCGTGCACTGCCGTTATGAGTCTGAAGTAGAATATTTACCTAAGAGAGCAGTCTGTTAATAAAGTGTTGCATGTGCACACCTAGAACCTAGCAATCCCACTCTTAGGTATATCTGCAGAGAAACTGCTGTACAGGTTTATGGGGGGTATGTACCTGACAACCCTGCTTGTGGTAGGAACTTGCTGGAGGTACCACAGGAGACCATGATTAGAGCAATGGAGAAGAAAAAGTGCTTGAGAGAAAACAGAATTCAGGAGCTCAGAGGCAGATGTACCTTTATGACATGGACAGATTTTTCTATAGATCTTCTGCTTCATAAGGACAGAAAGTAGATCAGTAGTTTCCAGGGGCTGGGGAAAGGGAAAATGGGGGGTAACTATTAATGGTTTGGAGGTTTCCATTTGGGATAACAAAAATATTCTGGAATCAAATAGTGGCAATTATTGCACAATGTTGTGACCATACTAAAACTCACTAAACTGTACACTTTAAAAATAAGCTAAAAAAAACCAGTTAACACATCCACTGGAGAAAATACAAATAACCAAAAAGAAATTTAAAAAATTATGTTAAACAAAAAAATGAAACAAATTGAGTCTGTATCTAAGATGATACATGTAAACTAAAAAACAAATACATGTGCGGCACCAGGGGGGCTCAGTTGGTTATGTGTCTGACACTTGCTTCCAGACCAACCAAGATCATGATCTCAGGTCATGATCTCAGGATCATCGTATCCAGCCCCACGTTAGGCTCCATGGTCAGTACAGAGTCTGCTTGTCCCTCTCCCTCTGCTCCTCCCCTGGCTTACATTCTCTCTCTCTCTCTCTCTCTCTCTCAAATAAATAAATAAATAAATAAATATCTTGATAAAAACCAAAAAACCAAATACATGTATTCACCAAACACTGTATGTATCATTCAATGATACTTACATAACCAAAGACACACTAAATACATTAAACTGGGTGCCTGGGAATGGGAGTGAGGGAAAGTAGAATTGGAATGGGAATAGAAAATGGTGAATAAAGAAGTGTCATAAAATAATAAAGTAAAAGAGGAATAGGGACTGCAGCAGATAGACTAATGCTCCCCCAAAGATATCCATGTACAAATCCTAGCAACATGTGAATACGTTATCTTACATGGCAAAAGGGACTTTGCAGATATGATTAAGTTAAAGATTTAAAAATAGGGATATTATCATAGATTATCTGGGTGATCCCAGTGCAGTCATAAGGATATTTAAAAGATGGCAAAGGGAGATAAATGAGCCAGAGAAGATGATGTAATGATGGAAGCAGGGGGGCCTAGAAGGTCAGAGTGATCATTTGTTGGTTTTGAAGATGGACGAGGTCTGTGAGCCAAAAAATGTGAGTAGCTTCTCAACAGTGGGAAAATCAAGAAACAGATTCTTCTGTAGAGCCTCCAGAAGGAAAGTAGCCTTACTGAAATCTTAGTTTTAGTTCTGTGTGACCTATTTCAGACTTCTGACTTCTAGAATTATAAGGTAATAAATTTGTGTTGTTTTAAGTCATTAAATTTATGGCTACAACAGCAATAGAAAATTTATATTGGGACTTGCCCTGAGCAAAGCTACCACTCTGCTGGAACTGTAGCGAATAATGAACTCAATCATCTGTACTGAAAGTCCAAAAAGGAAAAAAAAAATGTCCATCTTCTCCCATAAACAATTAATATTTGGTTCATTCTGCATTTGTTCTAAAAATTAGCAAGTGGTGGCAATTATATCTAAACCTTCTAAAATGTAAGTTTAATCAAATCAATTTCACAATTTTAGAAGGATAAAAAGTATCCCTTTCTCACCAATTACCATAGATATTTGGTACTTGTTTGTATTAACTGCTTGGGCTGCCATAACAAAATACCACAGGCTGAGTGGCTTAAAAAACACATCTATTTTCTTACAGTTATGGAGGCTAGAAGCCCTGGATCAAGATCGGACAGAGTTCATTCTCGGTAAGAGCTCCCTTTCTAGCTTATAGATGACTACCTTCTTGCTATGCCCTCATATAGCCTTTCCTAGGTGTATTCTCAAAGAGGGTGGGGAAGAGGAGATCGGCTCTCTGGTGTCTCTTCTCAAAAAGACACTAATCCTACTGGATCAAGGCCCCACCCTTATGGCTCCACTTAAGCTTATTTACTTCTGTAGAGACCCTATCTCCAAATACACCTACACTGGGAGTTAGTATATGAAGTTGGTGGGGGGGGGGGCTGTCACAAACATACAATCTATAATACTGCCTTAGTGGACTCATTTTAAGTGGCCTCCTTAAGGGACATTTTTGTGACCTTAGACAGTTTAGTTATTAATTTAAAATTTCCGTTAAAAAGGTAAGCTGTGTAAGGGAAGAGAAATGGTTTGTTTTACCCCCTGTTATATTCCTAGTACCTAGCATAGAGCTTAACAGATTTTAGAGGTTCATTAAATATTTGCTGAATGAATAAATTAATTAACCAGTGAATGGAAACTCTCCTCCAGGCTTTCAGTCAATGGATAGTAGCAGCCACAGAAAATAACTAATCCCAGAATTTTCTGTTGCACATTCTATATTAAGAGAAGAGAGAGAAGAATAAAGAATACATTAGTTTTCAAGGTGGTTGTAACAAAGTACCACAAATTGGGTGCCTTAAAACAAAGAAACTCATTCTCTCATGGTTCTGGAAAATAGCACTTTGAAATAAAGATGAAGGCAGATTGATTCCTTCTAAAGGCTCTGAGGAAAAATCAGTTTAATGCCTCTTCCTAGCTTCTGGTGGCTCCCAGGAATCCTTGACATCCCTTGAATTATAAGAGGAATCCTGTCAATCTCTGCCTCCAGCTTTACATAATCTCCCTCTGCCTCTGTGTCCTCTCCTATTCTTATAAGGACACTAGTCATTGGATTTAAAGTTCATCCAAATCCAGTATGATTTAATCTCAATCCTTAAAAAATTACATCTCCAAAGAACTTGTTTCCAAATAAGGTCACATTCTGAGGTTCTGGACACAGATTTTTGCATATACTACTTAACCTACAACAAGGATCTGATGTAAAGAGTCACTGCCAATAGATTTCTATCTTTAAGTAAATAAATAATACCTCCTACTATGCCTTACATAAATTGTCAAAAAAAAAAAAAAAACAACCTATGGAAGTCCATATATTATTTGACAATTACTGATACCCTTTCATGAAAGATGAGAGATGAGAGCAAAAAATCTATCAGACCCATAAGCAAATTGAAAGATAGCTTTCTGTGAATAGAAATTTACTGGGGGGGATGGTCCAGATGTTGGATTCACAGACAAAAACTTCAAAGAAAGTACTATAAATATGTTCAAAGAATTATATATACAATAATAACTAACAAATTGTAAATCTTAATAAGTAAAAGTCATTAAAAATTGAAGTCTGAGGGGCATCTGGGTGGCTCAGTGGGTTAAAGCCTCTGCCTTCAGCTCAGGTCATGATCCAAGGGTCCTGAGATTGAGCCCCGGCTCTGCTAAGTGGGGAGCCTGCTTCCTCCTTTCTCTGACTGCCTCTCTGCCTACTTGTGATGTCTGTCTGTTAAATAAATAAAATGTTAAAAAAAAAATTGAAGTCTGAGAATTGAAAAGTACAATTGAAATGAAAATTTTACTAGATAAGATCAACATTAGAATTGAGACAACAATAATCAACATTAAAATCAGTAAGCTTCAAGACAGAACAACAGAAATGATTCAATCTAAGGACTAAACAGAGATAAAAAGGATGAAGAAAAACAAACAAAGTATCAGAGACTTGCAGGATTATAGTAAGGATTCCAACATGTGTTAATGGGAGCCCCTGAAAGAAAAGAGAAAGAAAACGAGTAGGAAAAATATTTGAAGAAATAATGGCTGAAACCATCCCAAATTTGATTTAAGAGGAACAAAACAAAACTTACAGATAGAAAATTGCAACAAACCCCAAATAAAATAAACATAAAGAGAACCACACCCAAATTCCCGAAAGCCAAAAACAAGGAACAAATTATGAAAACTTCAAAAGAAAAAATGACTAAGTATGTAAGGGGGAAATAAAAATCTAACTACTGGCTTGCTTCTCAGAAACAAAAGAGGATAGTGAAATGACGGATTCAAGGTGCTGAGAGAAAAAAAACAAAAAGAGATCAAGTATGAATTCTATATCCAATGAAACTAGTCTTCAAAGATGAAGGTAAAATAAAAATATTTACGAAGAAACAAAAACAGAGAAGTTGTTGCTAGCAGACCTGTTTTCCAAGAAATACTAAAGGAAATGATGCTTGAAAATAACTTGATCTGCAAAAAGGAAAGAAGGGCATGGGAAATAGTAAATATGTGGGTAAGTATAAAAGACCATGTAATTTTTCTCTCCTTTCTTAATTTCTTTGAAAAACATGTTTGTTCAGTGCAATAAATATAATATTGTAGTATTCATTTTACAACATATATGATAATAATAGTATAAAGCAAAGAGGAGGAAATGGAATTCTCCTGGTGAAATATATTTTACCAAAATGAAGGCAGTATTAACCTATCTTTGGGAAACATATTTTTTTAAAGATTTTATTTATTTATTTGACAGAGAGACACAGCGAGAGAGAGAACACAAGGAAGCAGAGTGGGAGAGGGAGAAGCAGGCTTCCCGCTGAGCAGAGAGCCAAATGGAGGGCTCAATCCCAGGACCCTGGGATCATGACCTGAGCCAAAGGCAGACACTTAATGACTGAGCCATTCAGAAGCCCTGGAAATATATTAACCATGTTACACCTAAAGTAACTAGAACAAGAACAATAAACAAATCTAAAACCAGAAGGAAGGAGATAATAAAGATTAGAGCAGAAATAAATAACACAGAAACTAAACAAATAGAAGAGATCAATGAAGCTAGGAGCTGGTTTTTTGACAAGAGCAACAAAATCATAAACCTCTAGCCAGACTCAAAGAGAGAAAGAGAGAGAGAGAGAACTCAAAATCATAAATGAAAGAGAATAAATAAAAACCAACAACACAGAAATGTAAACAGTTGTAAAAGAATATTATTAAAAACTATATGCCAACAAATTGGGCAACCTAGAAAAAAATGGATAAATTCTTAGAAACATATAACCTACCAAAACCAAAGCAGGAAGAAATAGAAAATTTGAACAGACCAATTACCAGCAAGAAGATTGAATAAGTAATCAAAAAACTCCCACCAAACAGAAGTCCAGGACTACATGGCTTCACAGGTGAACTCTACCAAACATTTAAAGAAGGGTTAATACCTATTCTTCTCAAACTGTTCCAAAAAAATACAAGTGGAGGGAAAACTTCCAAATTCATTCTATGAGGCCAGCATTACCCTGCTACCAAAGCCAGATAAAGACACCAAAAAGAGAGAGAGAGAGAGAGAGAGAGAGAGAGAGAACAAGAGGCCAATATCTGTGATGAACATAGATGCAAAAATCTTCAACAAATAATAGCAAATCAAATCAAATAATACATTAAAAAAATCATTCACCACAATCAAATGGGATTTATTCTCAGGATGCCAGGGTGGTTTGCAAATCAATCGACATGATACATCACATCAATAAAAGGATAAAAATCCCATGATCATTTCAATAGATGCAGAAAAAGCATTTGACAAACTCCAATATCTAGTCATGATAAAAGACCTCAACAAAGTAGGTTTAGAGGTAACATAATAAAGCCCATATATGAAAAACCCACAGTGGACATCATACTCATTGGGGAAAAACTGAGAACTTTTCCCTTCAGGACAGGAACAAGACAAGGATATCCACTCTCACTACCTTTATTCAACATAGTACTGGAAGTCCTAGCCACAGCAATCAGACAACAAAAAGAAATAAAAGGCATCCAAATCAGGAAGGAAGAAGCAAAACTTTCACTATTTGCAGATGACATGATACTATATAAAGAAAACACAAAGAACTCCATCAAGAAACTACTAGAATTGATAAATGAATTCAGCAAAGTTGTAAGATTAAAAAATATCAATGTGGAGAAATCTGTTGCATTTCTATATACCAACTATGAAGTAGCAGAAAGAGAAATTTAGAAAACAATCCCATTTAAAACTACACTAAAAATAGTAAGACACCTAAATCTAACCAAAGAGGTGAAAGACCCATACTCCGAAAACTATAAAACACTGATGAAAGAAACTGAAGAGGACACAAAAAAATGGAAAGACATGCCATGTGCATGAACCAGAAGACAAATATTGTTAAAATGTCTATACTTAGAAATCTTAGAAGAGAGGACAGGCAATAATGTCTCTGGCATTGGCTGTAGCAACATTTTTTCTAGATAAGTCTCCTGAGGCAAGAGAAATAAAAGCAAAATTATAAACTATTGAGAATACATCAAAATAAAAATTTCCTGCACAGTGAAGGAAAGAGTAATCTATACATTCAATGCAATCTCTACCAAATACCACCAGCATTTTTCACGGAACTAGAACAAAGAATTCTAAAAGTTGTATGGAAATACCAAAGACCCTGAATAGCCAGAGCAATCTTGAAAAGTAAAACTGGAAGCATCACAATTCTGGACTTCAAATTATATTACAAAGCCATGATAGTCAAAACAGTATAGTACTGGCACAAAAATAGACACACATATCAACAGAACAGAATAGAAAACCCAGAAATAAACCCACAATTATATGGTCAATTAATCTTTGATAAAGCAGGAAAGACTATCCAATGGGAAAAGACAATCTTTTCAACAAATTGTTTTGGGAAAACTGTTCAGCTATATGCAAAAGAATGAAATCGGACTACTTTCTTATACCATACACAAAAATAAACACAAAATGGATTAAAAACCTAGATATGAGTCCTGAAACCATAAAAATCTTAGAAGAGAGGACAGGCAATAATGTCTCTGGCATTGGCTGTAGCAACATTTTTTCTAGATAAGTCTCCTGAGGCAAGAGAAATAAAAGCAAAATTATAAACTATTGAGAATACATCAAAATAAAAATTTCCTGCACAGTGAAGGAAAGAGTCCAACAAAACAAAAAGCCAACATATTGAATGGAAGAAGATATTTATTCTCCAAAGAAGACATAGAGATGGCCAACAGATACATAAAATGATGCTCAACATCACTCATCATCAGGGAAATGCACATAAAAACTACAATGAAATACCACCTTACACCTGTCAGGATGGCTAAAATAAAAAACACAAGAAACAAGTGTTGACAAGGATGTAGAGAAAAAAGGAACCCTCTTGCACTATTGGTGGGAATGCAAACTGGTGTAGCCACACTATGGAGGTTCCTCAAAAAGTTAAAAATAGAACTACCATACTATCCAATAATTGCACTACTGGATACTTAAAAAAATACAAAAACACCAATTCAAAGGGATACATGAACCTCTATGTTTATTGTAGCATTATTTATAATAGCCACATTATGGAAGCAGCCTGTGTCCATCAACAGATGAGTGGATAAGGAAGCTGTGGTATATACACATAAGGGAATATTATTCAGCCATAGAAAGAATGAAATCTTGCCATTTTTAACAAGGATGGGCCTAGAGAGTATAATGTTAAGAGAAATAAGTCAGAGAAAGATAAATACCATATGATTTCACTCATATGTGGTTTAAGAAACAAAACAAATGAGCAAAAAAAGAGAGAGAGAGATAGAGATAGGGAGAGAGAAACCAAGAAACAGACTCTTAACTAAAGAGAACAAACGGATGGTTACCAGAGCGGAGGTGGGGGTGGGTGGGTGAAATAGGTGACGGGGATTAAGATGATGTACTTGTAATGAACATTGGGTAATGTATGAAATTGTTGAGTAACTATATTGTACACCTGAAACTAATATAACACTGTATGTTAACTACACTGGAATTAAAACAATAATAACTTAAAAATAATAAATTTAAAATTTTTAGAAATTGACTAATCTCTATATTAAGTATGCATTGCAGACAAATCAAAAGGAGCTGAGATGACATTTTATAAAATGTAATAATATGCATTAAATGCAAGTTCACTGAAACTACAAGGATGACAAACTTGAGAAACTGCTGAATTTCAAATACAAATTTCCTTCATCTCAAGATGTACCATTCCATAATATATTCCTTTAAGGTTAAGAAAAAGCTATTAAACAATAGGATGCAACCATAAAAAACTATAAGAGATTGAAAGTAATAGGATGGGAAAAGGTATACCAAGAAAACCCTAACCACAAGAAAGTTGGAGAGGCTATATTAAAATAGACTTTAAGGAAATCACTAGAGACAGAGAGGAACATTTTATAATTACAACAGGGTCAATTCATCAAAAAGATATAGCAATTCCAAATATACTTGCATGTAACAAGGGAACCCCAAAATATATGAAACAAGAATTGATAACTTTGAAAGGAGAAACAGACTATTCAGTAATTACAGTTGGATATTTCAACATTTCTTTCTCACTTATTGATAATACTAATTGATAATTAACTATACAGAAAACCAGAAAGGATATAGAATACCTGAGCAATACTATTAAACAACTAGAACACTCCATCCAAAAACAGTAGATTATACACTCTTCCTAGTACACATGAAAGATTCTCTAGAATATACCATATGCTAGGTGATAGAACAAGTCACAGTAACATTTATATGGACTGAAATCATACAAAGTATGTTCTCTGACCATACTGAAATTAAATTGGAAACCAATAATAGAAGGAAATCTGGAAAATCTCTATATAGTTGGAAATTAAACAATATGCTTCCAAGTAATTCATGGAAGAAATCACAAAGGAAATTTAAAAATATCTCTACTGCAACTTTGGGGTGAAATCTTTCGGGTTTTCCACATAGAGTATGATGTCATCTGCAAAGAGTGAGAGTATGGCTTCTTTTTTGCCTATTTGGATGCCTTTTCTTTTGTTGTCTGATTGATGAGGTTAGGACCTCTAGTACTATGTTGAACAACAGTGGTTATAGTGGACTTCCCTGTTGTCTACTCGAATTTAGGGGAAAAGCTCTCAGTCTTTTCCCCATTGAGAATAATATTTGCTGTGGGCTTTTCATATATGGCTTTTATGATATTGAGGTATGTTTCCTCTATCCCTACACTGTGAAGAGTTTTAATCAAGAAAGGATGCTATACTTTTCAAATGCTTTTTCTGCGTCTATCGAAAAGATCATATTGTCCTTGTCCTTTCTTTTATTACTGTAGTGTATCATATTAATTGATTTGTGGATATTGAACAATGCAGCCAAGGAATAAATCCTACTTGGTCATAGTGAATAATCCTTTTAATGTACTGTTGGATCCTATTGGCTAGTATCTTGGTGAGAATTTTTGCATCCATGTTCATCAGGGATATTTGTCTGTAATTCTCCTTTTTGGTGGGGTCTTTTTTTGGGTTTGGGAGCAAGGTAATTCTGGACTCATAGAATGAATTTGGAAGTTTTCCTTCCATTTCTATTTTTGAAAACAGCTTCAGAAGAATAGGTATGAATTCTTCTTTAAATGTTTGGTAGAATTCCCCCGGGAAGCCATCTGATCCTGGACTCTCGTTTGTTGGGAGACTTTCGATTACTGCTTCAGTATCCTTGCTGGTTATGGGTCTGTTCAGGTTTTCTATTTCTTCCAGTTTTAGTTTTGGTAGTTTATTCATTTCTAGGAATGCATCCATTTCTTCCAGACTGCCTAATTTGTTGGCATGTAGTTGCTTATAATATGTTCTTATAATTGTTTGTATTTTGCCAGTGTTGGTTGTGATCATTCATTCATTCATTCATTTTATTTATTTGGGGCCTTCCTTTCTCTTTTCTTGTTGATGAGTCTGGCCAGGGGTTTATCAATCTTATTAATTCTTTCAAAGAACAAGCTCCTAGTTTCTTTGATTTGTTCTACTGTTTTTTTGGTTTCTATTTCATTGATTTCTGCTCTAATCTTTATTAAATTTCTCCTCCTGTTAGGTTTAGGCTTTTTTTTTCCTGTTCTTTCTCTAGTTCCTTTAGATGTAAGGTTAGGTTGTATATTTGAGACCTTTCATGTTCCTTGAAAAAGGCTTGTATTGTTATATATTTCCCTCTTAGGACTGCCTTAGCTGCATCTCAAAGGTTTTGAGCAGTTGTATTTTCATTTTCATTTGCTTCCATGAATTTTTTGGTTCTTCTTTAATTTCCTGGTTGACCCATTCATTCTTTAGTAGGATGCTCTTTAACCTCCATCTATTGAGTTCTTTCCAAAGTTCCTCTTGTGGTTGAGTTCAAGTTTCAAAGCATTGTGGTCTGAAAATATGCAGGGAATGATGCCAATCTTTTGGTAATGGTTGAGACCTGATTTGTAACTTGGTATATCACCTATTCTGGAGAATATTTCATGTGCACCTGAAAAGAATGTGTATTCTGTTGTTTTAGTAAGGAATGTTCTGAATATATTCGTGAAGTCCATCTAGTCCAGTATGTCATTCAAAGTCCTTGTTTCCTTGTTGATCTTCTGCTTAGATGATCTGTCCACTGCAATGAGTAGCGTGGTAAAGTCCCCTACTATTACTCTGTTATTATCAATGTGTTTCATTAATTTTGTTATTAATTAGCTTATATAATTGGCTGCTCCCATGTTACAGGCATAAATATTTACAATTGTTAGGTATTCTTGTTGGATAGACCCTTTAATTATTATATAGTGTCCTTCCTCATCTCTTATGAGAGTCTTTGGGCTAGATCTCATAAAGGAATACAGCGAAGTGGCAGATATAAAAATCAATGCACAGAAATCAGTTGCATTTCTATACACTAAAAAAGAGACAGAAGAAAGAGAAGTTAAGGAATCAATCCCATTTATAATTGCACCCACAACCATAAGATACTTAGGAATAAACCTAACCAAAAAGACAAAAGATCTGTACTCAGCAAAATATAGAGCACTTGGGAAAGAAACTGAGGAAGACACAAAAAAATGAAAAAGTGTTCCATGTTCATAGATTGGAAGAATAAATATTGTTAAAATGTCTATGCTACCTAGAGCAATCTATACATTCAATGCAATCCCTATCAAAATGCCATCAATTTTTTTCACAGAGCTGGAACAAATAGTCCTAAAATTTGTATGGAACCAGAAATGACCCTGAATAGTCAAAGGAATGTTGAAAAAGAAAACGAAAGCTGGTGGCATCACAATTCTGTTCTTCAAGCTATGTTACAAAGCTATAATCATCAAGACACTATGGTACTGACATAAAAATAAACATCTATTCAATGGAACAGAATAGAGAACTCAGAAATGGACCCCCAACTCCATGGCAAACAAATCTTCAACAAAGCAGGAAAGAATATCTAATGGAAAAAGGTCAGTCTCCTCAACATATGGTGTTGGGATAATTGTGGACAGCCACATGCAGAAGAATAAAACTGGACCATTTCCTTACACCACACACAAAAATAGACTCAAAATGGATGAGAAACCTAAATGTCAGACAGGAATCCATCAAAATCCTAGAGGAGAACACAGGCAGCAACGTCTGTGACCTCAGCCACAGCCAACTTCTTGCTAGACAAGTCTCCAAAGGCAAGGGGAACAAAGGCAAAAGTGAACTATTGTGACTTCATCAAGATAAAAAGCTTTTGCACAGCAAGGGAAAGAGTAAAAAAAAAAAAAAAGACAACTAACAGAATGGAAAAAGATATTTGCAAATGTCTTATCAAATAAAGGGCTAGTATCAAAAATTTATAAAGAACTTATCAAACTCAACACCCAAAGAATAAATAATCCAATCAAGAAATGGGCAGAGGACATGAACAGACATTTCTCCAAAGAAGACGTCCAAATGGCCAATAGCACATGAAAAAATGTTCAACATCACTTGGCATCAGGGAAATACAAATCAAAGTCACCATGAGATACCACCTCACACCAGTCAGAATAGCTAAAATTAACAAGTCAGGAAATGACAGATGTTGGTGAGGATGTAGAGAAAGGGGAACTCTCCTACACTGTTGGTGGGAATGCAAGCTGGTGCAGCCACTCTGGAAAAGAGTACAGAAGTTCTTCAAAAAGTTTAAAATAGAGCTACCCTACGGCCCCACAATTACACTACTGGGTATTTATCCCAAAGATACAAATGTAGGGATCCGAAGAGGGCACATGAACTCCAATGTTTATAGCAATAATGTCCACAATAGCCAAAGTATGGAACAAGCCTAGATGTCCATCAACAGATGAATGTATAAAGAAGATGTGGTATATACATATACAATGGAATATTACTTGGCCACCAAAAAATGAAATCTTGCCATTTGCAATGACATGGATGGAACTAGAGGGTATTATGCTATGCAAAATAAGTCAATCAGAGAAAGACAATTATCATATGATCTCACTGATATGTGGAATTTAAGAACCCACTGATATGTGGAATTTAAGGATCATAGGGGAAGGGAGGGAAAAATAAAACAAGACAAAACCAGAGAGGGAGAAAAACCAGAAGAGACTCTTAATCATAGGAAACAAACTAAGGGTTGCTGGAGGGGAGGGGTGGGGGGATAGGGTTACTGGGTAATGGACATTAAGGAGGACACATGATGTAATGAACACTGGGTATTATAGAAGACTGATGAGTCACAGACCTGTACCTCTGAAACCAATAATATATGTTAATTAATTGAATTTAAATAAAAATTAAAAAACTGAACTGTACCTCTGAAACTAATAATACACTATATGTTAATTAATTGAATTTAAATATATATATATAAATAAAGAAAGAAGAAAAAATACCTACTGCATGAACATAAAATCATGATATATCAAAAGTTATGGCATACAGGTAAAGCAGTACACAGAAGGAACTCTATAGCCTTAAATGCTTGTATTAGAAAGGAAACAAGATTTAAAATCAATAACCTAAAAAAAACCCAATTAACTAATCTCTCAACTTAAGAATTAGAAGAACAAAGCAAACCCAATGTAAGTAGAATGAAGGAAATAATAAAAATCATAGTAAAAATCAATTTTTTAAAAAACAGCAAAATAATAGACAAAATCAATGAAAATGACAGTTCTTTGAAAAGACCTATGGAATTGATAAAATTTTAGTAAAACACCAAGAAAAAAAAGGTATAAATTACCAAAATTAGAAATGAAAGAGGAAACTTTCTGAACCCTACAGAAGTTTAAAAAATTATAATGGAATATTATAAACAACCTTATGCCAATAATTTAACAACTTCATTGAAATAGGCAAATTTGCAAACAGAAATGACTAAATTGACTCAAGATGAAATACAAAATTTGAATTGGCCAATATCAAGTAAAGACATTAAATTATTTACTTGAGTTACTGAAAAATAAAGGCAAGTCGAGGCCCAGAGGCTTTCTTTATTGGTGAATTCTTTTTTTTTTTTTTTTTTAAGATTCATTTATTTATTTGAGAGAGAAAGAGAGTGTGTGAGAGAGAGAGAGAGAGAGAGGCGTGCACAGGGGGAGGAGCAGAGGGAGAGAGAGAAAAATTCTCAGGCAGACTCCCATCTGAGTGCTGAGCATAATGCGGGGCCCAACCCCAGGAACCTGAGACCATGACCTGAGTTGAAATCAGAGTTGGACACCCAACTGACTGAGCCACCCAGATGCCCCTTTACTGGTAAATTCTATCAACATTTAAGGAATTAATAATAGCAATTAAATACAAACCCTTTAAAAAACAGAAGAGAAGGGAATACTTTCTAGCACATTTTACCCTGACATCAAAGCTGCAAATATGTCAAAAGAAAAGTTCACACCAATATCCTTCATGAATATACATGTTAAAATTCCTAAAAGAATTGTATTTGGATCCAGTAATGTATAAAAAGGATTATATATTTTGACCAAGTAAGGTTTACCCGGATTAACTTAACATCTCAATATAACTTAATTCAGTGCATATATTAATAGAATAAAGCAGGAGTCAACAAACTATGGCCCACAAACCAAATTTGGTATGTCTTTTGTTTCTGTAGATAAAGATTTATTGGAATACAATTACACCCATTCATTCATATGTTGTCTAAAATTACCTTCATCCTGCAAGAGCAGCATTGATTCATTACAACAGAGATCGTATAGCTCACAAAACCAAAAATATTTACTATGTGGTCCTTTCTGAAAAATGTTGCTGACCCCTGGAAAAAAGGATAAAGTCATATGATCATTTCAATAGATGTAAAAAATGCATTTGATAAAATCCAATAAACATAATAAAGCTCTCAACAAACTAAGAATAGAACTTCTTTAATTTGATGAAATGCAACTATATAAAACCTACAACTAACATCATGCTTAAAAATGAAAGACAATGCTTTGCTTTCCCTCAATATTAAGTATAAAACAAGGATATCCACTCTTGTCACTTCTATTCAACATTGGATTGGAGCTTCTAGCCAGTCCAACAGACAAGAAAATATGAATATAATATCAAAATACAACCAAGTAGAAATGAAATTAAGAAAAATTACATTCACAACAGTATAAAAATATTCAGGAATAAGTTTAACAAAAGAAGTGCAGACTGTACACCAAGATTACAGGACATTATCAAGAAAAACTAAAGACCAAATTAAATGCAGATATGCCTTAAGTCTGGTAATCAGAAGACTCAATATTATTAAGATAATCTCTTTTCTCAAAGTTGATCCACAGATTCAATGCAATTCTTATGTAAATACCAATAAGTTTTTTTGGGGGGGGTAAAAACTGGTAAACTAATGCTAAAATTTATATGGAAATCCAAAAGACCAAACACAGCTAATAGGATTTTGAGAAAGAACTAAGTTTGAGGACTTATTTGACCTAATTTCAAAATTTACCATAAAGCTGTAGTAATCAAGACAGTATGATAGAACACTTTCAGAGGAAAACCTTTTTAACCTTAGGTTAGGCAAAGATTTCTTAGATATGATGACAGGCATATTGATAAATTAGACTCCATTAAAGTTAAAAGCTTCTGCTCTTCAAAAGGCATCATTAAGAATGAAAAATAAAAAGAATGAAAAGAAGCCACAGACTGGAAGAAAATATTTGCAAATGTGTATCTAATAAAGAACCTGTATCCAGAACATATTAAGAAACCCTAAAATAAAAATAATCCTTAGGGACGCCTGGGTGGCTCAGTTGTTAAGTGTCTGCCTCTGGCTCAGGTCATGATCTCGGGGTCCCGGGATCGAGTCCGCATGGGGCTCCCTGCTCGGCAGGAAGCCTGCTTCTCCCTCTCCCATTTCCTCTGCTTGTGTTCCCTCTCTCGCTGTGTATCTCTCTGTTAAGTAAATAAAATCTTTGAAAAAAACCATTAAAAATCAAAATTAAGAAAACCAACAACCTAATCTAAAAAAAATGGGCAAAAAGTTAATAGACACTAGGCAATGAATATATATGAATAGCAATTAAACATATGAAAAAACACTCAGTGTTGCTTATTGTAAATACTGTAACAATTACTTATTGTGAAAATGTAACTTAATTTATTTTTAAAAATTATTTATTTATTTGAGAGAGAGAGAGCAGAGAGCAACACAAGCTGGGGAAGGGGCATAAGCAAAAGGAGAAGCATACTCCACGCTAGGCAGGGAGCCCGAAACGGGGCTCAATCCCAGCATCCAGGGATCAAGACCTGAGCCAAAGGCAGATGCTTAACTGACTAAGCCACCCTGTGAAAATGTGATTTTATTTTAAATCACAATTATTTACTACTACTTATAATACATACCCACTGGAATGGCTAAAATTTAAATGACTTATGATACCAAATGTTAGAAAGAAGCAGGGAAGCTGGGACCCTCATATATTGTGAGTGGAAAATGTAAAATGGTACATACTTTATACAAAGCACTTTGACAGTTTTATGAAATGTTATACATATATTTATCATATAACCTAGCAATTCTGTTCCTAGGTGCCAGAAATTTTGTGTATGAATGGACATTATGTTCACAGCAGCCAAAACCTAGAAATAATCCAAATACCCATCAGCTAGTGAAGAGATAAACCAGATCAATGAGAGAATCTTACAACAAAATATCTATGTACAATTTGGTATTTCTATACAAAGGGATACTACTCTCTAGTAAAAAAAAAAAAAAGAATGAATTACAAATACATTCAACTTGGATGAACTTCAAAAAAAATTATGCTAAGTTAAAGAAGACAACAGTTAAGCTTACATATGATTCTGTTTAAATGAAATTTCTAGAAAAGAAAAAGTTACAGAGACGGAAAGCACCTGGGGTTGGAGGTGGGAGCAGAATTTACTGCAAACGGAAGCGAAAGTTTTTTGGGTTTCACTTTTGACCTTTTTTGAGTTGATGGAAATGTTCTCAAATGAGACTGTAGTGATGGTTATACAACTTTATAAATTCACTAAAACTCATCAAATTGTACATTTAATTGTAAACATAGAAATCAAACGTCAAAGGAGCTATTTTTTGTCAAAAAAAAAAAAGACTGCTTTCTGCTTAAAATATATTCCCTGTATACTATTTGCATTGCTGTTACACAGGACTGTCATATCAGCTTTTTAGATTACTAACTCAGATTGGAATATGAACTATTCGTGCACAAAATCAACACTAATTTGATTTATTTCTCTGCCTCTTTTATCATGCTTTGTCACATAGTTGGCTCTTCTATTTAAACCCTAGTTCAGCAGTTCTCAAGGTGTGATTCAGGGACCAATTCTTTCTGAGTCTGGTAGGTTAATACTATTTTCACAGTAATTCTAAGACAACATTTACCTTTATCACTTCTTCCCTCCTGAATGCTCAGTGAAGTATTCCATATGACATGTAAAACACAACAGGCTGCATGAAGCAGACATGAGAATCCAACTGTTTTCTTTTCGTTCTTTTTTTTTAAAATTAAGCCAGACACTAGATTTAAATGCCACTCTTCTCATTTTGAGGAAAACATAGTGTTAGCATAAAATTGTGATATGTTAATATATACTAGGTTTATTATTGATATTTTAAATGAATTGATAACCATTTTTAAAGTCCTTAGTTTTTATTTATAATATGGCAAGTATTTATAAGTAAAACCATATTGACAGATAAAACTACAAATATTGATAAATAAAAAGCTGTTTGGAATCTTCAATCATCTTTGTGGGTGCAAATGGTTCCAAGATAATAAAGTAGGAGAGCCACGGCCCTGTCTACCTGCCAGGTATAAGAACTCCTGTTTGTCACATTGGACAACAGGGCATTAGAGAACTGGGCAGATCTTCTTTGAAAGATAACTTGTCTTGGTTGCAAAAATCATCTGCCTCAAGATAAATCTATAGCTTTTAGTCAGGACATCATTTAGAAATGTAGCAAATGTTAATCCAAGATTTCTTTTTCTTGATGAAAATAGGCACAGTCCTGGAAAAGGAGAAGCATAATCATGGAAAGGACTTGGAGCAGCGCCTAGGATAAGAGTAAACTCTTAAAATGGGTGGTAATTACTATGTTATTATTAGACTATGGCAGTCCTTATTTACCTAACAAGTGTTTATTGAATGCCTACTAAAGCCAGGCTCTATGGGTCAGCATTGAGGATTCAAAACACTGCCTGTCCCCAAGGAGTTTATAGTTAAGTAGTGGAGTCAGTAGAATAATGACATAAAGATATACATAATCACGAATTGTGGTAAAAGTTTTAAAAGAAATGATGGACATATGAGTGCATAAAGGAGATCTGACCTGATTTTCAGAATCAGATAATAAGAATTCTCTGAGAAAGTGACATTTGGACTGCGATTTTAAAAATGCGCAGCAGGAGGCAAGGAGACACAAGAGGGGAACAGCGTTCAAAGCCCCTTTCGGTAGAATGATGAGAGGCCAGGGTGGCTGGAGTCCACAAAGCCATAGCCTTTTGGGGCTTTATATGCTTTGCAAGTATATTAGACCATTATCATGGGGTCAGTGGGGAGCCATGGGAATATTTAGGAGCGCGAGGTGTGACAGAACAGAACTATATTTGCACTTTAAAAAAGATCTCGGGCAGCTGGAACATAGTGGAACAAGGGTGAAAACGGAGACTATTCACACAGCCACGGCAGTATCCAGGCGAAAGATGATGGAAGCTTGGAACAGAGTAATGGCGGTGGAAGGCCATTAGGATTTTTTAGGAGACGGGATTTGGCATGTGTTTCTGCAAGTAGGGCCCAAAGAACCTTATGATTAATTCAGAGTTTAATAGTACAGTTATTGTGCAAAAGGGGGAGTTGCAAAGCCTCCCCCTCTTTTCCCCTTGGTATGGATCCAAAGGCCCCCAGTGATGCCCGGCGCCTTCGGTGTACTCGGCAGAGCAAATCGCACATACAAGGCCAGGTTCCCCACGCCGCTTACGGGACTCACTGGACTTTATCCTCCGGAGGTCAGTGGTGTGGAACCGCACCGTCTCCTGGGCAACACCATTGTCGGGCTCTCCGGGCGGGGGAGGGGTAACTAAGGACAACGGCCGGATGAGAACTCCGGAAGAGAGGCAAAGTCAGAGGGGGGAAAATGGGCAGCACGTGCGACAGCCCAGGCCATCACGGGTGATTCGAGGGCCCAGCACGAGGAGAGAGCCGAGGGCCGGAAGGGCCGCAGAATGCGCCTGTGATTGGAGGGCTGGGGGTATCGGGACGCTTGTGATTGGGTGAGGCCAAGACGGAGGGCCGCTTTTTGAACCGCGTAGGGTTCTGGGTAGCAAGGACCTTGGAAGAGTCTTAACCGAAAGGGGGAGGGGGAAGGTCGCCAACAAACGGCTGAGCTCACAATCCGGGCCGGGACCAGGCCGGGGCGTCCCCCTCCCCCCATGGAGAGAGCCAGGCCGGAACCGCAACCTCAGCCGCGCCAACTGCCACGGGCGACCCCGCCGCGCCCGCTCCGCCCTGCTCCCCCACAGATGCCGGTTGAGAGCACCTCCTTTAGGACTGCGGCCGCGGAGCTCCCCCCGTCGCCGCCCACCCCGTGCGCGGCCGCCATTGCGACCGTGGCCTCGTCGTGCGGGGAGGCCCAGGCGTCGGGTGTACAGCCCGCGGCGCGGCGGCTGCTGCCGGAGCAGGTGTTGCTGCTGCCGCCAGGGCCACCGCTGGCGCAGGCCCGGGACGAAGGCGTCGTCGCCTCACCGGCGCAAGCACGGCTGCTTCAGCTGAGGCCCGAGCTGCTGCTGCTGCCACCGCCTCCGCCCGCGTCCGACGGCGCCCCCTGCCGACCGGAGTTGCACCCTGTGCAGTCCCAGGCGCCGCACGTCAAGGCTGAGAAGCAGGAGCAGGGGACCGACTTGGATCCGTCGGCGGGGACGCGAAGGCCTGTGGAGGCAAGCCCTAGGTCCTCCAGGACGGCCAAGGTAGAAGGCCCGGGGCCAGCTCTCGACTGCCACGGTTGGGACGAGAAGAAGGGCAAGCTGGAGGCGGAGGAGGTCATGAGGGACGTGGTGAAAGGCGGGGAAGGCAAAAACCTGGCTACCATCAGAGAAGGAGTCATCAAAACAGAGGAGCCCGAGAGACTCCGCGAGGACTGCAGGCTGGGCACGGAGCCCGCGTCCAATGGCCTGGTCCACGGCAACAAAGAAGTCATCCTAGCTCAGCCATCCAGTGCCTTTGGGCCACACCAGCAAGACCTCAGGATCCCTTTGACTCTCCACACGGTCCCCCCTGGAGCCCGGATCCAATTTCAGGGACCTCCGCCTTCGGAGCTGATACGGTTGACCAAGGTCCCCTTGACACCAGTGCCTATTAAAATGCAATCCTTACTGGAGCCTTCTGTAAAAATTGAAACCAAAGATGTCCCGCTCACCGTGCTTCCCTCAGATGCAGGTATTAGACGGCAGGGGAATCTGGTTTTCAAACTTCATCTGTGTTGCCCCATAGCTGACATGTCAGCAGTTCAGAAGCCCAAACTAGAAAAATAAAATCATGGAACTGATTCATTACAGGGCAAAGTCTGCACAGGTATCACTTCCAATTGACTTGTACACATACCAGTAAAATACACTAAGATGTTCCAAGATTCCCAAACATTTTTCTAAAAATCTATTTTAAGGCCCAGTGAATGATGAGATTTAGAGGTGACTAATGTTTATACACAAAATAGGAATATTCTCACTATAAACACCGTTATTTCAGCCCTCAGTTTCTATGCTACACTTTGTTGTAGTAGTTCAATATTTTTACGTGTATCAGGAAGAAAATTTTATTTTTTAAAAACATTTTATTTGAGAGAGTGAGTGAGAGAGAAAGCCCAAACGAGGGGAGAGGCAAAGGGAGAGGGAGAGCTGACTTCCCACTGAGCAGAAGCAGGACCTCAGGCTCCATCCCAGGACCCTGGGATCCTGATCTGAGCCAAAGGTAGATGCTTAATAGTCTGAGCCCCCCAGGCACCCCAAGAAGAAAATTTTAAATAGTGTTTAATGAAAAAATGTTTATACTCAACTAGGAAAGTTTATACTGAATTTGGAGGTGATTTGTCTTCTTTAAAAATGAATAGTAACCATTTTTCTAAGAAAACAGTACATGATTAATGTAATACTTTAGTATTCTAAAAGCTAAGAATGTAGAGAAATACAGAAAATGAAGATAGAATAAGCTAGAAATTGTTTTCAAAAATGACGATAGTTAGTAACAACTACAAATAGATATTTTGTCACTACTCATTATTTACAAATATATAGTTAGAAAATTCAGATAATTTTATGCCAATGAATATCATGGAAAATCATACCATCAGTTCATATTTTTATTCACTTTATATTTGCTGTTTTCTTATTTTCCTTACTGATCCTTTCCATGTCACCCTCTTTCTTTTATAAGCTTCATTTTCTAAAGGAGAGAAAGGGAAAGATTTCTTTATAATATTTAATCCTTTGTGCATCTTAAAAAATTTTGTATAATAAATAACTAAAATAAAGAGAGACAATATAAGAAGTTTATAGACAGTTGTTTTTGATGAATTAGGTGAGAGATGTGAATTTAGTCACCTTCCTTTATTGTAATTTCAACTGGTTCTATGACTCTCTAAAAGTCACTTTTACTATTTTTCTTTTATTTTTTCTCCCAGGTCATAGGATTAGTGTCAATCACCCACTTTGGCAAGAGCTTCACCTTCATAATGAAATAGAATATAGTATGTTACAAATATTTTTACTTAACGGACACTACCGGGGCATGTAAATGAGTTCCTTTAAACATTTAGGGAGCACCTAGCTGGGCTAAGATTATAGTTATGAGTAAGTCCTAGTTCCTGTTCCCCAGTAATAGAAGATTTTAAATGGGCAAGAAACTAAATGTTAACTCTTGGTAGAGGTATTACCAAAGCCCAAGGAAGTAATAAGCCAACAGTTTACGGTGTCTTCAACATTATCACTCCTACAATATCTTCAACAATATTATTTTTTTGAGGAAAAGAAGAGTCATTCTAAGCTACAATTTAGAATGCTGAGTTCAGGGGTTATGAGGCATTCTGGAATACTGGCAGTTCTTTTATTTCCTCCAGTTAAAAATAAATATAGATGAAGGTGCTCTTCATTTTAACATTGTGTTTGCATCTGTGTGTATGGCACATTAATTCAGTCTTTTAATTTTTGTCATGTAGGAATACCAGATACTCCCTTCAGTAAGGACAGAAATGGTCATGTGAAGCGACCCATGAATGCATTTATGGTTTGGGCAAGGATTCACCGGCCAGCACTAGCTAAAGCTAACCCAGCAGCCAACAATGCAGAAATCAGTGTCCAGCTCGGGTTAGAGTGGAACAAACTTAGTGAAGAACAAAAGAAACCCTATTACGATGAAGCACAAAAGATTAAAGAAAAGCACAGAGAGGAATTTCCTGGTAATCAAATGAAACTTCTTTCTAATTTCTTTTAAATTAATTTAGGTAAAGATTAGACAAAAATGCATATTTTTTCTAATCTGATATGTAAAATAAAAAGAATAAAGGCTAATAGTATAGTAATGATGGAATTGACACAGGGCATACATTCTCTTAAATAGAAGCAAGTAGAAGAATATCTGGTCTCATATTTTGCCAACTAATAACAAACCGGGGGACATAATTTTGCTGTTTTTTTTTTTAAGATTTTATTTATCTACCTGACAGAGATCACAAGTAGGCAGAGAGGCAGGTGGGCGGGTGGGGGGGAAGCAGGCTCCCTGCTGAGCAGAGAGCCCGATGTGGGGCTCGATCTCAGGACCCTGGGATCATGACCTGAGCCGAAGGCAGAGGCTTTAACCCACTGAGCCACCCAGGCACCCATTTTACTGTGGTTTTGATTAAATATACAGATATGAATTTAATGAAGTTAAACTCCAGAATGTAAGTCTACAATTTTGCAAATATACTAGAAAATGAAGAGTTAAAATCATAGCAGCAGAAACAAATACGCATCATACACTTAAAGACAATGAGAATGCAGGGATTGGCACCATGCTCCATTTTGATGTTATATGGTTATCAGAACACAGTTATGTCTTCTAATTGCCAAATTTATCCTCATCATGATGTAGTTTGAAACAATTTCTGATTTACTCCCCAGCCATGAGGGCATTTCGATTAAGCTTGGGTAAAGGCAAAGTGTATGGCCAACATGATCATGCATGATGAGAAAATAATTATTTTTTTCTAAAATATGAGAAGAAAGGTTTTGGGTGTCAGAGTCAACAGTTACAGAGAACCAGTTATTCTGGTTATACAATGGCTGCAAACTGTTAAACTCCACTCTTCTGACTTTGGAAGGAAATTGGGTTGTTTGTGGACTTGAGACTGCCAAGTTTAGGAGAGTGACTCTTCCTAAGCTAGGTATAAAAATAGTGAATGGTCATTAATGACCATTCCATTGTAAGATATAGACAATTATATCTCATAGAAAGAGAGGGAACAGGAGGAAATGAATATCTTACAGGGGCATTATTTTATAGGTAAAGGAAAAGCTCTGGGATTCAAACTCAGTGTCTTTGATGTCGATTTTACTGTGGATTCAATATGTGTCTTTGGATATAAAACATTTGATCTCACTCTTCCTTTGAATTATGGGTTACAATATTGACCACTAGTTGGGAACTATATAGACATTAAAATACACAGAAATTACATAATAAAGTTGGAAAAGACATTTTACTTTAGACAATAATTTTTTTAAGAAGTTTTTTTTTTTTTGTGAAAAGAACTATTTAAAGGCTAAATAGGGTCCTTATGTTCCAATTAAAAATTGCTTATCTTCTTCTATAGGTTGGGTTTATCAACCTCGTCCAGGGAAGCGAAAACGCTTCCCTCTAAGTGTTTCCAATGTATTTTCTGGTACCACACAGAATATCATCTCTACAAATCCTACAACAATATATCCTTATCGCTCACCTACCTACTCTGTGGTAATTCCCAGCCTACAGAATACCATCACTCATCCAGTTGGTGAGTTTATTATAGATTATGAATTTTTTTTAAAGATTTTATTTATTTGACAGACAGAGATCACAAGTAGGCAGAGAGGCAGGCAGAGAGAGAGGAAGGGAAGCAGGCTCCCCGCTGAGCAGAGAGCCTGATGTAGGGCTCGATCCCAGGACCTGGGATCATGACACGAGCCGAAGGCAGAGGCTTCAAACTACTGAGCCACCCAGGCGTCCCAGTAGATTATGAATTTTTAAAGATTTTTTTTTAATTTATTTATTTGTCAGAGAGAGAGAGGGAGAGAGAGCAAGCACAGGCAGACAGAATGGCAGGCAGAGGCAGAGGGAGAAGCAGGCTCCCTGATGAGCAAGGAGCCCGATGTGGGACTCGATCCCAGGACGCCGGGATCATGACCCGAGCCGAAGGCAGCTGCTTAACCAACTGAGCCACCCAGGCGTCCCAGATTATGAATTTTTAATAGTTGTGTGAAAATTTTACCTTAAGTTGAAATTTCGTTTCTGTTAACTTAAGAATTTTTAGAACAATAGTATTAAGAGAAAAAATCAAGAGGAAAGTAAAAACATGAAATTGGAGAAAGAAAAATTTCAGTAGATATGAAAGCATTTGGGTTTGCCAGAGTAGCAAATGTTCTGTGTGTAAAACCTCAGACTATTTAACTAAATTGGATAAGCCCATAGATTAGGCAGATAATGCAGGAAATGATGAGGTAATTCAAAAGGAAATAGGAGTATCTTTTTACTATTAGCATAAAAGAATGCCTTGCTAATGGGGTACAGAGCATCCTGTTCTGGAATTTAGCAATGATGACTGATCTGTTAAGACCATTCTCTTGCTGCTCTAGACAAGCAGTGGAAGTAATCTATTTTCTACCAAATATTTGGTTCTCTATATTGTCTTTACCTAAATTTCTCCTCTATTATCAGTTCTTTATAACATTCCTGTCTGTTCCTTTTAATAACTTAAAGTTGAAAAACTAGTATCTAACACCTTGTTGTAGGGCTGTCCCATCATGGGTTTGTTCTTCCAGAATCTATCTTAACCATCTCTTAGGCAGAGCTTTATACATTCACTACTTACTATTACTTGGCCTAAAACTACTGCTCTTTCCAGTTTCCACCTGCTCAGATCCTTTTGGTAATAAAGCCACCCCTATGTGCTGAGAGGTTTAGATATCTTAAAAATTGACTTCTTAGAATATTACACATTTTCAATGTTTTTTTCTCTGTGTATCATTATAGCAATTGACAGCAACAAAGCCACAGTCAAGATGTCTAGTCTCAAGAGGAAGATGCAGAAAGCTCATTCTATTGCCTTATTCTCTTCCAGCACAGTCAAGCACTTCCATACTTCACTATTTGGCAGTATCTCCTTTAATTCTGTATTTCAACCTAGGCTTAATTATGCTTTTCGTAACTTACTTTGTTTTGTCTGCTACGTTATTTATGATTTCTACTTTCGTAATCTGTATGTTTTCTCTTTATTCCTTTTTCTAAGACCTCTCTTTTATCCGCTTCTATCCAGAGTTAAATGCCTTATGAGACCATTTGTATTTACTTCAGCTAATATTTTCTCAGTTCTGACTTGGAGTTTCTCTACAGATCTTAGGTGGCATTCACCTAAGATCTACTTCTATTAATTTTGTCAATCTGGATTAGAACACTCTGTGAACTTGCCATTATACCACAGTAGTGTATATATTCTTAACATATCTGCTATGAAAATGAATTGGCTTCAGACATCTTACAGTCTTTTGTGTCAGAAGGGGTTTATTGAGTCTTTCTGTTCTTCTCTCTGTTCTTCTTTCAGTTGCCTTTTATACTGTAATCACTATTCCATTGATTCCACTGGGTTTCTTCTTTCTGTGATAGAGTCACTTAGCATTGACTTTGAGGTCCCTCAGATGTGACTCCTTCAATTTTCCTTTGGACTGCCTAATTTTTATTTGCACGTACACACTTGGACTTCTTATTTTATACATTTGGACAAGCTTTTCATCTTTAAAAGATGTCTTTCCTTTTTGATGGGTTCTCTCTGATTTGCTCAGTTAACCATTAACAACTTTCTGATTTATTTGAGGCACAATTTTTCCTTCTGGGTTTTTAGCATTATCGTATAAAATAGCCTTCATTTTTTAATGAACTCTTAATTTTAGTTATCCCTATTAGCTTTATTTCCCCCTAGCTGACATCTGTATTTCCAAAAATCTAATAACCCCAGGGTGGACTTTTTTTGTTTTTTCTTGTTGTTGTTAAGATCTTAATATAAGTATGTCATGATCACTACTGCCTGTATATTTCATATACAGAATTCATGTACTTTGTATTAGTCTTTATCCATTATTTGGTTCTCAATCAAGGTTATCTCATTTTACTGTGTATTCTACTAAACCTATTTGTTCTAATAAGCAGTTATGTGTTATGTACTATAATACATAATAAGATGCATGCATCTTAGTATATTTTTATCTCGTTAAGTTAATCTATTTGAAATCTAGCAATGTAATTTGGTATTCTCCCTTGTTTTGGTGAATATTTCCATCTCAGATGTTTTCTCAGTCTGTAGTATATTCTACTGTTATATTTGCATGCCTACCTACCTATCTCCCATTACATAATGTTTATTAAGTACTAAATATAGGTCAAACTCTGTGTTTGAGATAGAATACAAAGGTATCTTGGTAGTCTCCTATTGAAGAGCTTATAGGGTAGTTGTAGAAAGAATAGATAACAATACAAGTAATTTTACTATTTCTTTGATGGCATCTATAGCACCTTATCTGTTATTATTTCTATGACCAATGCATTGTGTCCACTGTGTCTTTCATATTTAATGCCATATCCCAAGCTCTTCTATTTCTCATTTCCAAAAATGATTACAGCATGATAATCCAGAATTCTTTTTAGATATCTTTCTTTTATCAAATGTCTTTGATGCTGGTTATGCCAGCATTCCCATTTTATATTAAATATCAAATTTGTTTATTTTAAAGTCTTCTAGAACTCTGGTGGAAGCTATATTTATTTTAGGCTGGCTTTTAAATGTCACTTTATACATATATGAATTTTCTGGTGAATTATTCTCTACATTTTATTTCTAAAGCCCAAAATTGGTTTGCCTTATTATATTGTCTGCTGACATCTTTCACTCTTCTGAATTTATACATTTTCTCTAAATTTTTAATTCAAAAAGTTTACTACTATTTTAGTTGTTTGGTAGTAGATATATGGTGCCTTTTCAGTTATTTAACTGAAACAAACCAAAAAACCTCCATTATTCTGATACAGTTATAATCCAAAAAAAATCTGGCCTTCTCTTTGCCTTAAGATCCATTCCAGCAAAGTATCATGTCCATGAGAAACACAAATCTGGCTCAAAAATTCTTTGAAAAGTGATGTAGTTCTTTATTGTAGGTTTTCTTGATGGGGGCAGGGAAGGAAGAATCACATGGTTCAACATACTGTAAGTCATCTTGGGGCTCCTCGTTACCATTGTCTCTTTACAAAGTCCCACTTTTTTTTTTTTTTAAATCAGTTCCGTGTTTATCCCAATTCTTCATTTCCCATCTCTATCTCTGTGTCTCTGCCTGTTACTCCATTTTTCTCCCCTCTCCTTCTCTCTCTGCCTCTTTTTCTCATTGTTCAGCCACATGCTGGTCCTTCTCTCCATACTACCTCTATATAACTTTTTCTTGTAGAGAAATTTGGTCTGTTCTCAGTTTCTGCCATTATTCATTCCTTCACTATTTATCCCAGTCACACAACAAAAGCCTCAGTGCACCCTCTGTCCAGTCAGTACAGGCAGTGGATTCTTTCCCTTTTGGAGAGATGGTGGGGGAGTATCAAAAATTAATAACTTCTTTTGTTCCTATCATATTATATCATAGATCTAGAATTCTGCTCTTTATCTCATGTAATGATTAGATAATGCTAGCTGCTTTATAAGCACCTAAACATAATGGTTTAAAGAGAATTATGGTTTATTTTTATCCATTTAAAGTCTAAAATAGGTATTTCTAGTCAGTGTACAGATGTCTTTGAAGGAGTGACTCCTGGGCACAAACTACTTCTATGCTGTGGCACTGCCATCTTTAATATGTGGCATCCAAGGCCACTGGACTAGTGTGCATGAATCTACAGAACAGGAAAGAGCATGGAAGATGATGCCTGAAAGGTTTTCAGGGGCCAGGCTCAGAAGTGGTGCACATCTCTTCTACCATCCATTAGGTAGCTCTTGGCCACATGGCAACTCCTTTGACTGCAAGGGAGGCTGGGAAAGGTAATTTAACTATGTGCTAGAAGAAGAGAAAACGGATGACTGGCTAGTCTTTTCAATCCCTTATCTAAAGTTTGATACATTAGAGCTCTGCCCTTCCCACAAGTCTTCTCTCTTCACTGACAGTTTATGGAGATGACTGGATGTTGCAGACTTTAACTTCCTGCTTAGCAACCAGAATTTCAACATTTAGGACATCTTCCTTATACTTCTATATAACTCTCTATGCATCTATTTTATTTTTAACCTCAGACCAAAACAGTGCCTGACATATGTTGGTTACTTGGTGAATATTGAGTTAAAGGATGCATGATTTATCATCTCATGCCTCGTACTGCTTTTTTATAGAAATATCTTTGGTAAAAAAGAACATTTCATGTCAGCTAAAAAATGAGTTACTTCTTTCTTCAGTAACTAAAATAATACCAGTTGGTCTATATAACTTTACTTTGCCTAGGAAGATCATACTTCTTTACTGAGGACTAAGAGCTTCTTGTACTAGCTATAGGGTGGAGAAACCTGGGTCAGAGGTCTAGCTTTTAGGAGCAGATGTCTTGAGTACAGTGATAATTCAATTACAAGTCATTCTGGCTTCATTGTTGTTTAGATAAGGGAGTTCTCCTTATATCAGATCGATGGTAGAAGTGCTATCAGGTATAGATTTATTTGTTAGGGTTTCTTTTCCCCCATCTAGTTATAGCTTTCTTAACTATTATTAGCCAAGTTCCATGCCAAAACCTGGGATGCAGGTATGAATGAAAGTGCTCCTGCTCTCAAGCTTCCGGTTTTGTGATTGTGGGTAGGGGTGGCAGAGAAGCAAGTAACGGAGATTTATAATATTTTGTGATAAGTTATAGACTTACATGTTCTAAGGGAACATGGAAGAGGGAAATTATTTTATGCTTGATCAATCAGGAAAGGTCTAAGGCCTGTGCCTCACAGGGGTCGGGGGGCACATAGCCTTAACAACTATGAGTCAGGACAGCGTAACTCACACCCTGACCCTGTGTTGTCTGTGCTTGACTGGGTCAGGGGCCATTTTTGAAACAGATAGATAGATCCCTTAATTCCCTACTTGCAGGTTTAAGAGGAGCATTATATTCCTTTTCTGGAGAGAAAGAAGGAAGGAAAGGCCTTCCCTGGGCAACACTAAGAAAAGATCTACATTTCTTTCAGTCTCTTGCAGAGACATATTTCTAATCATAGAGTCTGTTATTGGACTGCACTGGAGATCTAACTGCACTGGAATAAACCAGATCATGACTCTATTGCTGTGGCTTCCCTCTATATTTCTTTGGAAAAGTTTAATTAAGTTTAGGCTAAATGTGCTATTTGAATAACTTGGTAACTCAATTAGTAGTCCTCTCTTGTTCAAAAACATGATTGTTTCACCTACCTATAAAATTCTGCCATATTTGTTATGCCTTGCTGCAAAATACTGTTTTCATATCTGTCACAAATTGTTGACCTATGGCAAGTCCTCTTCTCACCTGGGAATTTCCTTTTGTAATAGCATTGACATTGAATGCAATGAAGCAAAATAATTTTACTGATTGTTTATTTTTTCAATTAAAAAATTAAATGTCATTCTAATGTCAATTTAATATAGGGAAGTATATGAAATAGTAGAAAAATGACCCATATACTACCCTGAAATCTCAATATTCAAAGTGAGGTTAATATATTTACACAATAGAAAATTCAAACAGTACCAATAGATATATAATAAAAGTCTAGCTGCCCGTTGTCCTGTCCCTTCTCCCAGATGATTGTTCCTTAGAAGTAACCACTGTCAGTAGTTTCATATTACTTTTTTAAAGAAACATTTATATATACACATTAGCATTTGTATGATTTCATCTTTCACGCAATCACTCAACTTTAGTCATTTACTTATCTATTCAGAAATATTTGTTGAAGGCCATACAGACTTTTGAGCCCTGGATATACAGCAGGGAGCAAAACAGAACAGGTCTCTCCTCTCATGGCACTTAGAATCTAGATGGGAAAGAGAGACAAAAAAATATAAAATACGTAAACAGAATTATTTCAATTTGTTCAAATTCTGTAAAGGAAATAGAGTGGTGTGATGTGGTAATGTTATTAGGTGAGATGGTTAGTGAGGACTTCTGGTTGTACAGTTTATTAAATTCTGGATAAAGAAAAACATGGAGCAACTCAATTAATGTCAGACCTATGCTGTTTTTATTTCTGAAGGTGATGCCCCACCTGCCATCCAACTACCCACACCTGCAGTCCAGCGCCCAAGCCCCATCTCACTTTTCCAGCCCAGCGTCTCCAGTACTGCCCAGGTGGGCATCCAGGCTCCAAGTCTGCCCCTCCGTCCAGCACTCCCGCCCCAGCGCTTTGCTGGGCCCTCCCAAACAGACACTCATCAGCTGCACTCCGGAGCCAGTCGCTCCATGAAGAGACCTACTCCTGTCTCTCTGGAGAACACCAACAGGATTCCAACTAGTGCAAGTACTGCCCATGCCAGATTTGCGACCTCAACCATCCAACCTCCCAAGGAGTATCCCAGCATTTCCACTTGTCCCAGAAGTGCTCCAATCCCCCAGGCTCCTCCTATTCCACACTCACATGTCTACCAAGCTCCTCCCCTTGGCCATCCAGCCACGTTGTTTGGGACACCACCACGATTTTCTTTTCATCACCCTTACTTTCTACCTGGACCTCACTACTTCCCATCAAGGTAAATGAACATTTTTTTTCTTTCACCTGAAGACACATACAGATAATGAATTTTTACCTCTGAAGGTACCCCTCATTTAGAAAGGGACTCCCTCAATTCTGGTTGGAATCTGATTTAGATTAGAGGCTGAACAGGGGCCAAGCAGTTAACATAAATACACGAAGGAGGCTAGATGAGGACTAGGAGGCCAAAGAGAGTTCATGCCCCATCTAATGGGGTAACTGCTACTCAGCTGTAGCTGATGGTCACCACAAGGTAATACAGGCTCCAATGTTGTCAGATCTGATTTTTTTGGAAGAATCAGTTATAAGGGTCCTTAAGATCATTTACTTACTCTCCCCATACCCTATTCATAGAGTTGTGCCTCTCAGACTTACTTTTTGTGTATCATTCCTAGGTGATCTTGTTACAAAGAAGATTCTGAGTCAGTAGGTCTGGGGTAGAGCAGTATCCTATACCAGGGTATAGTAGGCTTGATATTCTGCATCTCTAACAAGTTCTCAAGTGAAGCCAGTTCTGTTGGTTTGTAGACCAAACTTTGAATAGCAACACTATAGAGGAAAGTGCTTGGTCTGGGAGGTTTAATGACTTGTTCAAAGTTACACAGTGGTCTTTTTAACCCCAAAAATTCCCATATAAATTATCAGCGAAAGAATTGATTTTTATAGGAAAGCATCTAGGGAAAACAAATTTATAATTTTTCATTTTGGAGTGATAGAATTTAGCTTCCTAGCAAATACTCTAATATAGTAAAAGTTCTACTTTTCAATTGTTAAGTGCATAAGTAGATAGTTACTACTGAGATTAGAGTGTTACATATTCAGTACCAATCTTCTATTGTTACTTATTTAGGAAAGTAAAATTACTTCCCACTTAGGCATACCAATAGCTCAAAGAACTTTTCAGGTATATATTATGTTACTCCAATTCATAATAAGATTGCTTGTTTTCAAGGCCTTACCTCAGCTTGCCACAACTGTTCCCCGTTTTATGGTTTAGTGGTGGTCGAGGGGTCGGTGACTCATGTTCTGGCACAACTTTTTGCTGTTAGAGGAAGCAATATAGACCTTTTTTCTCAAAGCATTATGGTTGTGTATTTTGACTTATTTGGTGGCTTCCTGAAGAATTGGTTCAAGGGCTTGTCTTTGTTTCATGCACCTCAAAATACTCTCAGGGTTTGAGTTGTCTTTCAAGTGGTGTTTGTGAAAAATATTCAAAGGCATACGCTACTTCAGCTTTCTGGGGGTAAGGGGCAACAGTTGGGGCAAGCAGGAGGCACACTGAAAATCCTAGAAGAGGCTGGGAAAGGAGGTACATGGGGAGTAAGAGCTTTGAAAAGCTCCCATGTATACTGAGAAATCCAGAATGGCACACACACATCCAGGGCTAGACACATATTCAACAAGCACCTGAGAAGACTGTAAGCTTTCACCTCTGATCTTTAGGCTCTGTGTAAGTAGAAAATTGAGTCTAAGAAAGAACTGTAAACAGCCTGGACAAGCACTGAAGGAGTACCCCAACTCGGAAACAATCTGCATAGACTGGGAGAGTGTTTTTTGCTCTGTTTTGCTTTGTCTGGCTCTACATGTTTAAGGAAAGCTGCCAAATCACTAAGTTAATGGAACAGAGACTTAAATAATCACAAAAGACAGAGAATGAAGTCTTTACAAAAATAGTCTAGGGGCGCCTGGGTGGCTCAGTGGGTTAAGCCACTGCCTTCGGCTCAGGTCATGATCTCAGGGTCCTGGGATCGAGCCCCGCATCGGGCTCTCTGCTCAGCAGGGAGCCTGCTTCCTCCTCTCTCTCTGCCTGCCTCTCTGCCTGCTTGTGATCTCTGTCTGTCGGATAAATAAATAAAATCTTTAAAAAAAAAATAGTCTAGAAAAGTCACCAATGAAACACGTAAGTACAACTCAAAAGAAACAACAGCATCATACCCTGGGGAGGGGCAGAAATCTGATTTTTAGAAATACTGTATTATAATACTAAAAACGTCCAGTTTTCAACAAAAATTTCCTATACATGTAAGGAAACAAGAAGGTATGGTATCTACAAGGAAAAAATTAACAGAAACTATCCCCGAGGAAGCCCAGACATTGGATTTACTAGACAAAGACTTTAAATCAACTGTCTTGAGCTAAAGGGAAATAAAAGAAACTATGGACAGAGAACTAGATGAAACAAGGAAAACAGAGTACCACCAAATAGAGAAAAAAATCAATAAAAATACAGAAATTATAAAAAGGAACCAAATAGAAATCTTGGATCTTAAAATTACAGTAACTGAAACAAAAAATCACTATGGAGACCCAGCAGCATGTTTGAGCAGACAGAAGAATTAGTGAATATAAAGTGACTAGAATTAGTGAATATAAAGTGAAAGAATTAGTGAATGTAAAGAATTAGTGAATTTAAAGAATTAGTGAATATAAAGATCAATATAAAAATATAATTAGTGAATATAAAGGTAGGTCAATTGCAATCATCCAATCTAAGAGGCAGAATTAAAAATAGTTAAGAGTAAACAGAATCTAAGGGACCTGTGGGACACCATCAGATCTACCAACATAATCATCAGAGTTCCTGGAGAAAAGGTGAGAAAGTAAAGGGCAGAAAGAATATTTAAAGAGATAGTGGCCAAAAATGATCCAAATTTGAAGAAAGATGTGAATCCAAGAAGTTCAATGACCACTAACTAGGATAAATACAGAGAGATCCACACTGAGATACATTATAATCAAACTATTAAATATCAACAGTGAAGAAAGACTCTTGAGTGCAGCTAGAAGAAAATGACTTATCTTGTACAGGAGATTCTCAATAAAGCTAACAGCCAATTTCACATCAGAAACCATGGAGGACAGAAGGCAGTGGGATACAAAGTGCTGAAAGAAAAAAGCCATCAACCAAGAATTCTATAATTGACAAAGTATCCTTCAAAAATAAAGGAGAAATAAAAGCCTGCCAGATAACAAAAGTTGAGGAATTTCAGAACTAGTAGACATGTCCTACAAGAAATGCTGAAGGGACTACTCCAGGCTGAAATGAAAAGACACTAGACAGTAACTCAAAGCCAAACAAAGAAATAAAGAACAGTGGTAAAAGTTACTATATAGGTAGTTATAAAACCCAGTGTTACTGCATTTTTGGTTAGTAACTTCTCTTTTTTTTCTGTATTATTTAAAACGTAAATGCATAAGCAATTATTATAAATCTATGTCAATGGATAAATAAAGTATATATATATATAATTTATGACAATATAAAGTGGGAGTGGTGTTTTATACAGAGTTTTCATATGCCAATGAAAGTAAATATCAGTTTAAATTAGATTGTTATACATTTAGGATTTTAATTGTAATCTCCAAGGCAACCATTTAAGAAAATAACTAGAAATATGCAAAAAGAAAACAAGGGAACACAGTAGCCCTCTAGAAAAATCCATTAAGTATAGAAGAAGACCTTAATGGAAAAACTGAGGAAAAACAAAACAATGAAATATATAAAGCAAAATAGCAAAATGGCAAAATAAGTTCTTCCTTACTGGTAATCAATTTAAATATAAGTGGATTAAACTCTCTAATTAAAAGCAGAAATTGGAAGAATGTATTAAAAATAGTATCAAAATATATTCTATCTGCAAAAGACTCACTTTAAATCCAAAGACACAAATAGGTTGAAAGGGGAAAAAACAAAAGAAGATATTCCATGCAAATAGTAACCAAAATGAGATGGGCTTCTATAATAATATTAGACAAAATAGATTTTATGTCAAAAATTGTTACAGTAGACAAAGAAGGACATTACATATTGATAAAAAGTTAATACATTAAAAAGATACAGTGAGGGACGCCTGGGTGGCTCAGTTGGTTGGACGGCTGCCTTCGGCTCAGGTCATGATCCCAGCATCCTGGGATCGAGTCCCACATCGGGCTCCTTGCTCGGCAGGGAACCTGCTTCTCCCTCTGCCTCTGCCTGCTTCTCGGCCTACTTGTGATCTCTCTCTCTCTCTCTGACAAATAAATAAAATCTTTTAAAAACAAAACAAAACAAAACAAAAGATACAGTGATTATAACCATATACATATGCAACAAAGGTCCCCAAAACATATGAAGCCAAAATTGGCAGAATTAAGGGAGAAATAGATGAACTTAACAATGACAGTTGATGTCTTAAATATTTTTTTGAGATATAACTGATATATACCATTAGTTTCATGTGTACAACATGCATTTTTTTTTTGCTTGTTATGAGAACTTTTAAGATTTAGTCTCTCAGCAACTTTCAAATATACAACACCATATTATTAACTATCGTCACAGTGCTGTACATTATGTCTCCAGGACTTATATATCTTATAACTGGAAGTTTGTAACTTTAGACCACCTTCACCCTTTTTTGCCCATTTCCTCCCCCATACCCCCTCTAGCAACCACCAATCTGTTCTCTATGAATTCATGTTTTTTTAATTTCCATGTATAAGTGAGATCATACCATACCTGTCTTTCTGTGACTTATTTTATAATGTCCTCAAGATTCATCCATATTACTACAGGATTTCTTCCCTCTTATACAGCTGAATAATATTCAATTGTATATATGGAATTTCTTCTGTACATGTACATGGGGGTACAGTTATTCTTTCAAGTTAGTGTCTTCATTTCCTTCAAATAAATACCCAGAAGTGGAATTGCTGGATCATAAGACAGTTCTATTTTTAATTTTTTGAGGAATGTTCGTATTATTTCTCATAGTGGCTATACCAATTTACTTTACCAGTAGTGCACAAGGGTTCCCTTTTCTCCACATCCTCACCAACACTTGTTAGTCCTTTTCTTTTTTATAAAACCGTTTTAACAGGTGTAAGGTAATGTCTCATTGTGTTTCTTTATGTGCATTTCCCCGATGATTAGTGATGTTGGGGTACCTTATCATGTACCTGTTGGCCATCTGTATGTCTTCTTTGGAAAAATGTCTATTTAGATCCTGTGCCTATTTCTTTTTTTTTTTTTTTTTTTGAGGTATGTTGGTATTGGTTTTTTTTTTTTCATCTTTATTTTTTTATTTTTTATTTTCTTATAAGCATATAATGTATTTTTATCCCCAGGGGTACAGGTCTGTGAATCGCCAGGTTTACACACTTCACAGCACTCACCATAGCACATACTCTCCCCAATATGTGCCTATTTTTTAATTGGATTGTTGTTTTGTTGCTATTGACTTGTATGAGTTCTTTATAGATTTTGGATATTAAGGCCTTATCAGATATAGGAAATATTTTCTCCTATTTTGTAGCTTACTGTTTCATTTTGTTACTGGTTTCCTTTGCTGTGGAGAAGCTTTTTATTTTGATGTGGTCCCACTTGTTTATTTCTGTTTTTATTGCCTTATGATGTCAAGCCCAAAACATCATCAGCAAGACCAATGTCAAGGAGCTTACTGCCTATGTTTTCTTTTAGGAATTTTACGATATGGGGTCTTATGTTCAAGTCTTTAATCTTTAATTTTTGGGGTGATTTTTATGTATGGCATAAAATAGGGGTTTCATTATTTCCATGTGACTGTTCAGTTTTCTTAACATCATTTATTGAAGAGACTATCCTTTCCTGATTGTATATTCTTGACTCCTTTGTAAATTAATTGACCATGTATGTGTGAGTTTATTTCTGGCCTCTCTATTCTTTTCCATTTATCTGTGTCTGGTTTTATGCAAATACCATATTGTTTTATTATAGCTTTATAATATAGTTTGAAATCAGGGAGTATAATGCCCCTAGCTTTGTTCTTTCTCAAGATTGCTTTGACTTTGGGGTCTTTTGTGGTTCCATACAAATTTTAGGATTGTTTGTTCTATTTCTGTGAAAAATTCCACTGGAATTTTGATAGGGGTTGCATTGAATCTATAGATTCCTTTGGGTAGTATAGACATTTTAGCAATACTTCTTTTGATCCATGAGCACAGAATATCTTTCCGTTTATTTATGTTTTCTTCAGTTTCTTTCACCAACGTCTTATCATTTTCAGTGTACAAGTCTTTCACCTTTCTGGTTAAATTTATTTTTAGGTATTTTATTCTTCTTGCAGCAGTTGTAATGGGATTGTTTTCTTAATTCCTTTTTATAATAGCTTGTTTTTAGTGTATAGAAATGCAGATGATTTTTGTTTATTCATTTTGTATCCTCAAACTTTACTGAATTTGTTGATTAGTTCTAACTTTTTTTTCAATGGAATCTTTAGGGTTTTCTAAGTATAATATGTCAGTGCAAATAGAGACAGTTTTACTTCTTCTTTTCCAGTTTGGGTGCCTTTTATTTCTTTTTATTGCCTGATATCTCTGGCTTGGAGTTCCAATATTATGTTGAATAGAAGTGGCAAGTGTGAGCATCCTTGTCTTACTCTCTTCTTTTTTTAAGATCTTATTTATTCATAGAGAGAGCGTAAAAAGGGGAGGGCAGAAGGAGAGGTAGAGAAAGAATCTTAAGAAGGCTCCTTGCTCAGCATGGAGTCTGATGCAGGGCTCAATCCCACGACCCTGAGATCATGACCTGAGCCTGGAATCAAGAGTTGGTTGCTTAACCGACTGAGTCACCCAGCACCCCTCCTAAACTTAATCTTAGAGAAAAAGCTTTCAGCTTTTCACCATTGAATATGATGTTAGCTATGAATACTTTAAATAATGGATAGATCATTCCTCCAAAATGAATGAAGATTATAAGGAAATAGAACACTATACAATACTGGAAAGAACAACTACATAACAGGCATATATAATGTTTCACCCAATGTTCGAATATAGATTCTTCATAATGGCACACAATTGCACATAGGATAGACCATATGTTAGATCACAAAGCAAGTCTCAAAAGTACTTAGAAAGATTTAAATAATACAAAGTTTCTTCTCCAACCATGATAGAGTAACAGAAAAATTATAGCTGCAATGACCTACATTCAAAAAGATCTCAAATCAACAAGAACGTTACAACCTAACTAGAGCAAACAAAACCTTCTCTTCTAAAAGAAGAGCAAACAAAACCTAAAGCTTGCAGAAGGAAAGGAATGATTAGAGAAAAGTAAAGAAGAGAAAAAAGAGAGCTTAATGAAATAAAAGAAAATCAACAAAAGTTAGCTTTTTAAAAAGATCAATTGAATTGGTGAAACTTTAGCTAGACTGACTAAGAAAAAAAGAGAAGACATAAATTACTAAAATGAGATATGAAATTGGGTACATTGCTACCAACTTTAAAGAAATAAAAATGACTATAGGAGAATACAGTGAATAATTGTACACCAACCAGTTAGATACCTAAAGTAGACAAATAAGTGAATTATCAAAACCAACTCAAGAAGAAAACGCAAATCTGAACAGACCTATATTAAGAGGTTGAATCAGTTATGAGGAATTTGAGAAACAAGACACAGGATTATAGGGGAAGGGAGGGAAAAAAGGAAACAAGATGAAACCAGAGAGGGAGATAAACTGTAAGAGACTCTTAATCTCAGGAAACAAACCGAGGTTTGCTGGAGGGGGGTGGGGAGGGATGGGGTGGCTGGGTAATGGACACTGGGGAGGGTATGTGCTATAGTGAGTACTGTGAATTGTGTAAGACTGATGAATCACCAACTTGTACCCCTGAAACAAATAATACTTTATATGTTAATTTTTAAAAAAGAGATTGAATCGGTAATCAAAAACCTCCCAGCAAAGAAAAACCCTAGGCTAGATAGCTTCATTGGTCAATTCTACCAAACATTTAAAGAGGAATTGACACCAATTCTCAAATTCTTCCAAAAAATATGAAGGGACACTTCTAGGACCAACATTACTCTGCTACCAAAGCCAGACAAAGACATCACATATTACAGACTAATATATCTTGTGAATATAGTTGTAAAATATGCTCAATAAAATACTAGCAAACTGAGTCCAGCAGGATATTAAGAGGATGATATACCAAGACCAAGTGAGATTTACCCTAGCAATGTATGTAACATCTGAAAATCAGTGTAATACACCTTATAAATAGAATGAAGAACAAAACCACCTGATTATCTCAATTGATGCAGAAAAAAAAAGCATTTGATAAAATCCAACATCTTTTTTATTTTAAAAAACAATTCCTGATTTCAAAACTGAATCGTCAGACTAGGAAGAGAAGAGAACTTCCTCAACATGAAAAGAACTTCCTCAACATTGAACAAAACCCAAGGTTAATATCATCTTCATTGATGATGGACCAAAAGCTGTCCTCCTGAGACTGGGAACCAGAAAAGGATGTTTGCTTTCACAATTGCTATTCAACATCGTACTAAAAGTTCTAGCCAGAGAAATTAAGCAAGAAAAAAAAAAAAAAAGACACCGAGAAGGGAGTTGGGGGAAATTGGAGGGGGAGACGAACCATAAGAGACTGTGGACTCTGAAAAACAATCTGAGGGTTTTGGAGGGGCAGGGGATGGGAGGTTGGGTGAGCCTGGTGGTGGGTATTATGGAGAGCACGTATTGCATGGAACACTGGGTATGGTGCATAAACAATGAATTCTGGAACACTGAAAAGAAATTTTATAAAAATAAATAAAAATTTTTAAAAAAGACATCCAAAACAAAAGAAATAAAATTATCTCTTTTTACACATGATCCTATGTATGGAAAATCCTATATATATAAAGAAAATCCTAAAGAATCTGCAGAAGTTTATTAGAGCTAATGATAAGTTGCAGGGTATAAGATCAATATACATAAATCACTTGAATTTTCTATACACTAGCAATGTGCAATCCAAAAAGGAAATTAAGAAAACAATTCTATTTAAAGTAGCATCAAAACGACTAAAATACCTAGGAATAAATCTAATGAGGGAGAGGTACAAGACTTAAAAACTGAAAACTACAAATCATTACTGAAAGAAATTAAAGATCTAAATAAATGTGAAGTATTTATGTTCATGCTTAGAAGGCTTACTATTGTTAAGAAGACAGTACTTCCCGAAGTGACTTGCAGAATCAATACAATCCCTCTCAAAAATCCCAATGACTTATTTTTACAGAAATGGAAAAGCTGACCCTAAAGTTTATATGGAATTGTAAGTGACCCAGAATAGTTTTAAAACAATCTTGAGAAGGGGAAACAAATTTGGAGGACTCACAATTCCTGACTTCAAACTTACTATACAAAGCTACTATATCAAATAATGTGGTATCAAGAGAATGAAAGACAAGTCACAGACTGGGAGAAAATTTTTGCAAAAGATGTATCTGATTAAGGACTGTTACACAAAATGTGCAAAATATTTGAATTCTTAAAACTTAACAATAAGAAAACAGCCTATTAAAAATGGACAAAAAACCTGAACAGACACCTCACCAAAGAACATATACAGATGGCATTTAAGCACGTGAAAAGATGTATCACATTATGTATCTTTAGGAAATTACAAATTTAAATGGGATATCACTACAAATCTATCAGGATTGCCAAAATCCAAAATATGGACACACCAAACACTGAACACCAAATACTGGTCAGGATGTGGAGCAAAGGAAATTCTAATTTATTGCTAGTAGAAATGCGTAATGGTATAGCTACTTTGGAAGACAGTTTGGCAGTTCCTTATAAAGCTAAAAATACTCTTACCATATGACCCAGCAATCACACTCCTTGGTATTTACCAGAAAGAAAGAAAGAAAGAAAGAAAGAAAGAAAGAAAGAAAGAAAGAAAGAAAGGAAGGAAGGAAGGAAGGAAGGAAGGAAGGAAGGAAGGAAGGAAGGAAGGAAGGAAGAGAAAGAAAGAAAGGAAGAAAGAGAGGGAGAGAGAGGGAGGGAGGGAGGAAGGAAGGAAGAAAGAGGAAGGAAAAGAAAAGAAAGAAAAAGAAAATTGTGTTTACACAAATGTGTAAATCTGCACACAGATGCTTATAGCAGTTTTATTCATAGTTGCCAAAACAGAACAAATCAAGATGTGTTTCAGTAGGTGAATAGATAAACTATGGTATGTGTAAACAGCGGAATATAAACATGATAGCTCTTGCAACTTGATTTGATTCAGTTTCAGTTTTTTTTTTTTTGCTTTTATTCTCCCCCTTTCTCTTCATTTGTCTCTTCTCTCTCTCTCTCTTTTTTTGGCAATGATACCTCATGGGTGGTGCTGTGTAATTTGTAGTGTATCACATCAAGAGGTACATAACGTTTGTTTTATTCTAATAGTGATGTCAAGAATGATCTGTAGGTTCAGGTATTATCATGATAGGTAAGTGATGCTTCTCAATTCTTGGCTATACAGTAGCATCACTTGAAGAATTCAGAACAAATAAATTGGACTTTTTGTGTGTGTGGGACCTGGGCAGCAGAATTCTTTAAAAGTTTCTTTCTTTTTTTTTTTTTTTTCTTTAAAAGTTTCTTCAGGTGATTGTAATGGTCAGCTAAGGTTGAGAAATACCAGTGCAATGATTTTAGTGCCTATGGGGATTGTTGCCTAGAAACATGAGATTGCAAAATGGTGATTTTTTGATTCAGTATTCCTTCACTCATTAGCTAGAATGCTTTTTTGAAGAAAAACTTAACCCTCTTCAACTGGTTACTCAGAAATACAGAAGGGTAGGATAAATTCTTGATTTTTTCCCCTCATATCACTGAGTCTTGTTTTGGTGTTTAGGAACACCATCATGAACAAGTAAATTTCTGTATATTTGGTATGTTTTGATACATTGCAATCATTATTATATCTTTTGATGCTCAAATTATCCATTTATTTATTTTTGATTTGTCCAGTTGGCTACAAGTTATATCCTGTGTCTTTAATCTTTCATAGCTTTTTTGTTCTCTGGCACAATAAGTCCTAGGCTTATCTTGTACATTTTGTACACACCAGACCTGGAATCAGCCATTTTACCCAGAAATCCAGGTTCCTTTTACTGAAATCACAATGTAGGCAATAAGGATGCTCATTGCTACTGAATTTAAAAAAGTATCTAGGGATTTGCAGTGTAGAATATGAGAAAATATGTATTTTTTTTGAATGAGAAAAATACTTCCTGAGTGTATGTTGATATTTCCAAAGTAAATTTAATATTGTAGTTTCAAATGAGGTGCTTTGATCTTATGTGCTAGTATCTTTCCCCCTAAAAATCTTGTTTCCTAATGGTAATAACATATTTGCTTTATCCTACCAAACATAGTTTTTTTTCTGATGTGTGTTTATATGTATGTATATATATATATAGAGAGAGAATAACTTCAAAACAATTGTATCAGTAGTTTCAAAGCAGCACTATCACAAACAATAAAATTACCAATGCAGTGTAAGATTTGTTTGTGATTCTTTTCTCTTTAGGGTGTATCTTACCAGGAAGGTACAAGAAAAATACCAGATTTAAATTATCTTGATATAATGTTTGTGTAGTTAAGGCAACTACAACTTGTATAACTGGGGTTCATCTGTTTTCATTTGTTTTTAATTTTTAGGGATTACTTTTTAAATACTACATTTGTTTTAAAATTATGTAAAGTAATTATGTGGTTTCAAAGTCAAAACCATAAGGCAAAGTCCATTCTCAGAACTCTAGCTTCTTTGCCTATTTCTTCCCCACTTCTATCTTGCCTCTTACATGCCAGCATTTCAGTTAGTTTTTGTTCTATCTTTGCATTCTTTTTGAAAATCTATGTTATACACACATGTAAGTGTCTGAGTTTATGAATGTATTATTACCTGTAACTTCTTGTAAAACTAAATAATAATACATTAAAAGTGTTTTTCATTTCTAAAGTATGCATAGATATCCTCTCTCAGGTTCCTCCTGACAGATCTTTTAAGTTGGCAGAACAGATGATATTATCTCTGTTTTATATAAGGGGTCCAAGGCTCAGAAAAACTTAGTTTACTTAAGGTTACCAGGTTTTTAAGTGGCAGAGTAGATACCCATGTAGTGTGGCGCAGTAGTTAGGAGAACAAGTTCTAGAGTTAGCTTGCCTGATTCGGTTTCACTACTCGCTAATTATATGACTTTGAGCAAGTTACTCAATCTCTTTAAGGTTCTCTACTCCCAGCTGTAAAATGGAGATACAGTATCTGTCTCATATGGTTGTTCTAAAGTATAATTGAGATAACACATAAACTCCTTGGCTAATGCCTAGAGAATCTACTAAATGCTTATTGTTGGTTAACATGTTGGCTAATATTACCATTCTAATAATTCTAGTTGATGCTTTTCCCACTACACCACAGTGCTTCTGAACTTATTTTTCATCCATGCAAACTTCTAGGATTACTCTTATCTTAATTGATCTGTTTTCTGAATATAATGTGTTTTTAACATATCTATATGGCCATGTAATGTTTGAGTTTGCATTATAGACTTTAGCACATGTCTAGTATATACCTAGATTCTAGATCTTCTTTTAAAATTAAATTCTCCACCAAGTCTTATGTAATATCTTGCTTACATTGAGTCCTGAAAACAAATAGTGGGTAAATTGTTTCTAGCTGAAGTGAGTGCTTTATGGAGGGAGAGGTATCTGTGTAATTCTGTGGATGGAGGGCTGAGGGTAGAAGAGCTACAGAAGCAAAGTCATACTAGCTAAAAGGATAATGTGTTCAGGACACATGTGTTATATTAAAAATGCCTGAAGGAAGATGTGGCAGTAGGAAAGGAAACCTGAAACATTTTGGAACTTTAGCCTCATTATTGTGATATTTAACAAGGGTACCCAGCACTTGGGAGATTTGGGGGTGGGATACCAAACCACTCAAGATACCTCCATATTTTCAAAGTGTTTGAGATAATAGTCTAGTTTGTCAATTGTACTTATATTTTAAAGGGAAGAAAACAAAGTTGACCTTTTTTAAAAAATGTGGGCGCATGAAGTGAAACCCTCAACTTGGGGGTTTTGCTGAGTGTGGTTATAATGTTTATGTTATTCTGTCACTAGATGGAGTCCATGAGTCCAGGGAACTCTCGCTTGGACATTTGTATACCCCTTCCTATGATTCCCATTCTGCGCCTTTGAAAGAGAGAATTTTCTTAAAAAAAAAAAAAAAAAAATTAGGAAACAGATTGGGATGGCAGAATTTTTAGATTTGCCTTAAAAAAGCGGTTTGTTAAACAGCAAAATAATCTTTTTGGTTGTTCACTTTGCAAAAATTTTATTTGGAAAAGATCTTTAAAACCAGAGTTTAATATCCATTCTAAATCTTTCTGATAGAAACAATATTTTTAATTTAACTTATTATGGAGATTCAATTAAAAAGTTAGGTTGTTATCCTCTGTTCCAGAGTCACGGCCCCCCTGCCCAGGAACTCTCTTTTTTTTTTCTCAGTATAGTTGACACACAATTTTATATTAGTTTCAGATGTACAATATAGTGATTTGATGAGTTTATACATTATGCTATGTTCATCATAAGTATAGCTGCCATCTGAGCCCAAACATTGCTATTATAGTATCATTGACTATGTTGCTTATGTTATACCTTTTGTTCCTATGACTTATTTACTTTTTAACTAGAAGACTGTATCTCCACTCCACTTATTTTGCTCAACCTCCCATTCTGAGGTAAACTGTTCTCTGTATTTACAGTTCTGATTCTGCTTTTTGTTTATTTATTTACTTTTTAAGATATCACTTATAAGTGAAATCATATAGTATTTGTCTTTCTCAGTCTGACTTATTTCACTTGTTATAGATGCCCTCTAGGTCTATTTATGTTGTCACAAATGGCAAGATCTCATCCTTTTTTATGACTGCATAATATTCCTGTGTGTGTGTGTGTGTGTGTGTGTGTGTGTGTGTGTGTGTGTGTGTGT